>NW_012106509.1:1015944-1113186 GCF_000951045.1 Mandrillus leucophaeus | reverse complement strand
GAGTTGATGGGTGCAGCACACCAACATGGCACAAGTATACATATGTAACAAACCTGCATGTTATGCACATGTACCCTACAACTTAAAGTATAATAATAATAAATAAATTAAAAAAAAAAAAGAAAGGCAAATCCAAGCTACCTGGAACTGTGCTACCACTTTCGAAGGAAGGAAACACATTAGTAAGAGCAGGAGTTTGTTTTTGTTTTTTTAGAAAAAGATATTGAGAAAATGCAAGAAATGAAGCTGAAGGTTAAGAAAATATTAAATTAATATAGCTAAAGAGATTTAGTTTCTTTCATTCTCCACTAAAATGAAAATTTTAAAATGAATAACATAACTAAAGATACCGTACCACAAAATAGGGGACAAAATCATGTGAGAATTTAAAAGAAGGAAATTAAAATATTTTGTCTTTTTTAGGTCATAAAATGTGAGGTGATAAGGGGGGATGGTGTGAAAACTACGGAAATGAAACAGGAATAACCAGGGTCGATGAAGATGAAGTATCAGTGAATCACCCATGTGATCAAATCACACTGTTGCCTTTCTCAAAAACCCCAAAACATTTTCCAAGACTTTCAGAAATTATAAACCTTCAATGCAAAAAATTCTGCCTTAATCAATGGATTTATTTTTTCTAAAATTAATTTTATTTTTTGTTGATGCATAATTGTTATACATATTTGGGGAATACATGTGATAATTTAATACATCTGTATAATTTGCAAAGATCAAATCTGTGTAATTGGGGTATCCAACACCTTAAATGTTTGTCTTTTAATTATGCTAGAAAAATTCAAATTATTCTCTTGTAACTATAATCAATACATTTCTTTTTCTCCTTTCTCTTTTTCTTCCTTCCTTTCATCCTTTGCTCCTTTGTTTCTTTTTTTCTTTCTTTCTTTTCTTCCTTCCTCCAATACCAGTTCTCTAAGACAATGGACAAAATGTTCTAAGAACTACAAGATTTGCTTTTCAATGCCTACATTCCCCTTCTGTGTTATTTCATTCTTCCATAACCTGTTTTGAGCCTGCTTTGTGTAGCTGGTGGTAACAGTTTCTCATTATTTATTATTTTCCCTTAGTTACTGTGAGGTTTTTGTCTCATTGGATGGCCTGTGGCTTTGGTGTCTAACTTTCCTTAAGAGTTGAGCCTTTGGCCGGGCGCAGTGGCTCAAGCCTGTAATCCCAGCACTTTGGGAGGCCGAGGTGGGCGGATCACGAGGTCAGGAGATCGAGACCATCCTGGCTAACACGGTGAAACCCCATCTCTACTAAAAAATACAAAAAAAACTAGCCGGGCGAGGTGGCGGGCGCCTGTAGTCCCAGCTACTCGGGAGGCTGAGGCAGGAGAAAGGCGTGAACCCGGGAGGCGGAGCTTGCAGTGAGCTGAGATCCGGCCACTGCACTCCAGCCCAGGCGACAGAGTGAGACTCCGTCTCAAAAAAAAAAAAAAAAAAAAAAAAAAGAGTTGAGCCCATTCCCACTGGCCTCTAAAGCCATATTAATGACAAAAATCTCATAGGTGTAATAATCATTCTTCTGTTAAGACTTAAATGCATTTGGGGATTTAAGTATCAATCCCATGTAGTTTCAGTTTACAAGGTTCTCAAAATTTGTTAGAGTTTTGGTTTCAGTTATGCATACTCCAAACAATTTTTTTATAGAAGAGTGCTAGTATTAATTGTATCTTTAAAGATGAATTGTGAGACTATTATTAACGTAGAGCTACTGAAAATAAAAGCTACTATGGAGATAATATTAATAAGGTTTCAAATATTTCCTCTTGGGATGAATAACTGTATTTTGTCAAATAAGGTAAATACACAAACTGCTAAGCTTTAGTCAGATTATCCATGCTTGTGAATTTTAGATCCACTAAAAACATAGCAATTTGTTCACTAGCATAGATAATTAAAGAAAATACAGGTATAAACTTACTTTAACATTTGAAAACCTGCATTATAATTTCATGGTATGCTGAATCATATTAACAATATCCTTATTTTATATTTATAACGTTTATTCTCAATTTTCACCGAATTACTAAAAACAAAAATCTGGCTTTCATATCTGTACAAAAAAATCTATTACTTCCATTCCATATTAGAAATATGTTTAAATTTTATACTTCACTCTGTTGAAAATTCAGTAAAGCAAAGGGGAATTTAAATAAAAATAAACCGTCCTCCCGTATGGAAATAAAGTGGAGTTTTGTTTTTCATCTTTTCCTGTTCTCAGTGTCAGCCTTAACCAGGTGCAACTAGGGCTCAACTCCCTCCCTGCCGTGACCCCAACCTTCTGCCCCCATCTCTTAGTACCTAAGATTGGCTTTGTCTGTTCTTAACATTAAAATAGCACCTTAATATTATTAGACAGATTTATTTAATAAAAACCACATTATTTCTAAGTGGCATTCACCCTCTCAGAAGTTTAAATATCTGCCAGAAATTTACCCCAGCACTGACCTTGCTTTCTTTAGTAGAGTACAAGCCTTCAATAAAACACTCTGACAATCAACAGCAAAAAGCCACTTGTCTCACCTGAATATATAATAACAAGAATAAGTTTCCTGGTACTGCTCTATATGGATGTATTTATACAAGCACATAGCCTTTTGGGGGTGTTGGTTAGTTCAAAAACACATATTCCAAATACTCCTTACATTCAAATTCAGCAAGTTATGGTTTGTTTTGATCTTTCAAAGTGTGCTTGAAGGTTTGAATGCATCTGTGGGCTTACTTTACGTAATATATGCAGTTAAATTTTAATACAAACTGACTTTTCCCTTCTACATAGCCACTCTCCAACTGCTGTCAGTCAGCAGGAACTCGGGATATACAGACTCATGTTAACCTCTAGAAGAATGTGATTTCTAGCCCATTCAGTTGGCCACAGAAATGCCCAGATTGTATTTCAAACTAAAATAAAAGCTGCTTTGGAGGTAATTCTCTATTCCCACCTTTACTACTTGCTAGTACAAGTAATTAATCTAAAAGAGAAAAATATATTCAACTTCATATTTGCAATCAAAATGTGAATATGCAAAAAATTGCAAGCATGCTTGTATTCCAAAGAAATATGAAAATGGGTAGGGTGACACAAATATGCCCTCAAAAAAATTCTAGGAAAGAGATGATTTTAACTTGTCCTCCAGTGAATGGATGACACAGTATCTAAGTTTCCTCTTAAGCATAGGTTTAGTTCATAAACTTAGTCTATTACATTCAATGTTAAAGTGGCTTAATTTTTGCATTCTGGCCCACTTGCTGGAGGTATACCAACCTTATAGGATTCCTCACAAACAACACTTCTACTTTGAAATTTTGCCAACTCCGCCAAGCTCATGTAGGCTTTCCTCCATGGTTCTTTATGTTTTCCAAGCAGGGTTTCCCAAACATCAATACTTAATTTTGTGGTCCTGCACAACACCCAGTATGTATCTTTGAAATATTGAACACACAAAGTAGAACTGTTTGCTAAGTGTTTTAAAATGGAAATATCCACTCACTAAAGTTCCATTCTGTGCTACCTCTCTATGAAACTTTCCCTGGCATCCGAACAAAACAGCCTCTTTCTTTCTTGAGTTCTTTGTTATATGTTCAGCTCATTTGTTGCTCCCACTGTTCTGTATGGCTGTTCTCTACACACTCATATTTTCTACTCAACAAGAAGAAAAAATTTCTGAAAGTCTGAAAGAGTCTAACATAGCCCAGAGCCTAGCATATTGCTTGGGGTAAGGGTTCAGGTTACTGAGTAGAGATTTGACCAAGGCGTCCTGAGTAAATTCTAGCTATCCTGACTTGATACTAGACGGCTTTAATTTTTTTTAACTTAATTCTGGTGTCAGCCTTCATCCTGGGGAAAATCATTTCTTTCCAACTCACATCTTCTTTAAAAATAATGTATACTGCTTCTACTGTGTTCATTTAATAGGTACTTCTGATGTAAACTCTAAGGATGTTAAACTTTAAAACAGAATAACAGGGAAATATAGGTTGTGGTTTATTTTGGAGGAATTGCTATTAGCCTGACTACAAGGCTAATCTTCAAACATGACTCTGGAGAAAAGGTTAGCAGCCTGAACTCAAACAGGAATGGTTGTTAATAGATGAATGCAATGATGAGGGCTCTCGGGGGTGGGTCAGCTCCGTGACTTTTGACCACCTCAAAAACACAAGCTGTGAAAACACAAGCATTCCTTCATTTTACTTATCATTTGGATCCTCAGCTCTGATTCACTTTTTTCAAAACTTATTTTGGAGCCAACAGGGATTGGTAAGTGAAAGGCTACCTGGGGCTGATTGTCATCAGCAGCAGGGCCCCGCGTGGAGGAGAATTATGGCTCTTGTTCACAAGAGTATGTTTATAATACATCTAAACTTACCTGGCAAAGGGTCTTTGAGGAGACTGTGGAGCAAGGGTGGAAACAGATAAGAACATGACTTGAAAAAGACACTTTGGTGGTTTAGAAAGTTCTTTGGGGAAATATTCTCCCTCTCTATTCAGACTTTTCCATTCTTTATCAACTCAGTTTTATTTAGTATCTGTGTATGAAGTTAAAAATGTGCTTTCTGTTTTTTTTTTTTTTTTTTTTCCTATTCAAATAGCTGTGTTCAAGGCCTAGATTGTTCTTAGCACCCATCAGATCATGTACTTTGCAGGTAATACTCATTTAGTCTCATAAGAATGACTTACCTTAGACCCTGGACTTAATTTGGGAGCTCTTAGTTGAGTCTGTCTGACCAGCCTGAGAAATGAGACTGTATTGTGGGCTTAGAGAGACCTGAGTTACTGTTTCTCAGTTACTAACTGTGTGACCTTTGGAAAAACTCTTGCCTTCTCTGAGCTGGAGTGGTAGGTGGTACTGGGAGACGACTAGGAGAGATGGGTAGGACAAGTATTAAAATCCAGGTGTCACACATTACATTTCACAACTACTTTTAGAAGAGTCTCATCAAAGCATATCTTCACAATAGACAAATTTTTGATTCTCACGACATAAACACTTACAAATGATTATGTAGGAAAGGAAAATCCTGTGGTTTTACTTAACAAAAGTGAAGATTACATATTATTCAATACATTATCACAAAGCTCTTTCTATTTGAAGGGGCCAAAGTCTAGATAAAACTTGTAACCCCACTGAATTCTATCCCTGAGAACAAAGGGTAATTTCTGCTCAGCAATCCTCAGTGGGTATGTAAATGAATGCTGCTGAAATATTCAGAAGCTGATACCAATACAAAGTGAAGTGCAATAATCTAAATGTGTCATTGCTTTCCGCTGCTACTAATTACTAGCTTTAGGCTTTTTTTTTTAACCAATATTTTGTCTCCTTGCTTTTCCTGTACAGATGGAATGAACACCCAACTATATAAGATTACTAGTTTCTCACAGCAACTTTCAAGCACTGTCTTTGTTTTTGTTTTTTGTTTTTTTTTGTTTTGGTTCCATCATTGCTCTGACTGTGACCAGTTAGAAGAGTTGGTTGATGTGCAAAATGTTCAAAGTCACAACTTGCATGGGCTAAATTACTCTTTGTTCCATGGTTATAGAAATCATTCTAACGACAAGGAAAAATTCACTGGTTACAAGGAAAATCAAAACTAGTGCACTTTAGAAGGGGATGTTGCTCAAATATTAAAAAGTAATGCCACTTTTGCATGTAGGGAAGTTCACTGGTAACATAGTACCGTCCTTTTAAATAAAACTCTTAATGTACAGTGTGGAATTGTGTTTGGTTTACATTTTCTCTCTAAGCCCCTTGACGAAGTGCCCCTTTTCTTAAGGATGGAGTCCCAAGAGAAACTCTTCTGTGAAACTCAGAGGCCGATCTTCCATTCATCACATGACATACACAGCACTTTGCTCCTCAAATTTTCTAATCTCCACCAGCCATGGCCAGCCATTCTCATTTAGCAGCCCAACTGCTGCTGATTTGAAAAAAAAAAAAAAAATTGGAGAACACAAAATGAAACTGAATTGTCTCAAGACTTCACTGCAATGAAACTTAGAGGTGTTTTCTCTTGTATGAGATAATTCTTTCCATTGTTAATTACAGCCACTCTGCTTCCATCCCTGAGTCCTCAGAGGGACTCAGATTTATTGATTAAATTGAGGGGCTAATCCAAAGGATATTTACAATGCTTGCTCAGAAATAGCTTATGCTTTTGGACACAGAAACCTTGTGTCTGGCAAAAGCTTGCTTGTAGGCTTTCCTTTCCATCAGAACAAGTTCTCTCCTTAAGAAACTCTTTAGGGCCTCTTGAAAATTGGTCCCAGATAGACCCATTTCTCTAACACTAACTTAATAAGCATAAATCCAGGGGTTGATTTAGCTTATGTTTGAGCCATACTTAGAGCCACCAATTATTAACCTTAGGAATCACAGATTAATTTTATATTACTTATTCTTATGGAGTTTTCAATGTTATGTTTATATCAAAATAATCATTTTCAAATGATGTCTACTACACAAACATGAGAATAGCAGATATGGTTATGGATATAGATGAAATATCCAGAGCGGCCACCACAACTTATCCTTTCTCTTATAACCACATTTCCCTTCAGACCAAGGAAAATAACTTAAAACTGGACTAAATCATTCTACTCATATAGTCATATTCTTTAAATTGTGTATCAGTGTTAGAATTCAAAAGGCGAATTTAAAAAGTAAAGGAAATTTAGAAAACACCTAAGTATTATCATTAATTTATAGTTTTTATTAATGAAACAATATATAATAGAATAATAGAATTTATACTAACATTATTAATAAATATTGTACCTCAAACACTTACTATGTTTGGAATTGTGCTAATAAGCACTTTACATATTTTTCCCCATTTAGTCCTCACAATAATTCACAATAGATAGGTGCTATGATTAGCCTCACTTTATAGGAGAGGAAAGTGAATCTCAGCACGGTTAAATAATGAAGTCAAAGTTAACAAACTAGTAAATGAGAAAGCTGGAACTTGGATGTAAGTCCATCCAACTCCAAACATTTTTAATGTATTCTCCATTATCATTTTTCATTCCTTCCTTTCTTCCTTTATTTCTTCAAAAATGTTTATTAAATATCTCTTATTTAGGAGGATTTTGAGTTAATGTCATAAGGTATACCAGAAAATAAGAGATAAATTTTCTCTTTAAAGAACTTACAGTTATTTATAGGACACATAATCTTTCTTTCTTCCTTATCACCCAGGCTGGAGTGCAGTGGCACAATCTTGGCTCACTGCAACCTCCACCTCTAGGGCTCAAGTGATCCTCGTGCCTCAGCCTCCCAAGTAGCTGGGACTACAGGTGTGTGTAACCACACCTGGCTAATTTTTGTATTTTTAGTAGAGACAGGGTTTTGCCATGTTGGCCAGGCTGGTCCCAAACTCCTGGCCTCAAGTGATCTGCCCACCTCAGCCTCCCAAAGTGCTGGGATTACAGGTGTGAGCCACTGCACCTGACCCAACATATAGTCTTTAGATGACTATGTTTAAAGGACTACATTGCCAGAGTACATAAGAGATATATCTGAATTAATTGTGTAATTATCCTGAGTTATATAACAATTAGTTTAAAAATTCCACTGTCCATACTAAGATCTTAGGAAAGATCTGAAATGGCTGGCGAAGACCCTAAGAGAAGACCAGAAACAGTATTATTCTCAGCACAGGTGCAAAGGAGGGAGCAGTGTAAGATTAGTCCGGAATTAAATGATGCATCCTTTGAATAGCTGGATAAGTGGGAAATATTTTATGAAGCAGTCTAAGTTTTCGACAAGAGGAATTCAGTATTTTAAATCTCTAGCCAAAATACAGAATAATTCAAACTTAGACTATTCTCTCATTGAGAAGACATTCGTGAGAATGATTTAGGAGACAGGATAGTGTCAGAGAGAAAATATAAACTGTGGAATCAGAATAATCTGTGTTTGAAATCTGGTTCAGCCATATTCTAAACAAAATGCTTAAATTACCTGAAACTGTTTGCCCATCAGTAATCAAGAAATAATAAAAGTGGCATCCACCTTGTAGAAATGTTATACAATATTTGAGATTATATATGAAACACTTTACATGAGGAAGGTACTCAATACACGGTATAGCTTTTAGTATGGCTTAATCTTATGTCCTTCCGTGTTTAGGAATACCAGTATATTTAGGCAGATGTCCTTGTCTTTTCTCCCTCCCATAGGTGGATTTCTCCTAAAACTATCTACTTCATGAAATGAAGACTTTCCGTTAACAGTGAAAATGAAATAGAATTAATTTCAGGGCACATGATGTATTACTCTCTTTGATAGACTATTCAAACTTAAACTCAGTTTCAAAACACCGGATTATCATATTCAGGAAACAGATTTTGTTTTCCTTTCTGTCTCTTTTTCATTAAAAAAATTTAAAGCCACATTTAATGGAGTATAATTTAACATAAAATAAAAGTTTCTTTTTATAGTGTATAGTTCCATGAATCTTCACATATATTGTCATGTAACAAACACCAAAAGCAAAATATAGATCAGTTTCATCATCCCTCCAATTTTTTCATATCTATTTGTAATCAACCCCTTACCACACCCATAGCCCTCGGCAATTACTAATGTTTTTGTTGTAATTTTGCTGATGTTTTTGCTATAGTTTTGTTTTTTTGGAATGTCATAGCAAGGAATCATCACCTATTACATATAAATATTCTAATTTGGTTTCTTTCCCTAAGTATAATGATAACATTCATCCAAGCCATTTCATGTATCAATAACTCTTTATTATTTCTTTTTTGATATTTCCATGTATGGATATATGACAATTTGTCCAATTGAGAGATATTTTGTTTTTTTTTCCAGTCTGAAGCAATTATGAATAAAGGCACTATAAACTTTTACTTACAAGTATTAATGTAAACACAATTTTCTTTTATCATGGTAAATACATAGTACAGTACTTGCCAGATTGTATCATAAAGATAGGTTTAACTGTATTGGCAGAACTGCTTTCCAAAGTGACTGTACAATTTTTCATTTCCACCAGCAGTATATGAGAATTTCAGTTCCATGTTCTCAACAACACTTTTAAAAATAGCCATTCTGATAGATGTGTAATGGTATCTCATGATGGTTTTAATTTGCATTTTACAAGGACACCCAATGAAAGTCAGATTGGTTGGTGCCCCTGCCTCCACTCTTGTGAAATATTTTCAATGTCACACATGTATACATTCCCACAATTTAAGGTAATGGGAAATATATTAAGACAATGTAAACCTTTCTTAAACATTACCCCATTACAGTACTCAACTACTCATTTGCACTTCTATATTTGTGTGCATAACTTTTAATAGAAAAAATTACCATTATTTCCACACGATTTTTTTTTCTTCTGGGAACATTATGTTTTTCCAACTAGACTTGAATCTTTAAAAAAACAGCAAATAAGTGATACCTATCTTAAACTTATGCTATCTAAGAGCTGTATTCCACAAATGCTTGTGGAGTAAATTGAGAGCATTTAAGTCACAACTTTGTTCTGCCCTTCTCCAAGCTAAATATCACCAGCTACTGAGGGTCAAAACTGAACAGAAAAGATGACAGAGAAGGAAGTGCTAAGGGCATGAAATCATTTGAGAGTCTAAATGTGGATTGGATTGAACGCTAAAGAAAATTGAAGAGAAAATGCAAAGTAAAGTATATAAAGTAAATAAAATGGCACAGGCAAAAGGAAGGAACATTAGAAAAAATAAGCAGAGGGGATATTGAAAAATACCTGTACAAGAAAAAGAATTTATCACATAACAAAGAGAGACCAAAAACCAGAAATACATGCCAAAAATACTTGTACATGAATATATTTATTTTTACTGATGATATTTAATTCTCTCAGTCTATAAGTTAGATAATTTTAAGTTAAATCAGCCCTCTGTACTGAGTAAGGGATTATTTTTGTATATTTTGGAGATAATGTTTGAACAAATCCTTTTCTTTTGTATTGGCGTATCTCCTGGACTTTTATTAAAATGGAAAACATTAATATAGACTCAAAATAGTCAACACACTACCATGTAAATAAGACTAGGGAGAAGGTAGGGAAGACATATTCTCCTGATAAAGATAATCTTCTCTTTGTAATAGCACCTCTTACTACGGTTTTAAGTATGACTAAGCACCAGGACAACCCATTCACTTCTCTGAACTTTGTGTATTCACCTCCCACTTAATATCTCTCTTTAGATGTTTGATAGCATCTAAGATTTTGTCGTGGTCAAAACAAAATTATTTATATGTTCTCCAAGTTTTTCTAATTCCGGTTTCCTCCAACCCAGTCAATAACAATTCAACTTTTCCATTTACCAAAATCTGAGTATCATTATTCACATCTTTTTCTTACATTTTATTCCAATCCATCAGCAAATGCAATTGGCTATACCTTCAAAATACACTTGGAATCCTACTGTAGTCAAACCCAACATCATCTCTCATCTGAATTATTGCAATGACCTTCTAACTGGTCTCCCTATTCCCATTCTTGTTCTCTGCAATGTATTGTTTACACACTAGCAAGAAGAATTCTTTTTAAAGGGTAAGAAAGATGATATCATATTAGAATTTCCAAAAACTTCTAGTAGCCTTCAGCCCCATTCATCCTGTAAGGCCCGTGATCTTGTCCCTGCAACCTCTCTGGGAATATTTCTTCCCAGTCTCTTTCTGACTCATTCTACTCTAGCCACATTGGCCTTCTGACTCTCTCCAAAGCATGTACGTTCTCTTCTTTGGGCCCTGGGACTTCTTCACCCTTTTTGAAATTTCTTCCTCCAGATATATGCATGCATCTGTCTATACATGCTTTCAATCTCTGCTCAAAGGACACCTTCCTTCTCAGAGAGATTTTTGCTGACCATTCTGCAGAAATAGCACCCTCCTCCTGTTTTTCTCCATTCAAATTATTATGCTTTACTTTTCTTTAGAGCACTTGCTACCACCTAACATTTCATGTATCTGTTTGTTTATTTTACCATCATCTCAATCCTTCCCGCTAGAGCATGAGCTCCAGGTGGGATTTAGATGATTTTGTTCACTCTTAAATTCCCAGTGCCTGAAAGAATAAGTGGCTCATAGAATGTACTAATATGTACTTGTTGAATGAATGACTGATTTAGAAGCCTGGAGCAGAGAACAAGTATATACACTTTATGTGCCAAAGTTACATAAAGTGGTAGAGTGGGCATAAGAACCCAACATTCTGATTCTGGAGTAGTGCTTTAAATCACTCTTCTCTACTGAACCTGAGAGAGCTAGTATAAGGATTAAAAGATGTAACCTAGGTCAATTTTCCATCCTCACACTTTATGTGCAATAATTACTGAGTAAATGACAATTATCTACTTATCCCCAGGACTTCCTCAACTTTAGTCCCCCAATGGTTGGTAATAGAAGATAAAGTCTGTTAACAGTCATTGATTTTTAAATATCCAACTTGAAATCTACTTTGTACTTATCACAGAAGGGAATAAGTGATGTGACTATCCCAAATTTTAAGTAAAATAGCTTTTTCCAGTTGTTCCCTATAAAATACATATAGTGTCCTGACCATCTAGAATCTTTGGTCAATTTGACCTCACTCATAAAATTCTAAATTAAAAAAGAGGGCAAAATGTAAGGAAGTGGGGGTAGGATGTACCAAGACTGTGTATAAATGCACTATCCCATATATATACATATTCTATGTATTCCTTAGAAAGATAGAATGCAGGTAAAAACTAGTAAGTATGGGTTGTTTATTTGTTTGAACAAGCAAACTTAAGACTCTTATGGCCTGACTTGAAGGTTAAACACAACTAGACCCAGGGTGATGTTGTCTTCACCTCTGCCCCCTCCCACAGTGTTCCACTACTATTCTCTTCCACACTTTTGAGTCTTTCATGGGGTCCAGTGAAGGTCAGCTGCTGCTGGACATCTGGCACTTGGTAGAAATAGTAACAATATGTAGATTGTAATAAGCAAGGCATTTTTTGAAGTAAAATTGAACTTACTGTACACAAATACTTGATCTACAACCAGCAAAACCCCAGATTCAAGCACCAGTTCTCTAAAGTGTTTGCAGAAACCCTACGTGTGGTAGAGGTAATCCATTGGGTAGGCAGGAGAAAAAGATAATAATTTTTATGTATTTTTATTGTAGTGTAATAAACTAAGAAGGAAATGAAACTTCAATGACAATCTGTGTATTTACAGTAATTATATATACAATTTAGAAATAAAGCATATTGAAATGCAAAGTAAAATTATTTTACTGATAGCATTCCATAATAAGAAGATATTAGATTATATTATTCATTTTATTTTTCAGAATAACAACTTACCCCAAACTTAATGGTTTAAAGCAACACATAGTTTTATCACACAGTTCCATGAATCATGAGTCCTGGCATGGATTACCTGTGTCCTGACCTGGAAGCTCCACTGGAAAAGACGTGCTTCCAAGTTTACTTGAGGTTGTTGAAAGAGTTTATTTCCTTGTAGATATATGACTGATGACCTCAGGCCCCAGAAAACTTCCTGCCTGGTGGCCCTCTCCATGGGTAGTATGTAATATGGCTGTTTGCTACTTCACAGCCAAAAAGAGAATCTCTCTGCCTCCAGTCTGTTAAGGCAAAGTATTACATAACAAAACAAAGTCACAGAAATTGACATCTTATCACCTTTACCATATTCTATGGTTTAGAAGCAAGTAATAGGTTTCACCTGCACTCAAGGAGGGGTCATTATTCAAGGCTCCTTGTGGGTCACCTTAGAGTATGTCTTCCATAGAGACCATCCTTCAAAAGAATATCTAAAGGCTGTCTCACTTCAAAACCTAAAGATTACTTTTAATTTTTTAAAAAACCTAGCTAAAACATGCCTTTCTTCCTGGAAAATGTATTAAATCAACACAACTCAACTCTGATCACTTCCTACATTGGATTTCTTCAACATTTATGTGCTAAGTTCAGGCTGTATTACGTTGTACTTGTCAGTTGATGCTAACAAGTGTGTTTATTTTGTGTTCCTCCCATGTACATATACTTCAAGGACATAAATTTAGCTTTATCTCATAAATAATAACACTGCTATATTAAGATTGTCAGAGACGGTAATGTTTTTCATCCACCCTTCCTGTGTTCACTAGCACACTTATAGTGTGAAATGAGAAATTCCACATCTTGCAGAAAGCAAAATGAAGACTGAGGGGCTATGCAATGTAGTTGGAACACATAGCAGTGGTCACTGACATGGTAGGTATATTAGACCTCAACATTTTCAATCCTTTATCCTTTGTTCATTCCATCAGATCATACTGTTTCCAATTAGCTAGGAGTTATCTTTAAAGACAGAAATGATCTTCAAAAAAAAAAAAAGAAAGAAATGAAAGCCTTGAGAACTCAATCAGCACTAAAATCTTCCTTCCAATGTTGCGTCTGGATGAATAATTCCATCCGAAGAGGTATGGCTCTTTTATTTTTAAATTTTAAAGGGGAAAAAGTAGATTACCTACTTTATTAAAAGTGTGCATTTAAGAGTCTAGCTCTTTTGGGCCAGAATTCTCAAAAGAGAACGGGAAATCAGGCTCAGTTTATAAGTCAGTTCTGTGTAGTTGCTCAAGACTCAGAAGCAACTATTTTTGGTTAATTAATTATTTGTTTCAATCTAGTCTTAACAAGGTGAAATAAAATGTTTAGGTCATATATTCACAATTGAATCAATAACTCAATAGAGCCCACATTTTTGCACAATGAAAGCAAATTAATTAATTATATTCCATCAATTTCTTGGCTTTTGGGGAAAAAACTGATAAAAAACAGATTTTATGTTACAGATAATCATGGCTTGTAACATGCTAAGAGAAAAAAAATGCAAGAGTAATTTACTGAATGTGGTTCCTTTCCATGGACAAAAATAGATTATTATAAATGCTAAGAAAATGCTTTTTTTTTGTTTGTTTTTTCCCAGTTTTGCTCTGTTGCCCAGGCTGGAGTGCAGTGGCGTGATCTCTGCTTACTGCTACCTCTACTTCCCTGGTTCAAGGGATTCTTATGCCTCAGCCTCCCAAGTAGCTGGGATTATAGACATGCACCAGCACGCCTGGCTAATTTTTGTATTTTTAGGGGAGACAGGGTTTCATCATGCTGCTCAGGTTGGTCTCAAACTCCTGACCTCAAATGATCCGCCTGCCTCGGCCTCTCAAAGTGCTGGGATTACAGGCATGAGCCACCACACCCTACCTAGGAAAAAGCATTTCTAAGATTTAGTAAAATGTCCCTTTTACCAAGAAAAATGGTAACAATTCTACCATTGCTTCTATAAGAGATTCTCCTAGATCCTCGCTCACTAAACTCTGATATCCACAAACTTCTGCTTCTTCTTCATCAAGTGGCTTCTTTCCATAGCATGCAAGCAGCATGTTACAAGAGAGGCTATGGGAACACGGGGATGGTAGGAGTATTAGTATGTCTGCTCACTGACGAAACCATGATTCTTCATGTCTTCCTCTTGTGTAAATTACAGCAGTACAAGATAACAGCAATACCTGCTTTTGTTAACAGGCAAATTGCTAACCTGCTGTTGCCACATTTGTGTCTCTTTTAAACCTTTTCATCATTTAAATTAAAATACAGCTAGGAATTAAAAGGGAAGTTTGCCATTTCTCATTCGATCAGATATCCAAGAACAAAGTGAATCTTTTCAATATCATGAGGTTCGCATGGTGAACACTAAGAGATCTTTTCAGAAAAAGTGTTGGTTAAGGCCTTTGTCATATTATGAGTACATTTTAAAATAATATAAATGATCTTTAATCATGATTTAACATAGTTTTTAATAAATTCAAATGTATATTTGTTCCTCATTGAATTTTAATGTCAGAATTTTGTAAATGAAATCAGTATTTTTCTAATTGGTTCTCTGCTGATTTTTAAAAATCATCAACCCTATGATACATTTTGGGAGTTTAGTGTAGGGAGTACACACACACATTGCATTCTGTCATTTTTTAAGTCCCCTCTAATGAATTCTTAATTACATTATTCAAAAGATCCATTATTCAGCATTCATCTAACTGCGAAATGAAAGTCTTTACCTGACATGTGAATGAAATGAGTCTAAATGCTTTCTATGCCACCTAGGGATTCTGAATAGACTTTTAGCTTAACAGCAGCAATAGGCTTCATTTCTGCTTTAAATTTGTGTGGATTGTTTTTAGAGATAGGTTAGCTATGCAATAGTCTACCAATCTGAGCAGCACTTAAATTCCATTTTGTTCTCAGACTTGCCTTGGGACAGAAAAACTGCACACAAGGTCAGATGATTGCTGAAGGTAGAAGAAATGCCATACATATACAAGATCTGATAACTGTAAAAGCCTTCAGATGCCAGCGTGCATCACCTACAACACTAACTTTAGATGAGGAGAGCAGACTTCCTAAGAGCTGCTTGTACATTTTCTCCTTTCTCATTGTGAAGAAAAAAGCGGAAGCAGCCAGAGAAACTCAGAGACCTTCAACTGATAACAAGATTTTTTCTTAATCACACTTCCACTGCTTTCGGCAGACTAATGCATAATACTGGTAGTAAGAAATTGTCTCAGGCTTTCTGTGCCTTTTGTAGCCATGCCTAAAAATGAGCCATAGTTACTATTTATCAAGCAGCCCTCATATCTCCAAATGAGGCCCACAGAAGATATCTAACAAGAACATAAGCTGATGTGATAGTAATATATAATAGTCTGTATTCCAGAACTCGAAACAGTTCTACAGAATATAAGCAAAGCTGCTAGAGATATAGGTTTAGTGAAAGCCAAGTTCATCTTCTAAATAACATAAAGTAACAAACTCAGAATCTTTGCCCCGCCTGCCCCCAGTTTCGGGAGAGGAAATTATCAAAAGCATCTAACAAGATGGGCTTACCTTAAATTTTGTTTTTGTTTTGGCTTAGCTTGCTTTGGCTTGGTTTTCTAGAGTGTGTGAATTCCTACTTGCTCTGTTAGGCTTGGGGGTGTGTCTATGTGCAACAAGTGACCAAGTATAGCCCTATGTCACACATTCAGCTATGTGTAGCTAAATGACTAAATTACTTCATGTAATTGCATCTAATGTTCAGTTAACAAAAACACTGAATCTCCAAGTCCAATTCAAAATATCATTTTTAGAGATAGCATAAGCTTATTAACTTATTTATTTCATGATTCAGTGTTCTCTCTTTACAGGAAGTAGGAAATATCCTTAGGCAAAAAAAACTACATTTCTCTTCCCCTATTGTTTTTATAACTGCCATTGTACCTAAAATTGGAGAAGAAATTTTTCTGCAACTGCTGCATAGAGTGAAGAAAGTAATAGGGAAAGATCTTACCATAAAATTACTCCAAACACAGTAGGTTTGTTGTATCTTCAGGATAAAAAAATGCATTTTTTTTTTTTTTTTTTTGAGATGGAGTCTGGCTCTGTGGCCCAGACTGGAGTGCAGTGGCGGGATCTCAGCTCACTGCAAGCTCCGCCTCCTGGGTTTATGCCATTCTCCTGCCTCAGCCTCCCGAGTAGCTGGGAGTACAGGCGCCCGCCATCTCGCCCGGCTAGTTTTTTGTATTTTTTTAGTAGAGACGAGGTTTCACCGGGTTGGTCTTGATCTCCTGACCTCGTGATCCGCCCGTCTCGGCCTCCCAAAGTGCTGGGATTACAGGCTTGAGCCACCGCGCCCGGCAAAAAATGCATTTTAATATTGCCATATTAAGTGAATATCTTGAAAACCAATGATAAATACACGCATTTTAAGTCAATGCCTTTGGATTTTTAAAGAATACAGAAAAAATGGCAGTCCACAATGCAATAACAATAGAGATGTGTCATAGAACTCGAATGTCATTAATTCAGTAGAAGTTATGAATAGGTGGAGACTTACCCTTTTCCCGTTTTTGGTAAGTTTAAGATTATTACATCAATGGAAGGTCCAATCTTAAATATATATCTGATCAGCCACAGGTGAAGCTTAAGGTGTGGCTTTCGAGTTGCTCTGACTCCCATCCCTGCTGTATTGGGAAGAAGAATGAAAAGATAAAACTTAGAATCAGTCCTATGAGTTGTAGTTCTTTCTAGGAGATAATGCCCACGATAATATACTTAAGGATTGGTTAATGAAACACCTGGCAATACTTCCTAGCTGCAAACAGACAAAAAAATAAGCAAATAAATAAATTAATATAAATCCATTATTTAAAATGCATGTGAGATATCAGAGAAAAACTCATGTTAATCCACTCCTCTAATAGGCAATGTATGTGAGTGTAGCTCATGGGGACTTCAGTTTTCTCACTGCAAGGAGTGGGCCTCCCCTGCTGAAGATTTCTCCCCTGAACTCTAGCCCCAGCATTCAAAGCCCTCAAAGCTAAAGGCTAAGTCCACAAGTATGATAGAAGACTTCTTGATGTAAGTCAAAGTAGAAAATTTGAAAAGTACTCTTTTTTGTTGTTGTCGCGTCACTGCCAGATTTCAGTATCAGGGTGATGCCGTCCCCTAGAATGAATTAGGGAGGAATCCCTCCCCTTCAATTCTTTTGATAGTTTCAGCAGGAATGGTACCAGCTCTTCTTTGTACCTCTGGTAGAATTCAGCTATGAATCTCTCTGGTCCTGAGCTTTTCAAATGAGTCTAATCATAACAAACACATTTACATAAGGATGAAACCAGTGCAAAACTTACCAGAGCATCTGGGTACCCTTGGTTCCTGAGCCAAGGAAATAAAGATCAGCACAAATTCTATTTCTAAGATGGTGTTGCATGTGTTGGAAAAAAGTTCTGTGGTAAAAAATATGATTTTATATTTATCAGAGCCTTTTTCATTTTACAGAAGAAAACAGATCAGACTTCTCTCCCAGGGAAGGCATGTCCCCACAGCCTGGCTAGACTGTTTTATGTCTTGCTACCCGTATTCCAATGCAGGTGGAAAGTAGACCTTAAAATAAAAGAAGCAGACAAAGAACTTGCCAAGCTTCCACATACAACATATGCACATTTGTAGAAAATAAAAGGTATGTTTAGGGGGAAAGTTGAGGCTGTTTAAGTTAAGAGTGCTGACGGAATGAGTAACCCCTTGCTTGATGTCTGGCAATTTACAACGCTATGCACAGTTAGTTTTTCATCCGTAATGCAACAATCCATGTTTGTCTCTGATGTTGCCAGGGAAAATATACTCGTGCAGCCTAAGAAAAATATTTAAAAGTGAAAGAAACAACTATTTAATTATCTTGTTTTCTCTTACAGTTATAAAGGCTGATGTTACTTAAAATCTCAAAAGTTCTTTCCCTGCTTTCCCTCAGAACCATTGTAAACATCAACTATTGTTTACAAGATGTAACTTATTACTTTGAAATATCATTTTATTATTTTTAAATGAGGTAATTTGCAATTCCCTGTACCATCATAGGTGTCTCTTCCTGAGCCTCTTTGAAAAGGAAATTTATAAACTAATAACAGAGTGTGTTTTCTGTGTGACAATTTAATTTATTTTTAACAAATCGATGCTGCACTTTAACCTTCTGATTATTTACCATTTATGTAACTATTAGACACCGAAACTGCATTATAGAGTATTTTAGCTCTCTACTGATAATGATAAACAGCAAGAAAGAAATGAAACTCCTTATAAAGGGCATTCATTCAACAAGTATAATTAATATTCTCTTCCCTTGTTAAAAATAATAGCTGTTTTCTGTTTGTTCCTTTTCATTTCAATTAAACTATCCTTAGTGTTTCACATACAGGAAGGCTTCCTTTTGTTCATTTTTTTTCTTTTTGTCACAAGAAAGCAAGCATTGGAACTTCCTCCTAATCTAGTAGTATTGGCTATAACATGCTTGGATACAGGAACTAATAACAAAGCCCACTTTCTATTTTTGTTAGCAATTACTCAAATAATACATTCTTATATTCAAGGCATTTTTAAAAACTATTTCAAATAGGCTAAATACGTTAACTAAATGATTCTCAAGATCGTTTCTCAATCCCATTCCCACCACTCTGTGAAGCCCCAGAGGTCTTTTCAATTCCTTGAAAAGTTCTGCCATTGATTCTGAAATTATGAAATTATAAGACAGAAGTACGAGTTTCTCACAGTCATTAATGTGTTAAAGGAGATGTACACTAGAGGCGATCCTTAAAGTTTAAACTTAGAATTATTGATAGCTATAAAAGCACTGGCTCAAAACCACCTAACCTTCTTAGCTGGTTAAAAGAGTATAATCCTCTCAGTTATTAGAAGACCTTTGAAGTGAAACACAGAAACTCAGCCCTTCTGCCTGTTTTTAAAATTCTCCTTGACTATAGACTAAATCACAGGGCAGTGTGGGCTGAGCCCTGTCTGTGCAGTGAGCAGCAGATTACTTTACTTGAACTTTGCTCCAGTCAGGACATTTTAAGGCTTATAAATCTTGAATCCATCTAAGTTCACCTTAAATTAGCCTTGCAAAAACACACTCCAAACTCCAGTTGTCAGCCTGGTGGCTTTTGGCCAGATGCCACTCGGCAGCCAAAACACTGATTAATTGTCATCTTCTCTTCTCTCTCTCTCTCTCTCTTTTTTTTTTTTTTTTGTCTTAGACACTATTTTTAAGGGGGAAAAAAAGAATATGCAAACTAATTTGATTCGGGTAGCAGCTGTAGCTGAATAATGGTATTGTTAGCAGGTACATTTTATATTTAAAATTTATTTGATGAAAACAGAGAGCCAGGCAGCTTAGCTGTGTATATATATTCAATAATGCCATCTACTGCACAAGAAATCTGGGGCTGGGCCAAGAAGCCATGCCAAGATACAACAGATTTTTCAATTTTCCAGCAAATAGAAACAAAATACTGGTTTCAGAAGGTGTACTCAACAAACACTTCCCAATGTGTTTCTGATTTGCGGTCAGAATGTTTTTACTGCTGGTGCCCTGCACTTTTGAGACATTTATTTCCTAAAAGAAAGATTCCTTTCTATAAACCTCAACTGTCTGTTTTTCAAAGCAATTTAAAATCAAACACACAAATAAAATTCTTAACATATGGAAACCTTCATATGAGGCCTTACGTATTCAGAGTTAAAATTGTTTTATAAACTGTAATGCTTTGCAGATGAAAATACAGAAAGGATGACTGTTTTTAGCACTAATGCTTTTTGACAGCGTTAAACCTTGTTTTAGTAATTGACATCAAAATGTTTGGTGGTTTTAAATGGACTATTAATAAAAATGGCCTGTTTTAAGTTTTTTAGAAATTGTGCTTAATACTGTGAAGTGGGATAAAATTGCAAATGTAATACGGTGTTTTTATTATAAAAAAAATCTTTATAACAAAACAATCCTGATTCTTCTCCCATTTCTCCAGAGAAACTTCTGAAGCTCAAAGCGAGAAAATGTTTCCTCTTCATCCATCCTCAGATTCTCTGCTGAAATAGACCTTCCACAGATCCCAGTTTGGAAAAAGACAAAGCAAAATAAAACAAAATTGAAAAAAAAAAACCTAGCATCTTTTGCCATGAGTCCCTAGATTGTTGCTAAATTCAACTGGATCCCATGGCACCACAAAAATGTAGTTAAACATGTCTATTATGAACAGGGAAAAATAAATACTATTAGAAGACGTAAATTTTAGTGCCACCTCTGTCATAAATCATGTTGTATCCAGCAAACCACTTAAAACTTTTCTGATATGAGAAGAGAAATAATAATATTTACTCTGCCAGTATGGAAAGACTATTGGGACGAGATTATGAAATACTCTGTGAAAATCTTGGTAATGAAGGCAAAATTATTTAATTTTATTTAAGGCATCAAGCATCTACCGAGCACCTATCAGCTCTTATCTACAATGCATGGAAGAGACGAAATGGATATGAACATGATGAAACTTACCCTTGTGGAAATGTTGAAGAATGAATTGAATGAAAGTAGAAAATAGGCTGAAGTTCAATCTAGAGATTCATTTGGTTCATAGGGAAAAATAATGAGAAAAGAAATGAAGGAAGAAAATGGCACCGTGTGTTTCTGGAACTTGAAATGATCCAGCATTGCAGTTTGAAGATAGAGTAGTAAGCAGAAACAGATATGACTGAGTTTATGGTACATAAAGAAACATTGTAAAAGATTGTCATTCATTTATTGATTCAACAAATATTTATTGAGTGCCTGTCATCAGCCTGGACTATACTAGTCAGTCAGTAAACAAAGGTGAAATAAAGATGTCTACTCCTTGACCTCCTCGTATTCGTATCTAGGACTGGAGACCTTGGACATGATTAAACAGGAAATTCAAAAGATGTAGTTCAGGCCGGATGTGGTGACTCATGCCTGTAATCCCAGCCCTTTGGGAGATCAAAGCGGGAGGACTGCTTGAGCCCAGGAGTTTGAAACTACACTGGGCAACATAACGAGACCCTAGTTCACATTTCCTAGAGACTACTCTGATGTCAGTGTGGGGGGTGGACTCCAGGGATGAGAAATGGAGATTGATGTTAGTACACAGGCCTTTCTTTCTCCTGCCTCTGCGTCACTCTGTGCCCACCTTCTACGTCATTACTGAGCTCTTTATTATGTTGATAAAAATAATGGGAGAGATAAAACTGCCAAACTGGATAGCACAAGGATAATGGAGAGGATTTACTTTGGAAATGGACAGAACTATGAGGTATTTCTACAAAAGGTAGAGGGGGAGGCAGAAGAGTTAGGAACGACTGGCGTTTTTGTTTGTTTGTTTGGTTGTTTGTTTTGGACAGAGTCTCGCTCTGTCGCCAGGCTGGAGTGCAGTGACGCCATCTCGGCTCACTTCTGTAACCTCTGCCTCCTGGGTTCAAGTGATTCCCCTGCCTCAGTGTCCCAAATAGCTGGAACTACAGGTGCCCGCCACCATGCCCAGCTAGTTTTTTGTATTTTAGTAGAGACAGGATGTCATCATGTTAGCCAGGTGGTCTCAATTTCCTGACCTCGTGATCCACCTGCCTCAGCCTCCCAACGTGCTGGGATTACAGGTGTGAGCTACTGTGCCCGGCCTGGCTTATGTTTTTAGAAGTATTTTAGGTTAGAGATTGAGATGTTAGAAGGAAGAAATTTTGAGATGAATAGCTGCTGTCCATGTAAAGGATATTGAGAATGGCAGAGATGAAAAAGAAATATTTAAATGGTATAAAGAAATGCAAATTTTGACCCTGATTTTTCTTGAAATTTTAATAGAAAAACAAAGGAACATAGTGGAGAAAATGCTGAGACTGGAATTCTGATTTGGGAAGGAATATAGACCTCAGGAATTGATGTTTCAGGCTGAGACCCAGACATTTGTGTTTGCTAACACGAAAAGAAGCATAAAAAATTTCCTTAGGAATTTATATCAGTGAACAAATACTGAGGAATTTTAGAGTACAGAGATCTCATTCTCAAGGAGACTACATTTTAATAGGGCTGGCATTTGTAACAATGTAACATGTTTTAAAAATTAAGATATAAATATAGTAGCTCAGCCAGTCTTTTCACAATGTACACGTATTTCAAAACATGTTGCACATGATAAATGTGTATTTTTATTTGTCAATTAAAATTTTTAAAATATAAAAAATATAATTGACAAAAAATTTATATATTTATAGTAAACAATGTAATGTTTCAATATATGTATACATTGTGACATGGCTAAATCAAGCTAATAAGCCTATGCATTGTCTCACGCACTTATTTTTTTGGTGAGAACATTTAAGATCTTAGCAATTTTCAAGTATACATTATTATTAATATTAACTATAGCCACCATACTGTATAATGCATCTCCTGAACTTCTTCACCCTAAGCAAATCCTCAAACCCTTTGACCAACATGTTCTCATCAGCCATCCCTCACCCTGTTCTGTGGCAACCACCATTCCACTCTCTGCTTCTAGGAGTTCAACTTTTCTAGATTGCACATACAAATGAGGTCATGCAGTATATATCTCTCTGTGCCTGGCTTATTTCACTTAGTGTAATGTGCTCCAGTTTCATCCATGTTGTTGCAAATGAGGATTCCCTTCATTTTTAAGCTGAATAGTATTCCATTTTGTAAATATGTCACATTTTCTTTATCCATTCATCCATTGAGAGATTCTTAGTTTGACTCCATATCTTGGCTGCTGTGAACAATGTTGTAATGAATGAGGGATTATAGATTATCTCTTCAACATAATGGTTTCTTTTTTATTATAATTTTTATTTCAGGTTCAGGGGGTACACATGCAGATTTGTTATTTAAGTAAATTCGTATCATAGGTGTTTGATGTACAGATTATTTCATTACCCAGGTAATAAACATAATACCCAATAGGCATTTTTCTGATTCTCTCCCTCCTCCCATCTTCCACCCTCAAGTGGAACTTAATGTCTGTTGTTCCGCTCTTTGTGCCCATGTGTTCTCATTGTTCAGCTATCACTTATAAATAAGAACATGCAGTATGTGGGATTTTTGTTCTTGTATTAGTTTGCTAAAGCAATGACCTCCAGCTCCATCCATGTTGCTGCAAAGGACATGATCTCATTTGTTTTTTATGGCTCTGTAGTATTCCATGATGTATATGTGCCACATTTTCTTTAGTTTACTGTTGATGGGCATTTAGATTGATTCCATTTCTTTTCTTTTTCTTTCTTTCTTTCTTTCTTTTTTTTTTCTTTTTCTTTTTGAGATGGAGCCTTGCTCTGTCGCCCAAGTTGGAGTGCAGTGGCATGATCTCTGCTCCCTGCAAGCTCCGCCTCCTGGGTTCATGCCATTCTCCTGCCTCTATTCTATTTCTTTATTATTGTGAATAGTGCCACAATAAATGTATATTAGTAGCATAAAATGTGTTTTTATGGTACAACATACTGATTTCATTTCCTTTGTATGTATAACCAGAAATGGGATTGTTAAAGTGGTAGTTCTAGTTTTAATTTTTTGAGGAAACTCCATAATAGATGCGCTAATTTACATTCCCATCAACCATACACAAGAGTTCTCTTTTCTTCACATCCTCACCAACATTTGGTATCTTTTGTCTTTTTGATAACAGCCATTCTAACAGCTGTGAGGTGATATCTCTTGCTGTTATATAAGTAAGTCATGGTACAGGGAGAAGGGTATTGTAAAGACCAACCAACCAGTTGGGAGAACAATGGTGAGTCCAATCTACTGGTGGCTTGGGAAGATGTGTGTGTTTGAAGGGAGAGAGGGTGGGTATGAGGTAGGAAGTCAAGAGTTTTGTGTTGGTCATGATAAATTGATCATGACCTGTTAGATATTAATATAAGAAGAACAAAATGTTTACTTGGGAAAGATCTGGGTGAGAGGTGTAAATTTGAACTTCATCAGAACAAAGGTATTATTTGAAGCCAAGACTGTAGAAAGAGAAATGAAAAAGGTAAAGAACAGAGACCTGAAAAATTCTGACATTGAAAAGTCTGGTATAGAAGGGAAAACAAGGAAAGGAAATTGAGGAAAAGTCACCTTGCGTAGAAGATGGATTAAGAGTAAAGGAATAGTCAAATAGTTTATATACTGGTGAAAGGTCATAAAAATAAAAGCTGAAAATTATTATTGGCTTATCAAGATGAAGACAATTGATGACTTTGACAAAATTCACTTCGTACTGTGATGGGGACGACTGAACTGAGGATGGAAGGAGTTGAAGTAGCGGCAGTGCAAAGAGACTCTCTGCCAGCCACTCTATCAATTACACAGATTTTACTCCACTCAAAGGGATATTCTTCCACTCACACACACCCTGAATGCCATTTCCTCTCCCTTTCTCTTGGAATTTGCCTCTATAATATTTCTCTCTCAGCCCCGAAACATTAATTTCTCATTCATGCAATTAAATCTTCCTAATTAAGCCAGTGTAATATGGCTTAATTTTCACTTACCTTAAAAATATTTCCCTTAATGGTTATTTTTTTTATTCCAATGACTGCCCTAGTTTTCTGCTGTTTTTTTTTTTCTGTCCAAGTAACAAGATGAAAATCGGGTTTTAACCCACATCAAATTTATCAAGAAATTAGACTTATCCTTAGAAAGAGGGCAGAAACATAATCCCCTGGTGGATTTTGTGCCTACATGGGTCAGGTAGGCTGCAGAACAACTGGAATAGATTAATTGCCAGCATACGCACAGGATCAGGAATTCACAGGGATCACCATTCCAGGATTAGAGAAGAATCAGTTTGCCTCATGATTGGAACATGCTGCTGAAATTCTACAGAAGTGGCAGGCATCAGACGCAGAGAAATGCTGAGTACTGAAGTCAGAATCCAAAGACCCAGTACTAGAGAAAATTCATGGATTCAAGACCACCAGGATCTCCATCATGGTGACTGACTGTTTTGTAGTGGTTAAAAAGCAGAGCAGAGAATATCTGAAACTCATGTGTTAAATGCCTCATTGTGCACAAATGAACAAAGAATACTCCCTCACATTAAAAAAAAAAATCAGATTTGAGATATAGCCATTACAGTCTACACAACCGAAATTCAGAATAATCTGGAGTTGGCACTTTTGTGAGGATTTGTAGTAAAAAATTAGAGAGTCTTATCTGTCATCTTAAAACAGAGGGACCCTTACTTTTCTCACTATTGGTAAAGTTAACTAATCAGACCTAAGGAGGAAGAAAGACAACCATGGCGCCCTCAAGAATGGAAATTGAGTTCATGAAGTGCTGCAGGTAAAGGTGAGCCTCCTGAAATCAGCCCTTCAGCAGGAGAGTTCCTAGTAAGTACACAGATAATCAGGTTTCCCACTCTCCGCCAGGAAATCTCCTAAAACCAACTTAGATCAAGTTTGGAGAATGAGCCTACCAATTTTCTTCTAGTGTAGCAAGAAAGATCATAAACAGGATAGCAATGACCACTAATCGATCTCTGGTCCTTTGCAGATACCAGAAGAGGTGGAGGTGGTACATATTTACAACATTTGTTACAGAAAATGAGACACAACTTGACAGAAGTAATGTTATTTGACCCAACAGGAGGGGGAAAAGCAGAATTTGTGTGGAGAGTAAGATGCTGATGTTTGGACATGCAGAGAAGAAGAGTTTCCATATAGCAGGAAAAGGTACCATTAATTCTCCTTTTTGTTGTTGTTGTTGTTTTTGAGGCGGAATCTCACTCTTGTCACCCAGGCTGGAGTGCAGTGACGTGATCTCGGCTTACTACAACCTCTGCCTCCTGGGTTCAAGTGATTCTCCTACCTCAGCCTCCAGAATAGCTGGGAATATAGGTGCCTGCCACCAGGCCCCACTAATTTTTTTTTTTTTTTTTTTTTTTGTATTTTTAGTAGAGATGGGGTTTCACCATGTTGGCCAGGCTGGTCTCGAACTCCTAACCTCAGGTGATCCACCAGCCTCAGCCTCCTAAAGTGCTGGGATTAGAGGCGTGAGCCACTGCACCTGGTCAGGTGTCATTAGTTTTCAAGGAGAAAACACAGGAGTCTAATAAACTAATCCCTTCTTTGCTTTACCCCACAGCCCTTTCTGCTTTTTCTCCAGCTTGTAAGGAAGAGTCTAGATATTCCCGCATAGCACTAAGGCCTTCTAAGGGTCATTACTAGAAAAAGAAGAAATCACAAGCTGGGGAAAAAGATATACTAGAGTTTAGTTTTGAGAAGGGATGCAATGCTTCAGAGAAGAAGCTGTCATCCACATGGACCATGAGGTAAAGAGACAGAGATGGAGGAATTTAAGATATAATTTCTTTTTATTAGTAACATTCTTTCTGTCCTTTGGTATTTATTAAAAGATTGAGTAGATTATATCTGATTAGATGAGATTAACGATTCTGGGTTTTATTTTGTTTTTGTTTTTTTGTTTCTTGATTGCTGTTTCTTTGAATGTAATTCCATATGGTAATTAAGGTCCCATTTTTATTTTGGTTATATTCTTGATAATCCAAACAAGATAAAATAAGCAACTAACCTAGG
Source organism: Mandrillus leucophaeus (assembly GCF_000951045.1). Classification (NCBI taxonomy): domain Eukaryota; kingdom Metazoa; phylum Chordata; class Mammalia; order Primates; family Cercopithecidae; genus Mandrillus; species Mandrillus leucophaeus. Next base: position 1,086,228 of record NW_012106509.1, on the reverse strand, counting down.
CTGTCACCGTAATAATTATGAGAATGGGATACAATGAATATTTACATAATTCATTAGACAGAATAAGATAATCGCCCTGGACATAAGAAGAGAAGAGAAAGAAACAGTCTAAGATGTTTACCCAAGTTAGTCAATTGGTTCAGTGAGAATAGCAACAACTATGGGGTTTGAGGAAGAAAATTAATAACCTAAGTTGAAGACAACCAGTAGGCAATGGGATATCAATGTTTGCAGCTTATGGCAGAGTCAGAGCCAGAAATTCCCCTGCATGCTGGTGAAAAATAAACCCATGGGAAGAAATGAGATTCCCTAAGGCAGACGAATCAGTTAGGATCTCTAGAGGAATCCAAGGGCATCCTGAGATAGTTAATTGGCCAATTGTTAATTACAATTCTAAAATGTTAGCCACAACTAATGTTCTTCAGATAATGTAGCAGTGCAAAGTAAAGAAAATAGCTATCAACTATTAACAATAACATAAATTATGTTATTATTAGCATAGCAACTATGCTATGATTCTTGGCTTTCCTTATCCTGTGCCAGCCCTTTTACCTATGCAGAGTTTTGGATCTGATGGAGTGACTCATACGTTTATTCTCACAGATTCTAAGCAATTGGTGGTCATGTCTTCACTGGATTAGCACAGTTTTCTAAGGATAATTAGGCAAGAGAGTATCAAGTGATACCATGGTGATGCCTCTAAGTTCGAAACACAGTCTCTTTTATTCTATTAAGTAACAATAACCTAATTTCTTTCTAGTTATTGTGACAAATCACCCAGGACAGTGTAGTGACCTCCACCTTCTCTGCCTAATGGTTCAGCAGCATGAGATGCCCAAAATGTCCTGGGAATAGTTTTAGCTTCCAGTTCATTGTGAAGATGTTGATATTGACTCATGGAAGCATTTGGGCATTATGACCTTCAAATTATCGAACCATATTATTTGGCACAGGATGCAAAATTTCTTCTACTGTGTGAATAATTGTGGGAGGAGGGTGCTAGCCACTGTGATTAATGCTTTCAATCCCAGAACTTTGGGAGGCCAAGGTGGCAGGGTTGCTTAAGCCCAGGATTTCATGATCAGTCTGGGCAACATAGTGAGACCCCACTTGTACAAAAAAAAAAGAAAAAGAAAAAAAGAAAAAGTAGCCAGGCATAGTGGTGCATACCTGTAGACTCAGCCACTTGGGAGGCTGAGGCCAGAAGGCTGCAGAATCACTCGAGCCTGAGAGATCAAGGCTGCAGTGAGCTGTGATCGTGCCACTGTACTCCAGCCTGGGTGACAGAGTGAGACCCTGTCTCAAAAAAAAAAAAAAAAAAAGGAGTAGTTGGTGAGAAGAGCCACTTCCACCTCTATGCTTTGACTCACAGATTTACCCATCCTATCAATGAAGCCTAAATTGGTTGCTGGATTAAAACATATACTTCACTATGTAGGAATAGCATCCTCATCTCACAAGGTGTTGTCTCCTTGTTTGAACTGTAACTGAGCCTTTGGTGGGCCATTCCACTGTCCTTTCAAACTGGCTACCACTGCTATAAAATGCAGTCCTAGTCAGAGAAGATATATAGGGGAAAATGGCAGTTGATCAAGTCATTCTCTAAGTTCATGAATAGTGCCGCTTGCAGGAGCATTGCAGGCAGGGAAGGTAAATCTTTATGTAGAATATGTAGTTGTACCCATGAGAGCCACCTTCTCTGATGAGAGGGGTCAACTTTTTTTAGGGCCACCCTTGAGTGGGACTGGAGTACAATATCTATTCATTACCTTCCATCTTTTCTGCCAGAGCCCTAATTTTCTTCTGAGAAGTCATATCCATGTGCCAGAAAACAAGTAGGGTTACTATTATTCAGTCACAAGAGATGAATATTACAAATAAAATATTACAAAAAAATTAGAACTCTAGACTATTCTAAGCCAGTCACGATTGTGTTTTCCCTTTCTAGGATAAGTAGTAAAATTTTAACTGAGATGTAATGGAATATGCTGAGGGACTTCTTGGAAATGAGTCCTCCTCCTAAAAGGTTATGTATAAAAGGAACAGACCCTTTCTGGCCTCTGCATGTGACACCTGGATCTAAAGCAAGCATCTTGAGAAAATAAAGGGCATTACCTTAAGTGCATAAGCCAACAAAGTGAAGATGGCATACTGGAAAAAAACAACCTAGATCCTTGATAATGTTGTTAAGCCACTGAATTAGCCTCTCATGGAATTGCTTTGCCTTTAAACTTATTATGTGCAAAACAAGAAACAAAACTCCAAAATGTGGAAATGACTGAATGAAGGAGGTAGGGCAAAGGGCAAAGGTAAGGATCTTATGCTTCCTGTCTAGAAGTCAGGAGTTTGGCAGCCTTGTAGAGATAGGGAAGAAAAAGATGATTAGGACATAGGACTAATAAAATCAGTCTCTCATTGAATGATCTACAAAAGATAAAGGAGTCAAACTGGAACAAATATAGGATTATGGGTGGTTTCTTTCACTCAAGTTTATTTTTTTTAAACCCAAATCTACTTTTTAAAGCTTTCATGTAGAGACCATTAAAACTGAGAACTAAGGAGTTGATCAGTACACCAAATCTAAGTGCTACTGATTTCCTTCCTTCCTTCCTTCCTTCCTTCCTTCCTTCCTTCCTTCCTTCCTTTCTCTCTCTCTCTCTTTCTTTTTCTTTCTTTCTTTCTTTCTTTCTTTCTTTCTTTCTTTCTTTCTTTCTTTCTTTCTTTCTCTTTCTTTCTTTCTTTCTTTCTTTCTTTCTTTCTTTCTTTCTTTCTTTCTTTCTTTCTTTCTTTCTTTCTTTCTTTCTTTCTTTCTTTCTTTCTTTCTTTCTTTCTTTCTTTCTTTCTTTCTTTCTTTCTTTCTTTCTTTCTTTCTCTTTCTTTTTTTTCGAGACAGGGTCTCACTCTGTAACCCAGGCTGGAGTGCAGTGGCATGATCTTGGCTCACTGCAACCTCTGCCTTCCGGGCTCAAGCAATCCTCCTACCTCAGCCTCCCAGGTATCTGAGACTACAGGCACGTGCCACCATGCCCAGCTAACTTTTGTATTTTTGGTAGAGATGGGGTTTCACCATGTTGCCCAGGCTGGTCTCCTGACATCAGTTGATCCACCAACCTCGGCCTCCCAAAGTGTGGGATTACAGGCGTGGTCGATAATTCTGCAAATGTGTAAGAGTAACTGTAGACTCCTCACTTTCATTACAACGTTGGCATCATGTGAGAGTTTATTAGAATCTCAAGCCCCAACTAGGTTTACTTAATCAGAACGTGCATTTTTACCAAGATTCCCAAGTGGTTGATAAGAACATTAAAATTTGAGAAACAATTTTTAAGACAAAACTTTTGTATGTAGTTATTAGCACATGGAATTGACTAGAAGAAAATAGACTAAAAGCTTATTAGGTTCATAAGGAAACGTATTCCACTGAGTTTTCTATTGCTTGCTGCTTAATGCAAAGTCATTTGTACAATAGGAATAGTTTTTGAATGGAAAAGCTTAAACATACGTATAGCCTCTTTTTTGTTTAGTATAGTAAATATTTTCAGATTTTTGAAAACTATAAAGAGCATTAGCATTAGAATTCTGGGATCAGTAATTCTGTAAGATGCAGAAATAAGTATAAGTGAGGCTTTGGAACATGAAATGTTTAAATAACTGTTTAAGAAGACAGTAAAGTCAGTATCACATGAAAGGAACATGATTAGCTTACAAATGCAAGGAACTCAATGTCATTGTCAGGCACTATCTAGGTACTGGGAGTAAAAGTATGAATGGCATAATTCTTGCCTGAATGAAACACACAATCTAGATAAACCGTAAACCAATTGTCAGATTAAAATGAGCAGGCAAATATAAGGGGTATGTTTTGGTAGTCTTTAGCATATACATCTCCAAACAACAGGCAGAAGCCTCATAGTGAATTTTAATTTATTTTTAAGTTAAAAAATAAAAACTTTCCAGCATACATTATTCTTCTCCTGCAAGCGGTACCACCATTTTTTTAAGGTGCTAACTCTCCCCTATTTTTGATGTGTGTGGTTCAAGTAAAGCTACACCATTGCTCCAGGGTAGAAGCATGAGATACAGATACGGCCAATCAGAGAACAGTATAGTATTGTTTCCAGCTATCATCTTTCCTTCCAACATCTCCCCAACTCAAGAGAAAGAAATCATTCACTAGAGTAGTAAGTCTGGGCAACCAGAAAAATGATTCCATTTATGGTGATAGAAATGTCAGTAAGTGAAGAGCATTTGGGAAGGAAGATGAAGAATTCCACTTTAGATAATGAGATTTAATTTAAAATGTTTTATTTCTTTTTTATTATTAAAGTAATGCCTGGTTTTGCAGCTAACTTTAAATATAGGCAAAAGTGGAAGGAAAACATTTAAAATACTTTCTCAAACACCTATTCTGCATCCTTGCAGTTAACCTATGATTTTTCTCCTTTTAGCTTCTAATATAATAAATTACAAAAATTGATTATTTTTAACATTTAAGCAAACTTGTATTGCCTTGCACGAACAAACTCAACTTGTTCTCTCTCTCTCTCTCTCTCTCTCTCTCTCTCTCTCTCTCCCCCCCCGCCCCACCCCTTCCTTTTCTCCTTCACTCCCTCTGTTTGGTTACACAATTAAACGGTTGAATTTAATTACTAATATTTTCTTTTGCATCTATATTTATGTGTGAAGTTGGCATATGATTTTCTTACTCATCTTTGTCAGGCTTTGCTACCAAGATTAAATTGGTCTCATAAAATGAATTAGGAAATATCTTCATATACTCTGAAATACTTTGTTTAAAATTATTTTATCAAAAAAATTAAATAAAATTATCACATTAATTCATTGAATGTTTGGAATAACTTATTAGTAAAATTGCTTAGGCCTAAAGTTTTCTTTGTGGAACAATTTTAAGCTACCAATTTAATCCTGCTAAAAGTGTTGAATGTCTCCACATATCCATTTCTATCTATTCTCATATACATTCTCATCATTTACTTTGTAGAATTTTGTTGGTGTAAAAATTTGTCCTCTCATTTAAGTTTTCAAATTTCTTGCCACAAAGATGTTCCTACTCTCTTCTTATATTTTTACCACTGTATTTTCTATATTTACGTCCTTTTTCACATTACTTCTGTTGTTTTAGCTTCTCTTGATTTATCACGAGATTTTCCATAGATTTGGAAATTTTATCAGTTTTTTGGGGGTTGTGGGTTGGAGGTCGGTTGAAGGGCAAAGTATACCTTGTTTGATCCTTTATAATCCTTTATATATTTTGTTTGGTTTCATCCATTTTTTTCTCCCATTTTATATTTTCCATCCTTCAATCTACTTTAGAGGTACACTGGTCTTGCTTCCCTGACTTAAGCGGATGATGTGTTTGCTAATTGTCAGCCTCTCTTTTTTTCTAACTTGGGCATGTTAAGTTTATGAATGTCTCTCTAGATACTGCCTACCTGCATTCTGTAAGTTTTCATACATAATATTTCCATTATTATTCTTGTTCTTAAACATTTTATAGTCATCACCATGATATTGCCTTTTATCTATGATTTATTTAGATATGCATTTAAAAATTTCACATGTTGTAGCTATTGTCTTTCAGTATACACAAAAGCAATTTTCCATGTTCTGCCGAACTGTCTGGCTTTCTGCCTTTCATTAATATTTGGCCTTATTATTATTATTTTTAGACAGTTTCTCTCTGTCGCCCAGGCTGAAGTGCAACAGCGCAATCTTGGCTCACTGCAACCTCTGCCTCCCAGATTCAAGCAATTCTCCTGCCTCAGCCTCCCTAGTAGCTGGGATTACAGGCACCCACTACCATGCCTGGCTAATTTTTATATTTTTAGTAGAGACAGAGTTTCACCATGTTGGCCAGGGTGGATGCGAACTCCTAGACCTCAAGTGATCTGACTTCCTCAGCCTTCCAAAGTACTGGTATTATAGGCCTGAGCCACCGCACCCAGCCTCAAGGTAACTCTCTAAAAATATTTTTTATTCAGTATTTTAGGCTTTCTTAAGAGGAACAATCAGATTATATATTCTTTATTTTGCAGTTGTGATACTTCAATTTTTTTGAATTACTTTTTGTGTAAGATGTGTATTTTGTGATAAAATTCTGAAATAGTATCCTAGCACTAGTGCTTTATTTTATGACATTTCCATGAAAACAAGACATTAGTTCAAAAACAATTAAAATTTAGAAAATTCTCATTGTCTACTTAATGGCAGGTATTTCAAAGATCATTGAGTTTGATTAGTAATTCACATGATTTGTTAGCTTTAAACAAAAAGTTGTTCATTGTAGTAAAAAAAAAAATCAACAAAAATAAATCCATTTAAATATAGCATCTTTTTAAGAAATGTAAGCTTTATGGCTTCAGAAAATACTCTTTTAAAAATTGTGGATATTGTTTTTAAGATTAATGGCATGCCTAAATTTAAAATAAATCTCTTTTAAATTTTCCAAAAATACAAATGCAGCAAGCAAAATGAAAATGTTGAAATATTTAATTTAAATTTAACATCCAAAAAAATAACGAGATACTTATATAAATTAGACTTGCTTATGAGAGAAAAATATATTCAAAAATGGATGTTCTAAAACTTTAAAAATTTATTTTATGATTTAATAAATTGGAACCTTAGCAGACAGAGCATACCAAAGAATTACAATTGAATGGCATGCCTAATTTGCACTGTCATTTGCATTGTCTCATACTTCCACATTGTTGGTATCAGGATTTTAAAGATCTTACGTGACCAAGATGAATTAAGATTGCAAATAGAATTAAGGTTGTTAATCAGTTGACCTTGAAATAGGGAGATTATCCTGGATTATCTAGGTGGATCCAGGGTAATTATTGAGATCCTGAAAAGATGGAAGAGGAAGGCAAAAGAGGGGTCAGAGTGAGAGAAAGGCTTGAAGACACTATGTTTTAAAGATGGAAGAAGGGGCCTAGAGACAAGCTGGAATCCGGAAAAGACAAAGAAATAGATCTCCCCTAGAGCCTTAAGAAGGAATGCAGCCCTTCAGACACCATGGTTTTAGCCCAGTGATACCTATGTCAGACTTCTGGTCTCTATAACTATGTAGTAATAAAGTTGTGTTGTTTAAACCACTAAATGTGTAATAAATCATTACAGCAGAGATAGGAAACTGATACAACACCAACTCTTTAAATGCATTAAGACATCTTGCAACGACCAGTTGGTAGAATCTATCTGAAAAGATTATGATTAAAGATATTTCAAACTGGTAAATTTGTATATAATGGAAATGTCAGCTTTCTGTATTCTTATCAAATTTACTTGAAGACAGATACTAATTTTATGATTGAATCATAAATGACTACCTAGGTTATCTTTCTATATGAAAACCTAAACAGGAAGATATAATTTGTCAAGTTAATTCTCATGGGAACATCATAAAATGGATTATTGTCAGTTAAATTGGACATTCATACCTTGATGCCATTATCCCCAGACCTTTTTTAATGAGGTAATAGTTCATCTAAAGAACTACAATTTTGAGATTCACTATGGAAGTTTGTTGTCACCAAGAATTCAAATAATGCTTTAAAAATAATAATATTAATAAAAACCTTCCTTTAATATTTCTGAACCAGAGATGTTACTATTCTTCCAGGTTTATACTTTTAGAGGTCAAATTATTTTAGGTAAGAGAGTAAAATACTCAAAATTGTGCTTTTGGAAAAAAAAAATGTAGCAAGATAAGAAACAGTTTGGACTTCTGGCAAAGACGACTTTGTAAGTTCATACTTTTGGTTAAACCCATGTTTCCAAGCACATCATGATGACAAAATATAAAATAATCAAATAAAGACCCAACCTGGAACAGAAAGAAGATAACTTCCCTGTAGAGCACACAAACAACAGAAAGAGTAGACAGAAGAAATGAACCTGCTCAACTCAAGGTCCGGAGAAAGCAGAGGCAGCCAAGAATTAGCTCATGTAGAGAACTAGGATTAAAATATTTCATATGGATTAAGGGGACCCGTCGAAATCTAGGATTTTGTGGATTCCCTGATGCTAATAATACAGGAACTGGAACTGTGCTTATATGCTTTCATGCCTAAGGAAGCAGGTGAAAATACATACAGCATCACACGGAAACTGAAATAATTTGTCTGGGACTCATATGCAAGAGCCCCAACAGTACCCTAGTACAGAATGCATTTCAGGATTTGGTTATGGATTTGGAACTACCTAAATGAAACACCATTAGAGAGAAAGTTATGGAGAAAGAGTAAGAGTGAAAGCAAGAGAGAGCAACAGTGGGAGAGAAAGTAAGAGAGATCCTACAAAAAACATTTAAAAGATAGCCAAAAGTATACAACCAGAGATCAATTCTTCTTAAATGATATTAAAATAATAGAACAGTCTGAAAAATATGCTTTTAAAGCATATGTTTGCGAGGTTGAAAATGTAACATTCATACAACATAATTAGCATGAGGATATTAAGGGAATAAATTTGAAACCTTAGATGAAACAAAGTTATTAAAATACAAAGATGTGTACCACCTAGAATAAACTCCAAACTGAGCCGAGGAAAAAAAAATAGATGAAACAACAGATTTCTGAGGGGCTAACCCAGAATATAGCACACAGAGGACAAGAGTAAAAGAAAGAGAAAGAGGAGGAGGAGGGAGTAGAGAAGGAAGAGAAGGAAAAAGAGTATTCCAAGACATGAAGGATAGATCAAGAGCCTCTGATAAATAACTAATAGATATTTCATAATTATAAGGTGGTCCTGGCCCGATGGTGTCCTCAGATGGTGTGATGGTTAATATTAAGTGTTAACTTGATTGGAATGAAGGATGCAAAGTATTGTTCCTGGGTGTGTTTGTGAGGGTGTTGCCAAAGGAGATTAACATTTGAGTCAGTGGACTGGGAGAGGCAGACCCACCCTTAATCTGAGTGGGCACAGTCTAATCAACTGCCAGCACAGTCAGAATAAAAGCAAGCAGAAGAACCTGAAAAGACTAGACTGGTTCAGTCTTCTGGCCTACATCTTTCTCCTGTGCTGGATGCTTCCTGCCCTCGAATATCAGGCTCTAGATTCTTCAGCTTTGGGATTCAGGCTGGCTTCCTTGCTCTCAGCTTGCAGACAGCCTATTGTGGGACTTCACTTTGTGATACTGTGAGTCAATACTCCTTAATAAACTCCCCTTTATATATACACATCTAACCTATTAGTGCTGTCCCTCTAGAGAAACCTGACTAATACAGATGGCTAGGAGAAGCAATTTCAAGTATTTCTGAAGACACGTATCTGTCTTCATTCTCATTGATAAATGAGATAAAGTTTCAAGAAAAGTAAACGTATCATCAAAATCTGTAAAACAAGAAAATAAAACACTATAAGCAAAAAAGAACAGAAACAAAGAGGCAACTGAATTAAATTCCAAGTCTTAAATTATAGGGATTGTCAGGAAACAGAATATTAGTATGTTCAATATAAGGATTGCCAGGAAACAGAATATTAGTATGTTCAATAGGCTTAAAAATATAAAAAAGATAACAAATATGAACAAATATCAAAAGTCTGGAAAGTTATCTAGATAAGAAACAAATAGAACTTCTATAAAATAAAACACACCATTATTTAAATGAAAAACTAATGGGAAGAATTAGCAGTAATTTAAGTACAAATAGATCTTAAAAATTAGTGGATGGAAGACACAGATAAAGAAATCACTCAGAATGTGGCACATAGAGACAGAAGTAGAAAAAATGAAAGAATGGTTAAGAGACATAAATGATCATGTGAGGAGCGAGAGAGAGAGAGAGAGAGTGAGTGTGTGTGTGTCTAATTGCAAGGAGGGTAAAATGACTTGTAAAAAATAAAAATTGTGATTCATCATAGTGAAATGGGAAAAATTAATGATACGAAGAAGATCACTTAGAGAGAAAAACAGATTATCTTTAAATGAATGGAAACCAAAACCATACAGAACAATTTACATTTTATTATTAAAGTCTTGAGAAAATTTATGCCAGCCAAACACTAACCAAATAAACTGATTTAGTACTTTTAATACCAGGCAAAATAGAACTCAAAGTAACAGAGGATATACAATACAAATGTATGGTAATTTTAGAAATTTACCAAAAATAACACTAATCTCAAAACTAGAACTAACAAAGTTGATTTCGGAATAGATTGGAGAGCAGTATTATGAAACTGATTGAAGAGTAAACCAGGTTGCAATAGGAAGAAAAATGAAGGACAGGTGAGAAAGTGAAGACTTCAGAATTGTGTCTGGGGAGTGAAAGGGAGAGCTAATGTCAAAGCTGGAAGGGACCATGAGGACAAGAGAGATTTTTTTTTTTCTTCTAAAATTTGGACATCCTTTTCAACAGAATTTAAATGTGATTTTTGCTTGCCAATGTGGAAAATTATAATAATACTCTTCTTTATTGGTCCTTTTCCCCTCTTGTCACACAAGCAGAGGAATCAAAAAAGAAAGCCTTTTGAGGTCAGGCCTTGGGTCACATGCTACTTTGTTAGCATGAGTGCAAGAAAGAAAGGTGAGATGTCATTTAGCCATACCCACATGCATGACTTCCTACTGCCCTGTGATACCACCTGGTACATTAGCCCCATTGGTGTCTTGGGAGCTGACCAATCGGATAATCATCCCCTCCTTCAAGGGAGAGAGGTGAAGTAAGCCAGAGGTTCTTATGTGTCGAATTATGTCCCTGGCCTGGCCCCTCCCAAATTCAAACACTGTAGCTGTAACCCACGGTGCCTTAGAATGTGACTATTTGGAAATAGAGTCTTTAAAGAGGTAATTAATTAAAAATGCAGTCGTTGGAGTGGGCCCTAAACCATTATGACTGATATCTTTATAAGAAGAAGAGATCAGAGCACTACCAGACACAGACGGGGAACCATCTGAAGACACAGGGATAAGATATCCCTCTGCAAGGGGAGGCAAGAGGCCTCAGAGGAGATCAATCATGCTGACACCTTAATCTCAGATTTCTGGTCTCCAGAATTATGAGAAAATAAATTTCTGTGGTGTAAGCCACCCAGTCTGTGGTACTTTGTTATGACAGCTCTGGCCAACTGATAGAGAACAGGATGGAATTCTGAACTCATTTTCTCCCTAGTGTCCCAAACCTCTATTTTATTGTATTGTATTTTATTTTATTTTATTTTATTTTATTTCATTTTATGTTATTTTATTTTAAGTTTAAGGTGTGACAGGGCATTGAGCCAAACCCACAGTCAGAGGGGAGATCAGAATCAAATATTCAGATAAGATCAGAGAGGTTGACCTTAGAAGTCCCAAAAAGGAGTCAGCACAAAGCCACATTTTCCACTATACTGGAAAAGTATCCTTTGCTCTTTTTCTCTGTCTTGAATTATGCTCAGATGTGTTGTGCATCCCTGTGCACTAGAAATGAAGCTTGTTACGCCCAGGTGATAAAGTAGTTCAAATAAAAAAACAACACTAATAATTTCAAATTACCATTTTGAAGAAAATGACCCCATTTCATTACTAAGAACCCACAAAGGAAAATCGATACCCCCCAAAAAAGTTAAGTCCACATAGTAAAAACCCTCTTTCCTTGTTGCCACAGATAAATATAAAATATTATTTAGGTAAAAGTGATTAGAAAAATAAAGTCAAAGTTCACGAAGCTGTATCTTTTTTTTCATTTGGCCAGAAATACTAAAGTTTAGAAATATAAACTTCCATATCACACAAACCTTGTGAAATTTCCAATGATTTCAGATATACTTGGAGATAGTTTTCTTAATTAAAATAAATGAAAGTATTTTAATTTCAAAATACTTAGTAAAATGTCCTGGGCTTTAGAAATAAATCTTATGTGTTTGAATCCTGAATCTGTCACTTATTAATGGTGTAACATTTTGTGACATACTCTAGTTCTCTGACTTCCAGTGTTCTCTTATGTGAATAAGAATAATAATGCAAATCATCCATGATGTTTTAAAGACAAAATAAGAAAGGTTGCGCCAAACAATTTTGTGAACCTTAAGGTACATTATTTGGGGTGCTATTTTTATTATTTTTATTTACCTTTGAGTAAGTAAGAAAAAGGCCCCAAGGAATTTTTCTTTCCAAAACTGTTTGTTAAAGCCTGTCTCATATAGCATCTGAGATCTCGGCTTGGTAGCTATCAACTTTTGGCATGTTATATTCTGAACACAGCATACGAAAAAATATAAAAATGTCATGAAATCCAAATCTCCCCATTTCTAACACTCTAAACTGTCTATCTTTGTTTTACTCTGCATTGTATATTTTAAAAATAGGCAGTCGGAAGCAATGGCCATTCTGGCTTGCTGCAGTCAGAACTGTACTATAAGGGGTAGATACATATAACACCCATCCCTCAGAGGCCAATGCAAGGGAGACCTGAAGATCAGCCTTGGCCTTGAGTTTCTGTCCAAGCAAACATCTTATCAGGCCAATGGAAGACAAAATGTGCACTTATATTGAAAAAAAAAAAAAAGGAAAAGTTTACTCTGTGTTTAACTTTAAACTCAGGAATGTGTGATGGTATGCTATAAATTGTCTTTAAGGTGGGAACATTGAAAGTCAAACTTCTAAGTACCCGAAAGAAAAATTTGAAGCTTCTTGTTCTTTTGAGTGTCAATGACCAGATATGTGTACCATGTCTATGGAACTTAATGATATAGGTTGTCTACCCTTTAATATTTATGATGCTATCTAAAGGCTCTATGTACTTGACATTTCCAGGGCCAATTTTTGCAAATGGTCTTAACCTAGTTTCTAAATTTGCAAACAAAAATTATTTGGGCAAACACTTCTGGTAGTTAGATAACAATGCAGTGTTTGAGGATGTTATTTGATGCACGTAATTTTAGAGACCGTGCTGGAAGAAGGTAAAATAGGCTCCCCACTACACACAAATAAAACTTTTAGAAACCTAAAATTTAGCCATATCCACAAAGTTTTATCTAAAAAATGAAAAGGAATGACAGAATTTAGGAATAGCTTATTAAACACATCAGATGACCTCAAATATTCACTTAACATCATCATTATTTGAAAGTACCTTCATAAATAAAGACAGGTAGCATATCGTTTTCTATTTTATTCCTGGGGATTTGACTCCCTCATCTCATCTTTCCCGTTATAGATAATTTACTAAAACACCAAACACTAATCAAGAGATCTATGGGGATCAAATAAGTAGGAAAGGATGCTCTCTTACTCCCAGGTACTTGAATGGGGGACTAGGCGGAATACTTTTCCTGTGGTCTAACTGGTCAACGTACTATTCATGTTTTTCAATGTATTCATTTGAACATCAGCTTAATACAGTCACCATGTCTAAATTCTAGTAATAAAATCAATACAAAATGGAATTTTCTAATCTGCATTTAATTTAATTGTGATTTTCCTTTATTTGTATCTTTAAAAAATCTTTTCAAAAGCTCTATGAGTGGTCTTCCCAAAGTGTAAGTGCCTGATTGATTGACAGATTATTTTACAACTAGCACTTATTATTCCTTTCTCTTAAGAGCTGAGTGGCTTTCAAAGTAAAAACAATAGGGTGAAAAAAAGGTCTTTGATTCACTTATTTTAAACAGAAAATTGGAGAGAAAAAAGTTATGAAGTTGGTGATTTTTGACAGTATGGGCATTTCTTGCATAATATGTTAATTGACAGTCATAAATTGTAATGGGTGGACCCACAATGCAAAATGGGAAAGGAAAAAATGTCTGGAATAACCTGAAAGGTAACATGTGGGTAATGATTGACCTCTTCTCAGTTCATATGTGGGTATTTAAATAGAAAACTAAAATGAAAGGTATGTGGGGATTTTGACTCGAATAAATACTTTATGAGATTGTCGAAATTGTGTAAAAGGCAAGTGCTGCTTTCTCCTTTACAGTCCTATAATGTTTTCTTCCTTTAAAAATAGTTGGACATTATTTAAAATTTAAAAAATTTAGGTGATGATCCTTATACAAAAGGTAACTCAAGATGGATTAAAGACTTAAATGTAAGACCTAAAACCATAAAAAACCTAGAAGAAAACCTAGGCAATACCATTCAGGACATAGGCATGGACAAAGACTTCATGACTAAAACACCAAAAGCAATGGCAGCAAAAGCCAAAATTGATAAATAGGATCTAATTAAACTAAAGAGCTTCTGCACAGCAAAAGAAACTATCATCAGAGTGAACAGGCAACCTATAGAATGGGAGAAAATTTCTGCAATCTATCCATCTGACAAAGGGCTAATACCCAGAATCTACAAAGAACTTAAACAAATTTACAAGAAAAAACAATCTCATCGAAAAGTGGGCGAAGGATATGAACACTCACTTCTCAAAAGAAAACATTTATGCAGCCAAAAGACCTATGAAAAAATGCTCATTATCACTGGTCATCAGAGAAATGCAAATCAAAACCACAATGAGATACCATCTCATGCCAGTTAGAATGGCGATCCTTAAAAGGTCAGGAAACAACAGATGCTGGAGAGGATGTGGAGAAATAGGAACACTTTTTCACTGTTGGTGGGAGTGTAAATTAGTTCAACCATTGTGGAAGACAGTGTGGCGATTTCTCAACAGAACTAGGAATACCATTTGACCCAGCAATCCCATTACTGAGTATATACCCAAAGGATTATAAATCATGCTACTATAAAGACACATGCACACATATGTTTATTGTGGCACTATTCACAATAGCAAAGACTTGGAACCAACCCAAATGTCCTTCAATAATAGACTGCATAAAGAAAATGTGGCATATGTTCACCATGGAATACTATGCAGCCATAAAAAAGGATGAGTTCATGTCATTTGCAGGGACGTGGATGAAGCTGTAAAGCATCATTCACAGCAAAATATCACAGAAACAGAAAACCAAACACCACATGTTCTCACTCATAAATGGGAGTTGAACAAAGAACACACAGACACAGGGAGGGGAACATCACACTCCGGGGCCTGTCGGCGGTGGTGGGGGGGCCTGGGGGAGGGATAGCATTAGGAGAAATACCTAATGTAAATGACGAATTGATGGGTGCAACAAACCAATATGAGACATGTATACCTATGTAACAAACCTACATGTTGTGCACATGTACCCTAGAGCTTAAAGTATAATAATAATAATAATAAAACGTAGGTGATGGTTTCAAAATTTTGTTGAAATCCTTTGTCATATAATTATATTCCACATATAACTTTCGTAGATTAGTTCCTGTTTTATTTAATCATGGTTGATATTTGAAAAAAAGTTGGTAAAATTCTTATTTTATTATCCAAATAACTAGCAAAATCTATCAACTGCACTCTGTATTGGACTAACTTTAGACAATAATATCTACATAGTATTAGGTAGTATTTAAGAAGATAGAAACTCATGACCTAGTCACTTTCCAAAGGCCTCACCTCCTGTTACCATTACGCTGAACATTAGGTTTCAAAGTATGGATTTTAAGGGGACAAAAACATCCAGACCATAGCAGTAACTTGGACCTAAATGATCAGATGTAATCTGCATCACAGGTTTATGACACCTCATGTATTCAAATATATCCATCTGCAGTTTGCTGCTCAGCAATGTATTAAACATAAGAGAGATGAGCAAATAAAATAAACTACCCTACAATTTGCAGATCGTTTTTATTTTGTGGTCATGAATTACCAAGTGGTGACTACTCCAAGAAGGCTTAACAAGGTGGCAAGGCCAATTTCTTTCTATGTGCTTTTACATGCATGAATCCTTATCATGTGTGCTGATAGAAAAAAAGCTTAATACAGTTGCTGCTCATTATGCTTTAGTCCTATCAATGGATTTAAAAATTTTCTTGGGGCAAGTGGGAGAGCTAGTCATAACAGGCTGGGTCTAAATGTTATATCACTGCATATAGCAAACTCTCCAAAAACATGAAATAATACCCATGGCCAAATTGAGCCAATCGACAAGAATAGGAAGTCAATAAGTGCAGCTGAGTATTATTTATGTTTTAGTGTCATTCAAAGAGTTACTTTTAAGCTCATGCTGTGAGTGTCGTTTATATGCCTTTTTGGGATTTGTGATTAAATTTAGCCTGGAGAGACCGATTTAGAACTCCAGATTTAGATGATACTGCTGAGCTCTTTAAATTGACTAAGAGAAGTTGTTGAATATTTGGCCTAGAAAGCAAAGCATGTTATATAAAGGGAGACCACAGCCCTGAGGCAGCATTGCAGGAAGCAAAACCAGAATGAGTCCACACTTGAATTCAGCATACATGGGAGAAAAGGACTGAATAAATTATGCATCTGAACCAAAATCAGGTTGATGAATGAAAGAGAGTTACTGATGAACAAAAGTGGGTGCTCAAATCACATCAGTCTATTACCAAGCAAGGGCTGGGGAAAGAGACTCGTCTTAGGAAATAGATGTTTAAAAGTATGATTCCAGGCTTGATTTTTAAGCAGTAGAACCCATTTGGAGTAAGCAATTCCTGACTGCTCTGCTGCTTGGCCACTCTTCCTTTGCTCAGTTTCTGCCAAGCAAACCTTTTGGGGCATTCACCTATTCTAGATCCCAGCCACCTTGCGACATGCTTTCATTGTTCTATCTACACTTGTGTTTGTTTTTGATGTCTCCTGCTCCTCCTGTGCTTATCCCTTCTTTTTCTTCTAAGGCATCTTGCTTGCTTATATTCCTATTTATCTCCTCTTGTCAAAAGCTGCATTCAACCCTTATTCTGGCTTCTGTGATGATCATTTCATTGTGTGCATTTGTTTGTTTTGAAAAATTACCTTAGTAGAATTTGCCAGGATTGGCATACATCCACTTGTGAGGGAAATTTTTTCCAAAAATTTTGTATACAATTCTAAGATAGCCTTTTAGGAGGGTTATGCTTTCGTTTTTATTGATTTTGTATATTTAGAAAGAAATTAATAAAAAGATAGTTAAGAAATAAAAGGAAGGAAAATGTGGACCAGCTGGGACTATTGTCCATTGTTGGTAGAACAAATACTTTGAACATGGTACCACTACATTGGAAAATTGTCCAACAGTTTTTAATAAAGTTAAATCTATGCTTATCTTATGGAAGAACAACTCCATTCCTGGGTACATACCCTAAAGGAATATAGGAAAGTGTTCATGTACACTAAAAAAAGATTTTACAAGAACATTTATAAAAGCTTTACTCATCATAGGCAAAAAACTGACAACAACCTAAATGTCCACCAATAGGATAAAGAATAAACAAATGAGAAATATGTATAACAATATGGATGAATCTCTAATTAATTATATTTACTGAAAGAAGCCAGACATAAATGAACATACAATGTATATTTCCATTCATATGAAGTTCAGAAATAGGGAAAACTAATCAATAGGGATAAAAGACAAAATAAAGCCTATTCTTAGGGAGGGACTATTATCTGGAAAGAGGTATGAAGGAAATTTCTGAGGTATGGAAATACACTAGTCTTGCTATAAGTGATGGTTACCAAAGTGTAAACATTTATTAAAATGTTTCAAGCTATACATTTAAAGCTTATGCATCTCACTGTATTAAAAGAAGAAAGGAAAGAAAAAAGGAAGATACCATGAAAAGAACACAGATTTGAAAACAAGACATTCCTGGATTC
Organism: Mandrillus leucophaeus; assembly: GCF_000951045.1. Taxonomy (NCBI): domain Eukaryota; kingdom Metazoa; phylum Chordata; class Mammalia; order Primates; family Cercopithecidae; genus Mandrillus; species Mandrillus leucophaeus. The sequence continues at coordinate 1,068,577 of NW_012106509.1, read as the reverse complement.
AGAAACTAGCTCTCAGTTAACAATTCTGTGATTTTGAGGAAGTTACTTAATCTCTTTCAACCTCGGTTTTCTCATCTATAAAATGTAGAACTATCACCTACCTCATAGGTGTATTAAGCAGGTTATTTAATAGTAGCAAATCAATAAATATTAATTCATTTCCTGTGCCTTTTCTTCCTGTTTTGACTAATTATTAGCAGTGGTATGATTCCTGGCTAAGATTCTTTCCACCGTGCCACAAAATAGAATTGTATGTACATTAAAGTTTGAAGTTCACACGTCTAGATGTGTGAATCAACATGGCTCTGATAAATTATGCACTAATAAATCCATTTAGAAGTGTTTGAAATGACATCTCTCAATCTTATTGGATCAAAGAACTGCTTCCAGAAGCATATATTTCGGTGGGGAGAAAGAGGAACTATTATCCCACCACAGGATTTTTTTTCTAAAGAAACACTTTGAGAAACAGATAGGCAGAAATAGCATGTCTCCCCAGTTCTGAAAAAACACTGGGGAGTTCAGGGTGAGTCTTCATATAGCTATAATTCTCAAAGCATATGTGCTTGAATAAATATTATAAATCATTCTTAAATGTGAGTGAAGGGCAAACCACAATCACTTCGTGAGCTTTGTAAAAATCCATATTAACATACCAATCAGCTTCTTCTGTGGAGAAACATAATATAGATAGCAATATAATCTGTAGGAACTTTTGAAAATACGGCCCCTGGCTCTTATCCCGTATTCTGTGCATCCTAGAAGATATAGTCTAGTATTTACAAGACACACCCTCAACCCAGGTGAGAACCACTGATTTAAATATTAATAAATGCTTCCCAACTCAGATTACACGTTAGTATTACCCAGGCTTTAAAACACCAATTTGCAAAGTTCACTTTTAAAGACCAAATTAATTGATCTGAGGTTAGATTTGGCCATCAGCATGCCTTAAAGCTTACCAGGTGATTCTAATATGCACCATGAGTTGAGAACCACGGGTCTAAGGAAAAGAACAGTTAATGTTTTCATGACCCCATTGCAAAACCGCCCATCATTTTGCTCTTCAGTAAAAAATAAAGTCACTTTGGAAATGAATATTGGTTTCAGAATGTCTGTGTTGAAATTTCTTGTTCAGAGGGCCTCTCTCTGTAAGGATTACCAGTGAACATCAAAGTGATATTTCAGACAGCAGAAGACAGTGAACCGGTTGAGAATTGCTGCTCCAAGTCATTAGGATAATATGAGGATCTGGGCAGTTTGCACACTGCCCTCCATCCATATTCATTCAGAGCTTTAATACTGACTATTACATACAAGCGATTTGTAGACATCTGGGTGTATAAAAACCTCTAAAAGGCTTTTTTCATTGTCTTTAAAAATAATCATTTTATAATTTAACTTCATTTGAACAAGTTTTAAGTAAGTGCAGTTATCAGAGAACTAGTTTTTCCCAAGTCACCTAATTCAGACTAAGTAAAGGTCAGAACAAGGCTTTTAAAAATAAGCATTATTTCTCTTTCTGAGAAAGAGTCTAACAAAGATGTTTTCAAAGCTTCTGTCATCTAATACCTGTAAGACTTTATTTCAATATTTATTATAAATCAAAACCAGTATTCAATTAAATGCCTTCAAATTTGTAAGTAGTAAGTGATTTTTTTAATCAGAAATACCTTATCTAAACTGTACCTTTTTGAGGGCATATTTCTTGTTTACTTGACCGTGTTGTGTATAAATATTCCACATTTTTAGCATTTGGAAATAAAGAAACTTATAGGCAGAAAGTTTCATAAAGGAAATATCTATTTACTTAAAATTTGCCAATATTATCTAATGGGGTAAAAGAAGCTTAAATAAGTTTTCTGTGAGATGACTTACTGTGATTTTACCAAAACAGTCTTCCAAATTCTATGGGCATAAACACACTGCAAATCTAGACATTAGTGTGCTTTGCATAGAAGTACGTCTTTCCCTGGCTTAACTGGATTATTAAAACACACACACACACACACACACACACACACACACATACACACACATCTAATTGTCAAATGATAGGTAATAAATGCTTATTGAAGTATGTAATACAGAATTTGTTTAAGTAATAGGGAATGTAATTTGGGATAGTCAATTCCTTTTTAATGGAAGGAATTATAATATTGCTATTGATAGAACCTTTATAGACCTTGCCTTATATAATTTAAACAGTGCTGGTCACTAAAACTTTGCAAGGTTTAATTGCTCTGCAGTGGAACAGTATGGAGCAATTATGTGAATGATACAAGATCTCAATGCTTAAGTTATGAGAAAATATGGGGAAAGTTGAGCAAATTCTCTGTGGAAAAGAAAAGACTTCATGTAACCCAACTGAAGTTTTAAAAATTATAAGGTGGATTGATAAAATTGATCCAAGCAAACTCTTTATGCTTCAAGACCAGAAAAGTGAGTAGATATGATCTGAAAATTAGAAAGTTGGAACAAGGAAAAAAGAAAGCAAAACTCTTTTACACAAAGGATAATAAGCATATGGAATAAATTACTATAAAGGGCCCCTGAAGCAAGGAGCATCATTGAATACAGGAGGGAATGAAATGAATTTCTAAATGAAAAGGGAAGATAGAGAAGAACAGGAAGAAAATAGGCTAATGGAAATAAGGGAAACTTTAAAAAGCAAGTATGATGAGCAGAGAAACCTTTCATTGGGGTCTCTTCTTTCTGATAGTGCTGTTAAATGGCTTTTGGCATAGCCTGTAATCTAAAATAATGTCATAGCGTGGTGCTCCATGCTGTCACATTTAACCAAATGCTACATGGCACTTAACATTCTTCTATCTTCAGGGATGTCTAAATACAAATCTATGTAATATAATTCTACTTTGTAAATAGGTGATTTGGGAACACTGCCCACCTTTGTGACCAATGGAGTTCAACTTTTCTATGGATGTTGCATATTCAAATAATTTTTCCTTAGTCTGTTGCTTTAAAAGATAAATCAAGAATTGCACATAAGCACCTATAATCTAGTGCATGTCTTAATAATAGATGAGATGATTTTCAATAGAACATGCAGAAAATATGAAGGCATATTAACCATTTGTAAACTGTTCATAATGGGACTGATTGTCTTTCCTTGAGAGCATTGTCTTTTATTACATGTGAAAAGAACCCCTGCCTTCTTCACTGGAAGCATGAATCTTTTTTTAGGAAAGAGTGCTGAGGCTGAATTCAGGATTTCAAGTGATGGATGATTTGAAACATTAATATGTAAGGTATTGCTAGCTAATTATTCAGCAGTTACTGCAGCAACTTAGATGGGGAATAGGTTACCTTTGGGAGAGATTATTCTGCTTTTAAGTCATGCAAACTAAAGTATTATCACTAGAAATTGTATAGTACATGTTACTGCTAACTCTTTCCCCCAAAATGTGGAAACATAGCTTTTCTGTCAAAAATATAAAGTATTTAACATAGGCGTAATCATCACATTAGAAAATATCTATTTTGTTCAAATATACAAGGAAGAGAGTTTTCTTTAATTGAGGCTTAATCATGCATTTTAAGTATTCCTTTTATAGGTATAGATTTTTCCAGACACGTGGACAGGATCGGAATATAAGCAAAAAATAACCAGAGGACATGAGCAGGGCAATGTTTTATTAATGACTAAACCAGAACCTCATGAACTGCTCAATCATATGGGGGCATTTTCAGATGAAAATGTTCATCAATAACATATCAAGACCATTATCAAAATGTGTTGGCCTGGATGTCTGATTTTGAGATTTTTGCCGCACATGGAACCTGTCCACTGTTCACAAGCAAGATTATTGTAAAGGAAATCAATCACAGATCATAGTTTGCCAAAAGGCCTAAAGAAGATTATAGTTTTAAGATATAGTTTAAAATGGCATAATGAACCTATCCAGAGATGTAGAATTAGGTTAACAGATCAGATGGGCTCCACACAATCCCTAGATGTGGATATGGATTCTCTAAACTGTAAGAGTGATTGGTAGCTGGAATGGAGAGAAAAGTAGGTCTAAACACACAGCTCATCAGTTTAGAAAAGAGTTGACAAAATTATGAAGCTGATATCACCAGTCCCTCTGTTTCCAGCTCTCACCTCAACTCAAGCCAAGCAAAAGAAAGGCATTGCTAAATAATTATGGCATTATTTCCCACTGAATTCACAATCTGTCTTAAACCTGCCCTCCCAGGAGACCTCACAATCTATTGGGTTTTGCACTGGAGATGAAACCTACTTAACAATCTTTGCTCAGATGTAAATTCAGAATGGATCTGAACAAAAAATGTTTGTGAAACAGTATTTGCACAACTTTGAGCAATAGAACAGACCACTTTCCTGTACTAATGTATTTTCTTTCTGATCCATTTTATAATAAATAATCAAGATGGGGAGGGAAGATTTTCAGTGTCAAAGAGCACCAAAAGTTAGTTAGGACACATTTATCTTGTGGAGACATAATCTTAGAATGGATTCTTTTTTTCCCCCTTTGGGGCTTTTTGGCTTTATTTTCTGAAAAGTTAGATATAGATTGATAGACAAGTAGGTAGCTGGGTGGGCAAATGGGTGCATAAAAAGATAATAGCACTCATTTATTTGGTTGGCAATGCTTTGAGACATTTTATTTTGCAAGCTGATTTGTGTCTTATAGAAATACATAGACAACAATACCATAGAGAAACATTTGTCCTGTGTTTAAATGTTAGTGGCACAAGATTTACAGTGTATAGTTAAAGCAACACACACTAGTATTTGTGAATGCTGAGATTAATTTTCAATATGCAGTCTCCCTTGGGATATTTATATTCTTCCAATCAGCATGGAACTGTCCGTCAAAACTAACACTATAAATTTTTTTTAACTTGGCACTGCAAATATTTCAGGGCTTTCTTTAAAGAGCTCTAGACAGATTAGCAATCTTCCTGTAAAAATGACCTCTGTCATTTTTCCTAGTGCTGGCTAGTTATTTCAACGCAATTGAATTCAGAGGAGGAGAGGGGTTCCCCTCTTATTCTTTCTCTCCCTTTTACACAATTTTAGAAGCATTTGTTTAGGCATAGAGATTATGGCTATTTCAAGAGAGTACTGACATTTACTTTAGAATGCAACATGCGTTGTGATTTAAAGTTTATTTCTAATTAGACGAGAGCAAAATAAATAGTTTCCAAAAGGGAAATATTTTTTTTCACAAATTGCTCCCATCATTTTTGAACCCTGCAAAGCATTTTTAGTAGATACCTGCCCTTAGCTCATCTTTTGCATGCTAACAATTTAATCTGAATACCAATATAGACACAAAATAAATGATTGTTTCCTGCCAGAGGTATCTGCAGAAGAAATCTTGGAGTAAAACATTGTCTTTGCAGCTCATTGTGTCTCTAATTAGAGTGGAAGGAGGCAGAAGCTTGCTGGTGTCAGTCTGTGTTTAGCATGCCCTGGAGCCTCAAACTCCTGTGGGTATCAAAGTGCACTAATTAAATGAGGGGTCCACAATACGGCACTAAACATCAGAGTGCGAGAAAGAGTCCAGTGTCCTCAGTGCCTTTGAGAATCGGTGGCCCACGCTAATTACCCATTGTTGAATTGACTTTCCATTCTGTGAGGAATGAATGGTTCAACTCTCACTCCTCCCTCCACCCCTCCCCCTTTCTATTTTACCATCTTTGCTTTGGCCGCCTAATTAATCTTATGGAAATCTCCCGAAGCCAGATTCCAGCAAGGTTGCCCCGATGTTTATAATTTGATTTGTGATGATAAAAGTAAAGGCACCCGGTGATGGAACAGTGTCATTTTCAACACTCTCGAGAATCCAAGAGGCTATCAATCTTTCCCACGTGCACCGCAAACTGATATCCTAGAAAATTAACTTCAATTAATAACAGAAATCCCTAGACACACCGGAAAGTGGAGCTGCTTTGAAAGGGAACCTTCAAAGATGTCTCTGGACTGTCTTTTATATGCAGACCTTTTTTATATAAGAGATCCTCAATGAGGAAATGGTGTATATATATATGTGTGTGTGTGTGTGTGTGTGCGCGCATGTGTATGTTTGTCTTTTTCTCCCCCAGTACTAATTTCAGGGAGGTATGGTATCTAGTGTGGAAAGATATCTAGAGTAGAAAGAATTTACCTGAAGTTCTCTGGTTTTAATATCAATACAATCCTGTCTTTAAACTCCAGCATTTGGTGTGTTTTTTTCTTTTGATTTGATAAGCAATGCAATTTAAAACATCATTTGCAAAGTTTTTCCCTCATCTATAAAGACTTTATATGGGCAAGCAACATTTTAATTTCAGTAAAAAAGTATACATGTATGTACAAACACGTATAACCAAATAAAACTCAGTGAAATGTATGATAGGAAAGTTTAATAAAACCTTTTTGATATATTAATAGTTAGATTGGGTAAGGAATAAAAAGCTTCTTCTCCATATAATTTAATATCAAATAGTATTTGATTCAAAATAAGTCTACTCCGTATGTCTAATTATATGCTCCAATTGTAGATTGTGCATTTTTGAAAAATGAAGGCAATTATTCTTGGGCAGCACAATTTCAGTTTATTGATTAAGAGATTTAAAACATTTATAACATTTTATCATAACTGGAATGAATGCACTATCCAGAATAATCCCACAGATAAATGCTGTGTTCCTTCTCTACCTCGCCTCCCTTAACTTTGTCTCCTTCTTCTGCTTCTTTCTCTACTTACATTTCTACTTCTTTTATTTCTTCTTCTTGTTAAAAGCCTTTAGGTTATTAAAACATAATTCTTAGTGTATTAAATCAAATATAATACTCACCAATTAATAGTGAGCATCTGTGGACACTTTATTCAACTCATTAATGAGGGAACCAGCAGGATGGCAAATCTTGTTCAAAAAGGGGATGAGGAACTGGGCTTGTATACAACCATTGAAGTAGAATGGTGGAATATGATTATGAAATTGGAAAATTGATTAACCTATCCATCAGTGAATATATAACCATTAGAGTTACACTTTCTATGGACATAAAGGAAAATTACCCACACCTTAGTTTCCTAAAAGCTCTCCTTGAATGTTCCAGAGTTGTAAAATGCCTGAGCCCTGGTCAAGTGTGAATTCTAAATAAAACAAAGTTACATTCCCAGAGAGAGGCAGATGACCCTCAGCCTCAGGCAACCTTGTCAGATAATTCTCTAGCATTTTATTTAAAAAACACAATTACTTTTCTGTTGTATTTCCAAAAGTTTGTATGATTCTCTTTGACAAGGTGAATACACTGTCCTTTTTTACAATTAAAATGGATGACCTTAAAAGTCAAAAGCAGAAGGACATGAGGGCTCTAAATGGAACCAAAAAGCTTTTAGGGCCTTGGTGTAGTAGCTACATTGGGTAAGCCTGTAGAATTTCAAAATCTCATTAGAATTGCTACTACATGATAGAATTCATTTGGTACCATTTCTTGTTCTTTAAATTCTTGTCAATGGGCAAGATTTCAGGATTGTTCATGGAATCTATGAATTGTGTTATTATATGGTAGTACTGTGACCATTTATGTATGCTGTATTTTGATTGGCTGAAATTTTATTTCTACCCTTGACAGCTAGGACCACTTGTTAAGAAGAGTGAAATTGTGATCCAATTAAATCCCCAGATATTAAAGTAAGCAAATTAGATGTTATCATATAAGCTTTCACTTCTATTTTAAAATCAGTATTCTGGGTTCTCTAGCAAGCAATTACAAATTATTTTTGCAAAAGGAAAAAAGTAGTATCAGTCTTAATGTTTTTAATTCCATATATTAATGTTCTGTCCCTTAGGTTATAGCTGAAGGCTGAGTCAGGTATCAGAATTGAACACTTTATATGTTTTCATTAAAAAAATCATATCTATCAGATGTCTAGAAATTCTTTGACTAGGAGTAACATTCTTTAATTTACTTATGTTGTTGACAGCATGTATAATGTCAGCAACAATGCTTTTCAGATTCAAGAAAAACCTTGACTTCTTAAAAAATACAAGTCTTTTTTAAAGATATTGTCTTATCTAAATAGATGAACACTCCATTTCTAGCACATCTTTATTGTATATAATTCAATTATAAAACACTTTAATCTTATGCTATATGGGATGTTTTTAATTGCAAATGGAATATTTTTCCCAATGAAGTGAACATTTTCTTATTATGACTGATTTTAGTAAAATGGAAAGAACCAAGACTGAGGATAAACCAGAAGTATCATGTTGTTTCACAAATACTATTAACTTGATGATGCAAAATTTGTTCATGGACACCCTTACAGAAAAATACAATGAAATATTAGCATCAAATATTTATTGTTATGATTAATACAGACTTTACCTGAGCAATTGTATTGTGAAGGTCTAATGGTGGTCTAAATTATCAGAGCATTACAAAAAACATAAAAAATGTGAGAACCAAACTTCAAAAGTCAAAGGAATGTTTGCTCTAGGTCCTATCACATCATGCAACATGGCTATCACATGCTAAAAAGAGAAACCTGCCTAGGTACAGGATCATGTTTTCAGAAAATGCCTTCACAAAGCTACTTAAGTCATCTTGGGTTCATTTTGTTTAAGATAGATGTTTGAAGTTTCACTCTCCCAAAGCCAAATATAAGTAGGATATGTATTTTTACCAAATTACCAAAAAAGCCATTAATTCAGTTTTTGCAGAACTATGTAAAAATCCTAGTGTACTGCGTAGGGTTCCATTATTTTACTGTACCTACCAGTTAGTACTAAAAGGATCATTTCCAGATCCAGTGGGTTTCCTATCTTGCCAGCACTGGGTTACCTCCACAGAGCATTATTAGCTCTCATCTTAGAAATTGTTTAACACATTTCATGTTAAATAAAAAGGAACTGGATGATGTAATAAATGTTTTATATTCAATAAGATAATCATCATATTTCATACATTCATTCTTAGAGAATGCCTGTTTCTATCCTTCAGAAATGACCTGCAAGTAGCCTAGCAATAATGTTAACTCTATATGGGCTTTATTCTTTGCTCAGTTAATCACACATTCAATTTACCTATCTTCCTGCCCATGTGCATTATAATGCAAATCAATTCAAGTAGAGATGTGAGAGCTTAGGAAGCCTGGCCTGGCGAGCAAGCTTCCTTTATTTCTTGCCTTAAAGCTAGCCAAGCTCTGAGATGAAGATGAGCTTAATTAGAATTTTGAAGGATTTAAAAGTCAGTTAAAAAAAAAATAGGAAACTATTCAAACTGAATATTCAATTCGCAACAAAGTAGAAGAAAGCCTTAGCTCCCTATGTCTAAACATCTCAAACTTCATAGGGTCAGAGGACAGTCTTTAAGGGAAAGCAATTCATGGAATCCACTGCAGTCCTTACTCAGAAAGAAAAGTACTAAACAAGTCCACATTATTTATGATATGGCAGTCAGGCCGGTAAACAGGCAGTCCCTTTCACTTCTCTGAAGTTCCAGTCCTATTTCCTTCTGCTCAAATGTGAAACACCATGCTTCAGGCTCTACAAGCCCAGGAGGCTCAGGAGATACAAGTTTAAGGGCTGCACAGTCCACAGTTCTTAGAGCTACCTAAAGAAAACAACTTGTAATCTAACAACGCCAAACTTTACTCAAATCCTGTGCTTCTGGAAAACAGTGAAAGCTACGAAATTCTCTTACTATTTTAAGTTCTGAAGAATGGCTTACTAAATAATAAACATCCTTTTCCATAAGACAGAATAAGACTCACTGATTTCCTTACTCTTATCTACTTATGACAAAGTCAGACACAGACCCTATAAATTCTGTTTGTTTTTTTTTGTCCTATAAATGATCAGTTGCACTGCTTACTCCTGCTGATCAATCAAGGCCACATGCTTGTTAACCAGACTTTTCATTAAGCTTCTCTCCTTCTCTGGGGGCCCTAAGTTTTGGTTCACTCTCATCGTGAGCCGGAGAACATTCCCTGATCTACTCTCTGAGTATACCACTCTTTGACTCCACTCTCTCACACTTGGCTCTTTCTAGCCTTGTTTATCCCTGTGTCTATAAAAGGACATCTCTTTGCTGAACTCTTCAGAAGCTTCAGATCTTACAGTCACAGTGTTCCCCCTATTGCAATTGTCCCCCCCCCATTGCAATTGTCCCCTTCCCTCCTCCTCTTACAATAACCCAGTCCAGAGTTGCTTTTCATTTGATAAATCTTTATACCTGCCCTTCACTCAAAGTTTGGGTTTTCCCAGACTCCTAAGAGTAAACCCCTAAGGTTCGTCTGTACCTGTATTTCCTAAAATTGCATGCTCACATTTCTCTAGAGTAAGCTCAATATGCCCAAGCCTTCTAGATAATAAGTTTTATCAATGATTTAGCAGAGGATTTTTTGTGTTTCTAAAAGCCGTAGTTGTGTTTTCACAAAAACAAAATCTATGGAATCCCAGTCTTATAAACCAATCTTAAGAATTTTAGTAAAATAACAAAAAATTCTAAAATATCCTGGGTAAACGGATTGATCTATTATGGTGGAAACCAATAATAAACATATTGTAGTCCTATCAAAGTAAAGAGGGTACATGAAGAAGGCAATTCCCCCATGCCATTGCCACCTTCTAAATATCCTCCTCATCAAAGAAGCTGGAAACTGGAACCATCTGAGCAGCTAGTTTCTGTAACTTAACCAGTGGTTTTAGTCATTGTTTTGGTTACACACACACACACACAGACACACACACACACACATTGTCTCCTCTAAGTTAGGTTAACTTCTGTCAAATTGTTCTGAAAATGTAGGAATATATTCAAGGTTACATAAAATGTCAACAGCACCAATAATTCTGTTTATACAACATACTTATAACAATCTTTACTAATCTTATAGAAGGTATGAATATATCTAAATTAAATTTCCAACCATGAACATACATGAGTTTATTAAAAAGACAGAATAGCCAGGCACAATGGCTCATGCCTGTAATCCCAGCACTTTGTGGGGTGAGGCAGGTGGATCACTTGAGATCAGGAATTCAAGACCAGTCTGGTCAACATGGCAAAACTTCGTCGCTACTAAAAAATACAAAAATTAGCAGGGCGTGGTAGCATGCACCTGTAATCCCAGTTACTCTGGAGGCTGAGGCAGGAGGATTGCTTGAACCATGGAGGTGAGAGACGGAGGGTGCAGTAAGCAGAGATCGCGTCACCGCACTCCAGCATGAGTGACAGAGCAAGACTCTGTCTTAACAAAAAAAAAAAAAAAAGAAAGAAAGAAAAGGAAAAAAAACACAAAAGACAGAATATATACTATTCCCAGTTTATTAAAATATTTTTAACAAAGAGAAATTCAAAACAACTGACAATCTAGCATTACACCAGATCAGATGCTCTTTCTTAGGCTCTCAACAATGAACTTGGCAAAAAAGATGAGGTTAAATCCCTCCAATAATGATAAATTTATCAATGAAAAAGAATTGCTTCAGTTTAAAAGGATATAGAATACACTTGGACACATATTAAATATATATATATACACACACACATATATACATATACACATATTGTTATTATTTTGAGGCTAATAGGATTAAACTTGGATTTTTTCATATTAAACTACCCCTGAACAATAACAGCATGGAAGCATCCCTCTTCTAAAGGATTTTCAAGTTTGGAAGAAAAATCACTAGAAAGTTTCATGATTTGACAAGGTGCAATGACACTATCAAACATTCAGAAAAGCAGATAAAACATTGTTTGATGTTGAGGACAGTTTCAGAGCCTGTTTTTTTTGTTGTTGTTTTTTTTTTCCCAACAACTTGAAAAGAAGGTAGTATTGAGGAAGATGAGTGGAAACTAGTGTTTGGTGGGAACATACATCAGCAAAGCCTTATTTTTAGATAATATATCAGTTTAAATCAAAATGTAAGAATAAGCATATTTTGGAGGAGGCACTATATCATAATATGTGAGTAAAGGGTTCTAAGATAGACTATCTGTTTCAAATTCCATCATCACAACTTTATAGGTGTGCCCCTTTGGGAAAGTTATTTAAAATTTAATTTCTAATTTAAAAGTAGAAATAATAGGACCTATCTCAAAGTGTTGGTAATTCCACCTTTAGGAATCTAATCCATAAAAATATGCACACATACGCACAAGGATATATATAAAAAGATGTTCATTGCAGCATTAATTGTTTCACAATAAGTAAAATCAGGAAACAATTTAAATGATTACCAATAAAGGAATAATTAAATAATTTGTGGGACCAGACTGGCGCTGTGGCTCACGCCTGTAATCTCAGCACTTTAGGTGGCCGAGGCAGGTGGATCACCTGAGGTCAGGAGTTCAAGACTAGCCTAACCAACTTGGTGAAATCCCGTCTCTACTAAACACAAAAAATTAGCCAGTTGTGGTGGCGCATGCCTGTAATCTCAGCTACCTGGGAGGCTGAGGCAGGAGAATCCCTTGAACTCAGGAGGTAACTGTTGCAGTGAGCTGAGATTGCACCACTGTACTCTAGCCTGGGCAACAAGAGTGAAACACTGTCTAAAGTAATAATAATAATAATTAATAATAATAATTTGTGGAGCCATACAATGAACACTTCACAGCTGTCAAAATGAATGAGGTAGATCTTATTTATAAACACAGAAATATTTTAAAGATAAAAGTGTAATTTTGGTAATGTTATTTGTATAAAAGAAAAAGATATGTATGTAGGTGAACAGATAAAGGAATGAAAGGTACACATCAAACTATTAACATTGATTTTGGAGAAACAAAATTGACTTAAAATATACATATGTGTGTGTGCGTGTGTGTGTGTGTGTGTGTGTGTATGCTTTTATATTGCTTGAGTACTTTGAAATGAGATGTATATATATTTTGCTTGTTGTTTCAGCCCATGTCGTTACTTAGTAGAGACGAGGTTTCACCATGTTGGTCAGGCTGGTCTCAAACTCCTAACCTCAAGTGATCCACCCACCTCGGCCTCCCAAAGGGCTGGGATTACAGGCGTGAGTCACTGCATCTGGCCCACTGAAGCATGCCTTTAGTGAGCACAACAGACACCTAGACTTACTGAAGATAGACAAAGGATCAGTGAGTTTTCAGATAGGGCAATAAAAACTATCCACACTGAAAGACAAAGAGGAAAATACATAATAAAACAACAACAACGAGAGAACACAGTCTTTGAAAACTATGATACAATATCAAATGGTGTTATTTAAGCATAACTGGGATAGCGGAAGAGGACAAAGAGAACAAGGCAGAAAAAGTATTTGACGAAATACAGCTGAAGTTTTTCCATGGCAAGGGGAGCTGACTCAACCTAACTTAAAGGTTTCATCACGTAGCTTTTTGGCAGATGCTTAGACAGCTAGATGTCACATCTTGTGCTGTGGAGGGACAACTCAGCCCAGGTAGTGCTAACCAAGAGAAAGACAGATGCAATCAGAAAAATCTGAGAAGGTGTGCATGGTTGTATAGCTAATTTTTTAAAATCATTGAATACACATCTATAAGATGGAAGTTTTTAGTAGGTGTGGAATTGACTAGGAAAACATAAGTATTGTCAAGAACTGTGCAAGGTCTGAGATTTTACCCTACTTAAAAGTTAACCACTTAGCCTGCCATAGTTTTATGGATACTGGTACAAGTCACAGACTTCTGAATCACAGAAAAAAAAAAAAAAGATGTTATTACTCGAGGCACACCAAGTAGCATGAGCATTAACATCATGCTTACATCGGCTGCCCATGCCTCCCAAATGACACGGGGGTGAAGTGGAGGCATCCAAGTGGATGCTGCACATGGAGAGGGTATGTGTTACAACTGTGGCATCCTGAGCTTAAGGAATCAGAATGTTTTATAATAGTCAGTAAGAAACACATGCTGACCTTCACCCGGAGGATGGCATAATCTTTATTATATTGGACAGTAAACAAATCTGCCCTTTGCCCTGACAGGTATTATCTCTGTTCTTCCAAGGTGTTCATTATACAAGCAACCTTGCAAAGATATTCTGCAATGAAGATTGTCAGTGGTTCTGCTCACAAGTCATGCAGAAACACAAGAGATCCCAGGAGAATTGTCTCCCAACAAAAACATATGTGTGAAAGAGATGGAGTATGTGACATATCATCACCTGAAAGAAGGACATATACCAATAGTAGGAGTGTTACTACCTGGCTTCAAAGCATTTTGATAGTCAATTTTAGTGTGTTTAGTGGAAGAGAAATGCTTGTAAAAAGAATTTTTAAAACAGTAATTTGAATAGTCATTATATATATAAAAATAAATGGTTTTAATGAAAGAGGACTGATTTTTAAAAGATTGTTTTAGAGTTCTGTAAGTTAGAATTTATTCATGGGGAAAGAAAGAGAATAGTGAGCAAATCCAAAATACTTGGATAAGGTGGATGAGTTTATTATTTTTTAAAATTATATAGATGGTCTATAAGAGTTGCTCATTTAACAAAGTTTTTTAAGGCTTAATACTTGAGATCCACAGATAAACAGGAGGCATGATTTGAGTTTCATTTGCATAATTCAAATAAAATAAATATACATGTTTTATCAGTTAAACAAATACAGTTTGTTGTGGAGATTGAGTCATTAGAATCACAGTTAATATTCCTAAGAAAATTATAATATTTACAGCAAGAAAGGAAATATCAGAAGTCATTATTCTTGGCTAGGCGCAGTGGCTTATGTCTATAATCCCAGGATGTTGGGAGGCCAAGGCAGGCCGATCATTTGAGGCAAGAAGTTTGAGACCAGCCTGGCCAAACATGGCAAAAGCTTGTCTCTACTAAAAAATACAAAAGTTAGCCTAGGGTGGTGGCACATGCCTGTAATCACAGCTACTCTGGAGGCCGAGGGATGAGAATTGTTTGAACCCGAGAGGCTGAGGTTGCAGTGAGCCCAGATCATAGCACCATATTCTAGCCTGGGTGACAGAGTGAGACTATGTCTCAAAAAAAAAAAAAGAAAAGAAAAGAAAAAGAAAAAAAAAAAGAATAAGTCATTATTCTTTATGGAAAGATATCCTTTGGTCACTGGGGTGTTAGAACTCCTTTTTGTCTACCACCTGATATCAACAACTTGATTTAGCAAGAAAAATATACTTACCAAAATGTCCACCAATAGTAACTTGAAATAATTCCATGTATTTCTTTTGGAGGATCTCTTTTCAATGACGTCAGTTATTATGCTGGATCCATGTATGATGGGAGTCAGATCAGGTTCCCAGTATGTTTGATACCAGTACAGAGAAAATAAATTACCTGCATGCTGCATCTGATACACGGTGTTAATTATCCATTATCCTAAATAAGACCTTCCACTTTTCAAAATCTGTTGAAATCTGAAAAAATTTAGCAATTTAGCAAAACAATTAAGCAAAAAATGGTTTTAAAGCACATTTAGATATACTACTTATCAAGGAAGGGCTCTGTATAAATTAAAACACTAGCAATAATTCATTCAAATAAAAGTAGATATGACTGCCATGTGAGCAGTCAGTCAGGATATATTTTGGAGGAGCTATTTATTAGGTGCCAGGTGCCATGCAAAGAGCTGAACAAAAAATTTACACCAAAACATTTGCCATGTACAAATGATATTACCTTGTGCTTCACTTAATATCACTGCTATTCATTTTCCTTTCTGTGAAGATCAAAATTAGAGTAAGTGATACTATGTCTCTTCTAGAACTAACATTCTTTGCATTAAATACCTATGTATCAGGCCATTCTTGCAATACTATAAATACCTGAGTGACTAATTTATAAACAAAAGTGATTAAATTGGCCCACAGTTCTGTAGACTTTACAGGAAGCATTGTACTGGCATCTGCTCTGCTTCTAGAGAGACCTCAGGAAGTTTACAATCACGGCAGAAGGTGAATTGGGGTCAGGGACATCACATGGCAAAAAGAGACAAGCGGGGTGTGGAGGGAGGTGCCACACACTTTTAAACAACCAGATCTCATGTGAATTTAGGGCAAGAGTTCACTTATCCCCAAAGGGCCATCAGTACACCGTTCATGAGGGATCTGCCCACATAATCCACACACCTCCCACTTTGGAGATTACAATTCAATATGAGAATTGAGTGGGAACAAATATACAAACTATGTCAATGTATTTGGCCTGAGTTTGTATTCCACATTAGCCTATCTGAAGTATATGAAGGCATTAGTGTTTGCATTTAGTACTATTTCATCTGCCCTATTCTTCTCACTCACAGTTGCCACATCCAGCCATTTCTCACAGATGCCCAGGGCTGACATGATATTTAAGAGTTTCTGTATTTCCCTACATTATTTCCCCATCTCAGTGCAAGTTTTGGAACCATTACATGTTTTAGACCTTTTCCATACCCACTAGCCTCATAAGGTTTGAAGTCCAGATTTTCCTATACATTGACTTTTCTGTCTTTTACTTGCCAAACTGATGAAGGATTACTAGGAAAATTAGTCCAGCTGGAAGTTTTAATACCTCATATTGAATTTACGTATTATACTTCCCAGAGGAATTTTTATTTTAACAATGGATTCTTGGAAATACACTTTCTAAATCCAAAGAAATATGAGTCATTTTATCCATTACCACCATCTATTTGAACACAGAGGAAATTTTTTAAATTTCCTAGTAAACTAAGGGTGAAAAAAGGCATTTTTGGCCTTTGTGATGTATATAGGTAGCTGTCCTTACGGCCAGGGTTGAGTCATCCTGAGATAAGGACCAAGTAGACTTTTCTGGGAGTTGGCATTTATTTTAGGAGGTAGAATGAACCTTATTTAATTGTAGACAACACTGAACCCTAGCAATGTGCGATAGTAGAAAGAACACGAGATTTGAAAAATAGCAGCAATAACAATAAACACCTTGCCCTATTAGTGTGCCTTGAACCTTATTTTTTTTAACTCTTCTCTCTCCCATTTCATTTATCAGTAAGATGTTAGAAAAGAATAATATTTGACCTATTTGGTAATAATATTACCTAAATACGATAATCAGGCACATCTTAGAAAAATTGATGGGTATGGTTAAGCAGATGTTACCAAAAGGAAGAAATTTAAAGGATTAAAACACAGAGTATTAAAAAAAAAAGACAAGAAAATTAAACAGGGAAATGAAGAATAAATGTTTTTCAAATTTTTATTCCTAAAATAAAAGAGTAAGAAAGTATCCACATTCGCATTCTAACTTCTCGTTACAGTGGTTCTTAATCAAAAGTGACCCTCAGCATTACTTGGGAATTTTTCCAAAATTTCACCCGGGCAAAGAACTGCCATAAGATACAACATGAATTTATAATCAAGAGTTGCTTTGCTAAGAATTTTGGACAAATCCTTTCTGTCTTTAGTTGCACTTTAGTTCCGTGCTGTATACACACAACCATGCCAATAGAACACTACTGGCAAAAAACATACAGCTAGTTAAATTCTTAGCAAATTTTGAACCTGCTTCCCATGGGTTAAATATGGTACAAGTCACAGTATATATCAAAGGCCTAATGACTAACAGGCAATAAGTTATATACATAAGGGGTTGATGCTTTATTAAATAGAGAACCATAAATTAATTTTTTAAATTGATTTCATCTCTTTCATCCATCCAAACTAAATCTTTTGTTGAAATGGTATTTCTATTGTGAAGAACCTTACTCTCACGAATAATTCATTTGGGATATTAACTTTATGTGGGTACCATTTACTTAGCCACTCAATTGCAAAAACTGTCACTTCACTATCCCATAATTATGCCTTTTCCTATTCAGCATATAGTTGATAGTTTACTTCCAGAATCTGAATTGTTCACCTTTTGTCTCCAGCAGCTCTAGCTGTTGAATTTTCCATTATAATCGAAACCTAAAGGACCAATTTTTTAAAAATTCTTAATATCCCAAGGCACCTTGCTTCTTTAGACATGAATATTAAATAGGGTGAAAGCTTAAAACCCTTGGTGGCAAGTCCCGTCAAGAGAAGCCACTTGAGGACATTCAAAATACAACTAGCCAACTCACATTCTATTGTGGGATTAATTAGCTGTGAGCTACAGAGTCAGTGTTGTAGTAAAGGTACTTTTCCATAGAGCTTTTGTCACATGCTTCTGCCAGGTCTATTTCTTTTTTCTCAGTTTTAAGCCATAGTTTGAGGAAAAACCAGCTGGACGTGGTGGAAGAAGCAGGAGACAGAGGAGGAGGGTTCTGGATGGTCCCACTCTCTTTACATTACACTTTGCCCAGACAGCAACTGACTAGCTACTTCCTCTGAGAAACTCTTTCTCTTTCACCAGATTGACACCATTAGGGGAAGCTATTCTTAACCCCCAGATCAAGTAAGCTGGCTAAAAATGAAAGAGAAATCTTTTAAGTTAGAAAATTTTATATCATTGTCAGTTTGGTAAGAGGAAAGAAAAAAAAACACACACACTCTCCATCTAGCAGAGGGGAAAAAAACTCCTTTTCAAACTCTTATGATGTTTTTTCAGTATGTTGCTCAGAATTGAAGAAAGGGCTTATTTCTTGACTATCACCATGATTTTCACTGAGATTTATATTCAATGACACCTGAAGATTACACATAAACCCTGACACTAGTGTAGGCTAGATCCTGCTGCCTGAACTGTAAAAAGGGATGACTGTAGATGCATCAGAGAGCTAATTAGAAAGTCTTTTTCTCGTTTGCCCAGACAGCTACTCTGGGTTTCAGTTAGTTTCTTTGAGTGCATGTCTTCTCTTTTTGTTCCCCACCTGTTTTAGTTTATGAAATGTTGAAAAAATTTTAATGCATTTTCTCCCAAATAAAATAATGTGATAAACGTGAAATTATTGAATAACTGTGTGTTTTTCTGAGTGACCAATTAGCATTATGATTTTTTAATTGGCACATTTCTATTTCTATCAGACCATGTCAATTAGGATGATTACAACACGTTTCAGAATTTCCAGTAATATTGTTAAATACTTAAAACTTTTCCTCCTTTGATTAAAGATTTGATTTTATATCTTTCAGAGTCCTAAAAGCTCCGTGTGTTCTGATTTTGTTTCTTACAGAGTAGATTATTTCCCAGGAGTTTAAAATTACTGTCTGACTACTAAATGATTAACTTGGTTGCATGTGGGTTTCTGTTGGACCCTACTTAAGCAGGCATTAGTCTCTAAAATCCATGTAGTCCAAAAAACCACAGACACAAGAATAGGCAATTCAAATATGGATTCCATTGACAAAGAATGGAGCCAAACTACATTGTCATTTAAATGAATATACTATGATAGCTAAGTTATGGTAATCATGTAACATAAAATGCTTGATTGAAATATAATCACAATGATTATAAAAAGTGACTTTCTGCTTATTGAAATAATAAGTGTGACTAAAACTAACGTGTTTAACTACTGGCATTGGAAGATATCTATTTTGTGAATATATCTACATTAACTTGTGTTCTCTGTTGTACATGAATTGCAATCGCCTTCAAAATGCTGTCTCTAGTGTTCTGAAGGCAGCTAAGACACTAATAATGATATGCCTAATTCATTTTTGTGAAAGAAAAATTCAGAGACAATATCAAGTACAAAAAAAAGTTGGTTTGTAAAGACTTGAGAAGGTCCACTTTCCCAAATACAAAAACACAAGAGGCATTGAAAGGGGAGGGGAAGCAAGACTAGCAAGTTCAGATTATTCTCTTCATTGCACAAAAAGAAACATGTTTTATCCATTTCATCATGTGTACAAAAATAATGATAACAATATCATTATTTTAATTGGTATCAATATAATCATTTTGATACCAAAATGAAGAGACTGGATATGTCATGAAGAATATGATGAAGAATATTGTCACATCCTTTGACAATAACATTGCAAAAGTCAATGATAATGTTGTTTTTATCATGGTAGCAGTAACAGGAAATGCTCAAAGTTTCAGTTGGTCACTAGAAATAAAAACTGTTTCTCATAGTTTTTGTTCTAAGACAAGGTCTCTGTTGTCGAGGCGAGAGTGCAGTGGTGTGACCATGCACTCATGAGGCTCACTGCATGAGACTCACTGCAGCCTCAGTCTTCTGGGCTCAAACTCCTCCCACCACAACCCCCCAGCTAGCAGGAACTACGGCTGTGTGTGTGTGCCACCATACCTGGTTAACTTTTAAAAAACATTTTTAGTAGATAAAGGGTCTTGCTGTTTTGCCCAGGCTGATCTCAAACTCCTGACCTTAAGCGATCCTCCTGCCTCCACCTCCTGAAGTGGTAGGATTATAACCATGAGCCACCATGCCCAGTCTCTCTTATAATTTTGTATGTACTTGAGATTCGTAAATGGACACACGCAGTATGTATTCTTTTGTGTCTGACTTCCTTTACTCACACAATGAATGTAAAATTCATCCATGTTTTTGTGTGTTTTAGTACCTCGATTTTATCTATCTGTCTATCTATCTATCTAAATATTTATCTTGGATATCGACAGTTTTTTATATACCTAGAATTATTCTTTGGGGACTGAAACTAGACAAGACAAGCATGTTATTTTTGCTTATCTAAAAGTGCAAAATATGGTACAGTGGGAAATATTGTGTGTGTCTATGTGCAATGCAGCAGGACCAAGGGTTAGTCTTTTTCCCCAAAATCCCTCATGCCGGCAGATTTCTGTCCTGAGGGCATGGATTTGATCATAGACATTTGAAGAAAGGTAGTATCTTTAATTTGATTTTTTATTTGATCAGTTTTATTTATGGGAGTTAAAAGTGATATTAATGAACACATCCAGACTTCCTTAACATTTATTTTTGAAAAATGGAGCCACAAGAATCTAAGATTTTTGAGTTAATAACATTGCAGAGGATTTGTAAAACTTCTAGGATGGTAACTTGCTGTTGTGTGTCAGAGATATTTTGCTGTGTGTTTAAACTTATCTACTAAGATCAGGAACCAAAAATCAGCAAAACTATGACTTCCAGATTTTGCCTGTTAAACTCATGACTAATCCTTTCTCAGAGATTCCTATGTTTAACAATATTTCTGGCCTGTCAGAAAGTGACATTCTTGACTCTCTGTGAGTATAGATTTTTATCACAGAAAAAGAACAAGCAATTTTTCTGGGAGGACGTTATAGGTATAATTTTAACATATAAAACATACTTTTTATTTCTTAATAAAGGTACTGTCATACTTAATTAAACAAGATTTTTGCCATGGGAGGTTGTACATTTTTTTAACTTTTTTTTTTTTTTTTGCATGAAAGGATAGAGTCTCACAAAACCTATATAAATAATTGTGTAGTCAGGAAAAGTAAAAAAAAAAAATAATAATAACGTAGTAAAAACATTTGATATAAAATGTATTTATTGTTTCGAGTAGTCATGTGGACAGGATCAATGTATATATAATCTCAAGAAGAAACACACACAAAATAAATTAAAGTGCGCTAATAGTAAGTGTACACTTAATATGAATTTTTATATGAGTTTATCATGTTACTACCAATCAAATCAAGATATAGACCCTTCTTGACACTTTCAAACTTTCTCTGATTGGTTTTCCTAGTTAATTCCTCCACTCAGAGGCAAGGAGTATTTTGACTTCTATTACCAAGGATTAGTTTTGTATGTTTTTGAGATACATATAAATGGACACACATAATATGTATTCTTTTGTGTCTGACTTCCTTTATTCAACAAAAGAAATATAAGATTCACCTATGTTTTGTGTGTTTCACTAGTTCAATACTATCTATCTACTATCTATCTAAATGTGTCTTTTAGATATCAACAGTATTTTATATGTCTAGAATTATAGTTTTTCCTTATATTGCTAGATGATAGAATGGATGGATATTATCAGGTTTCCAAGGCAATTGTGCCATTTTATACTCTATCTGCAATGTATGAGATGTGCCATTGTTCTTTGTTTTTGCCAATAGCCTGCATTGCTAAGGCTTCTTAATGTAATTGTATGAGTGGAAGTGTTGCAGTATCTCGTTGTGATTTGGTTTACATTTCCTCTTGAGTAATGGTACTGAGGATATTTTCAAATGTTCACTGGCTATTTGTGTATACTTTTTAGTTGTTCAAATATTTTGGCCACTCTAAATTGTGTTTGTTCTCCTCTATAATTGAGCAATACGGCTTTTGTTTTGTTTAGTTTTTTGAGACATGGTCTCACTCTGTCGCCCTTGCTGGAGTACAGTGGCAGGATCACAGCTCATTGTGACCTCAAATTCCTGGACTCAGGTGATCCTCTTGATGCACCTGCCTAGATCTACCAAATTGCTAAGACTACAGGCACACACCACCACATCGGCTAATTTTTTTTTTTTTTTTTTTTTTTTTTTTTAGAGATAGGGTCTCAGGATGTTGCCCCAGTTTGTCGTGAACTCCTGGCCTCAAGCAATCCACCTGCGTCAGCCTCCTAAAGTAAGTGTTCTTTATATATTCTGTATATAAGTTCTTTTTGTATATATGTAACACAAACACCTTTTCTACATGTCTTTCCATTTGGTAAATTTTAATAAGTACAAGTTTCTAATTTTATTAGAATATGATTCATTATTTTTCTTTTATAATAGTGTGTGTGTATCCTATCTAAAGAATATTTGTCTATAACAACGACAAGAAATATCATTCCATGTTTTGTTCTGAAAGTTTTTTTGTTGTTTTTTTTCACATTAGGTGTTTTGTATCATGTGAGGTAAAAGTTAATGTTCACTTATTCCATACTGATATTTAGCTATTTAAATACCATTTAAATATAATAATATAGTTCTTTCTCAGTTGAAGTTCAGTGACATCTTAAGTCAAATTATTAAATACGTGTAGGTCCATCTTAGATTCTTTGTCATTCCTTTAGTTTATTTATTTATCTTTTTGACTATGCCATACTATCTTCTTTTAATACATTTTAAAATTATGATGTAAGTCCCTCAAATCTGTTCAATCTTTGCCCAGAAAATATTCTTGCACCATTAGATTGCCAAATACATTTAAAAATTATCTTATCAATTTTAGTAAAATAACCTCCTGTGGCTTTGGTTGAAATTCTATTAAATCTTTATATTATCAAGGGTAAAATTAACATCCTAACAAATTTGAGTCTTCCAATACATAAATATTGAATATCCCTCTGTTTATGTAGTTATTCTTTAATTTCCCTCTATAAAGTTTTAAAATTTTCAGGTTAAAGGTTTGTGCTTCCTTAATTAGATTTGTACCTAGGTTTCTGACACCTATGATGCTATTATAAGTTATATTACTTTCTAAAATTTAGTTTTAATTTCATTATTGCTAGTGTTTAGACATATAATTGATTTTTATTGAACTTTATCCTGTTATATTTCTAATTTCACTTATGAACTCTAATAATGTATTTGCACATTCCTTTGGATTTTCTACATACACATTCATTTTCTGCAAAGAAAGGCAGTTTTGTTTTTTCTTTCCAACTTTTATACCTTTTTCTTTTTGCATAGCTAAAACTCCTGTATCAGTACCATGTTGATTAGACGTGATACAAGAGTAATTGTATTTGTCCTTTCCCTGTACTTGATGGGAAAGCATTTAACTTCTCACATTAAACTACAATGTTAACTGTAATGTAATGTGAGCTTTTTGTTTGTTTGTTTTTAGATACTTTAAAAAATCAGATTATGAGGTTCTCTGTCTCTTTTTCTTTAAGCTAGTAAAGCAAAGCAGTGGGACTGGAGAGTGAACAAAGAAATCTGTGACTGATTGTGATTAATTAGTTGTAAACACTGCTGCAGTTGGACCAGCAGAAGTTCTCTTTCAATTTAATTTGCTTAGAGTTTTTATTATGAAGGATGTTGAATTTTATCAAATGCTTTAACTGCTGCTATGGTTTCAATGTGTCCCCCAGAAAGCATGTTAGAAACTTAATTGCCACTGTAACAGTATTAAGAGGTTTTTTTTTTTTTTCTTTTTTCTATTTCAGTGACTGTTTCTCTTATTTTCTTCCTCCTACTAATTTGTTCTTTTTGACTTTTTGAGCTGGGATCATTGATTTCAAAGTTTTATCCTTTCCAATATATTGGAAATATATATCCAAAAATTACAATATTCCTTCTTAGTACTGTTTTAGCTTCATATCACAAAATTTTAATATGTAGTGTTTTTGATTTGCATTCATATCAAAATATATTCTAGTATCCTTTGTATTTTTGTTTTGACTAAGTCAATATTTAGAAGTTTGTAGCTTTATTTCCAAATATGTAGGATATCTTATTGCCATTGATTTCAAACTTTATTCCAATCTTGTCAGAGAACGTGTGTGTCTGAGAAGTGCATAGCTGTTGCTCTCTGTAGGTGAGAGATACAGATGAGAAACAGAACAGTTGAAATGAGCCCTCTGATTTCAATAGAGGGACAAGAGTGAAAAAGGCTTAGTAATAGCACTTGTTTTTTCTAAATTCTTTTGTTTCTAATGTCAGTTCTTTGAAATGTATTGACATTGTTTCATGGCACAACATACAGTATAACTTGTGACTATTCTGCATATACTTGTAAACAATATTTATTTATTTATTGAGACAGAGTTTCACTCTTGTTGCCCAGGCTGGAGTGCAGTGGCCGGATCTCAGCTCACTGCAAGCTCCACCTCCCGGGTTCACGCCATTCTCCTGCCTCAGCCTCCCGAGTAGCTGGAACTACAGGCGCCCGCCAACTCGCCCGGCTAGTTTTTTTGCATTTTTTTTTAGTAGAGACGGGGTTTCACTGTGTTAGCCAGGTGGTCTCGATCTGCTGACCTTGTGATCCGCCCGTCTCGGCCTCCCAAAGTGCTGGGACTACAGGCTTGAGCCACCGTGCCCGGCCAACAATATTTATTTTCAAGTAGTGCTCTCTAAATATCATTTGATCCAGTTTCTCAATATATGTATTCAAATTTTCTTTCTTCTTAATGACTTTTCTCTGATTTTTAAATAAATTACTAAAAATAGAGTAAGTTCTCCAACCATGGTTTTGGATTTATCCATTTCCCCTTTTCTATCTGACAATTTTTGCTTTTGCCTTACTTTTTGTTTACTTTTCTCCATCCTTTTTGTTCCTGCTTTCTTTTGTATTAATTGAGTATATTTTAATATTTCATTTATCCCCTATTTTGAGATTTTAGTACTAAGTCTTGGTTTTATTGTTTTTAGTTTCTGGGGATAATAACATGCATTCTTAATTTATTGCAATCAAACTTGAATTACTTTTATATTGATTCACATATAATGTAAGACATTTATAATACCCCCATCATTTGTGCTATCATTATCATGAATTTACTTCTCTAATGTTATAAACCCCATCAAACATTGCTAGTATTTTGCTTTAAAGAATCCATATCCTTTTAAAGAAATGAAGAAAAAATATTTTATATATATTCACATATTTCTGGCATCTTATTCCTTTCTTATTCCAAATTAAATAAATGATAGAAATTACCATCCTGTATCTCTCAAGTCTTTGAGAGCAGTACTGATAGCTTTGATTTACCACAGATGGTACGTTTATGGTTTACTAGTTTGGCAGGGTTGAGAAGCTTGAGCCACTTCCTCTTCCTATGATGATGCTTTTGACTTCAGGATTCAGGGAGTCAGTGTGGGGTTTTTAGCAATTTCTAATTGTACCTACTCACTGAGACCACTGTGAGATAAATTCAGGGCAAAATTCCTGTTTTCATCAGACTTCATAAGCCCTTATTCTGATCAGTGATACTCTATGTCTCCAGGGATTATTGCTAGTTTAAAGCCAATGTTCCATAATCCTGAAAACTCTGCATTTTTCTTTCCCAGTGCTCAATCACTCTAGTAAATAGCTGCAAGTGGAGGAAGATTTATAGTACACATTTATCTTATAAAATATCATTGCAGGATTTTCCCCCAAGGATATCCCCTTTTCTAGTAATTGCATGAGAAATGCAACTCTCTTGTGGAACATAGGTCAAGCTTCTTTTTTCACCAGACCTAAAGTTGTATTCATTAAAGAGACCAAGTGGTGCCTTAGTGTACTTTTCATCTATTTCAATCTTAGAGACCCATGATCCATTAGCCACTAGCAAAGATCCCCATGGATGAAACAATTCTCTCTCCTGTTCTAACATCGTGTCTATTATGGTAACCCTAGCTTCATTATCTCTGGCAGTAAAATGCTGCCATGCAGATTTCATTATTGCCATTAAAATGAGAGGAGTGAGCATAGTTAGAGGGTAGGTGAGTGGATTGCTCATGATAAATCTATTCAAACATCCCTACTTCTTTATGTATTTGATTTCCGTCTTGTGTATAATATCAAGAAGTGTTCAGCAGGTCACTTCATTCAGTGTAGACAACAGCTGAACTCTGCTTTTAGTTAACCAACTAAGGAACCACTCACAAGTGCTCAAGCTATCATATCAAATAAAAAATCTTTGGTAAATGTTCCATATTGATAAATTTTGCCTTATCTAAGTATTTTTCTCTCCATGGTCTACCACTGAAGACTTTTCAGACATATTCCCCAGCTTTTTGCTCATACATGTTAGTGCAGGTTTCAATTATTTTAACACGTAAGTCTTCTTTTCATGGTTTTACCTGGTAATTGCCCTCTTGGGCACATGGAGACCTGGCGCTGAGTAGAACTTTGGAGGTCATGGGCTGTAATAGTGGTGGAGCATAAAGATAACCAGAAAAAAAACTCAGAAATCCATATAGGATCTCTAAACAAAGTAAATCAGCCTCTTCAGAAGAAATGGAGAAGCTGCTTCTGCTCAGTGCAGTTTGAATTTGGGATACTCAGAGTCATTGCAATCTTTCTAAATGGCATTAATCTAATTCTCTGAACCCTACTTGTTTTTCCAAACTGAAGCCCTAAGCTTTGCACAAAATCTTCAAACAATTAGATAAGATAAATAAATTCTAATGTTTGATGGCAGAGTAGGGTGATGATACTTAGCAAAAATATTATGTATATTTCAAAGTAACTAGAAGAGAGACTTAAAATGATATAGACACATAAAAGTAATAAACACTTAAGGTGACAGATACCACGAATACCCTGACTTGATCATGACACAATGTATGTATGTAAGCAACATTCACATATAGCCTATACATATGTAAAATACTGGAACATTTTCATTAATGCAAAGTATTTAAACCCATCAAGACTAAAAGTTTTTCTTGCTTTAGCAATTGTTTTAAATAAAAATCAAGATGTAAAAATATGAATAAAACAAATCCTAGTTATTCTGAAAATTAATTCTCTGTAAAATTGCTTTAAAAACACATGTGAGCATCTAATAAATTATTTGATTTAATTAAATAAAACACCTTCGATAAGCTGTATTGAATCTACATTATAGGTTGCAGAGTCAGACTCTGCATCTAAATGTGAGGTAAAAGAGATGAAAGATTTTTTTCTCTGATGCTACCTTGAGTCGAGAATGTAGAGACCTGAGCCTGTCATATTCTTCCTTTAGCTCTCAAGTACAGCTAAACACAGTCAGGCTATCCAAAACTTTTGTATTCTTCATGCTCATCATTCTGTGATGCACCAGATGCCATATGATCTGCCAAAGCCTGGCCTTTAACAGACACTTTATTCCAGCCAGGAATAAACTTAAAAGGAACAGTCCTTTTAAGGAAATGCTTT
Source organism: Mandrillus leucophaeus (assembly GCF_000951045.1). NCBI lineage: Eukaryota > Metazoa > Chordata > Mammalia > Primates > Cercopithecidae > Mandrillus > Mandrillus leucophaeus. The sequence goes on along the minus strand of NW_012106509.1, from coordinate 1,040,941 downwards.
TCTACTGGCTGCCAGACTAGTGGTATTTTTTCCTCTCCTTGTGTATTAGTCTGTTCTCATGCTGCTATGAAGAAAGACCTAAGTCCGGGTAATTTATAAAGAAAAGAGCATGGCTAGGGAGGCCTCAGGAAACTGAGAATCATAATGGAAGGCACCTCTTCACAGGGAGGCAGCAGAGAGAATGAGTGCCAAGCAAAGGGGAAAGCCCCTCGTGAGAACTCACTCACTATCATGAGAACAGCATGTGGGAAACCGTTCCCATGATTCAATTATCTCCACCTGGTCCTGCCTTGACAGGTGGGGATTACTACAATTCAAGGTGAGATTTTGCGGGTGGGGGTGGGGGGGACATGGAGCCACACCATATCACCTTTTAACCAGATCCTCATGCCTTCAAAATCAGGTCGGGTCAGATGACCCATTCCAGATTCTATGGATTCTCATTTCTTAAGTGTCTTGTCTCTGACATAACAAATCAGCTACAGTCCAGTTGCAAAACTCAGAAAAAAGCACAGCTATTTTTTTTAAAAACTCATAGGGATTTGTGAGAAATTAGGACTTTAAAAATTTGATGAAAGTATTAGAAGAAAAGCCTCTAGGCAAGATCTCTAGGAATTGTTGCTTGAAAAACACCACAGCATGGACCAAACCAAGAAATGTGTACCTGTGGCACAATCTGGAAGTTGAAGGATCAGGAATGTACTCCACCAGCTATTAGCTTCAAGACCTTACTGCACTGATTGCAATCCATGAGACAGAAAGCTTTCCCCAGTCTGTTTTCACTGGGAAGATGATGCAATCAATCAATTAATCAGGAAGTCCCTACTGGAATTTTAGACTCCAGAACTGTATAACATCTGTTGCATTTACACAAGAAAAATAAAAGGCTGTGTTTCTGCTTCAGTCTTTCTCCCACTTAGTTTAAAACCCATGTCAGTTTGAGAGCACATAATTAGAAAAATCAGTCACATCCAGAAACCAATCTGCATGGGATTATGGAAAATGTCACATTTATTATTACAGTCTTCACTGAATAGGATGCACTAGATGCCGAGCAAGCCAGTGTAGCATAATTCCACAAGTACCTTTCTGTCTTCCTCAGTATTTGACACTGAGGATCACACCCTTGTGTGAAGCACCATCCTCTCTTGAGTTCTGTGATGCTATACTTTTAAATTTCCTCTCACCTCCAGAATACATCCTTTTAATTTTTTATTGCTCTCTTTCTTTCCTTTATTTATAATTAAATGTTGGAAGATTCACAGCCCTCCATCTCAGACCACAATTTTGTCTCCTCCTCCAGATAATATCATTTGGTTATGACAATTCCGTATGTCTAGCTCCGTGTATTATTGGCGCTGTAGTTTAGCATATCTAATTTTCTACCAAATATCTCCAATTGTATGTCTCTTTAAGATCTCCAAATTAAGCCGGGCGCGGTGACTCACGCCTGTAATCCCAGCGCTTTGGGAGGCCGAGGCGGGCGGATCGCGAGATCAGAAGATCAAGACCATCCTGGCTAACGCGATGAAACCCCGTCTCTACGGAAAATACAAAAAATTAGCCGGGCATGGTGGCGGGCTCCTGTAGTCCCAGCTACTCGTAGTCCCAGCTACTCGGGAGGCTGACGGAGGAGAATGGCGTGAACCCAGGAGGCGGACCTTGCAGTGAGCTGAGATTGCGCCACTGCACTCCAGCCTGGGCAACAGAGCCAGACTCCGGCTTCAAAAAAAAAAAAAATCTCTAAATTAACTATGCAAAACTGAATTTTTGAATCTTCTATTATTGCCTCCGTATTATTTAAAACTACCCTACTTCTTGACCCTTCTTTCAGTTTCAAACAGATCAAGGTCTTTCCCATCCCAGGGCCTTTTCACATGATCTTCCCGACTTCTGCATGGCTGGTTCATTTTATCCTGTTGGTCTCATTTAAAATTTTCTTTTATCTTTAAGGTCAAGAAAGATTCTGGCCACTTTAACTAAATCAGTAAATCTATTATTCTTTTATACTCTATCTCAGACGTTTTTGACTGCCTTCATTTTTTAATTTTTTTTTAAACAAACGTATTTATTATAAACCTTCCCCTACAAGCGAAAACTTGATCCTCTACTGTAGTAGTAACTTATGGTACTGTAGGAACCTGACCTTCTGCTTCAAGGGATTGGTAAGTAACTTGACCTATTGTGTTCAATGCTGAAAACTTAGTACCAAGTATAGTGTATAGGATGCTGTTGTATGTTTAATATTTGTTGAATAAATAGAAAACAATAAGCATAGATAAGTGAAAAGTTCCATAGACACTATATCTTCTTCAAAGTAACATATTATAAAATAGAAATGCAAATTCTTCTTGCTTTAAAAATATTCATATCATTTTCAAGTGGGTGTTTATTTTTTCCTTTTTTCTTTTTATCAAGTGGATCTTTCTAATTACCGTTCTTCTTTTCCTATTTTATTCATCCCACATGTCAGGAGAACCTATACATTCCTCTTCCCACCTGGGGCTAAGGGTTTTATTTTATTTTCAGAATTATACTTTTTACAGTAGGAGGTTTCTTACTAGGTATCTTTTTGTATATCAATATAAGTTCATGTTAAAATTTTTAACTGAAAACAGAATTCCAGAAACTATGCAGGGTATGAGTTTTCACTCCACATGCAAGGATCAAGTTAATCCATCACAGTTTCACAGGTGCTGGCAGAAGAACGACACACCTGAGTCAGAGATAAAGGGCCGTTTATTACAGTAATAGCAGTATCTAGAGTATCATCAGTTTCTTATTCTGGTTTTTGAAGCCCAAGTTCCCACAGGACAGTGAAATGCGTCCGGATGAAGCCTGCACATGCAGTAGATTGTGTAACAGGAAAGGGACCCGAAGTTCAGGGAGCCTTCATCTAAAATGGCAGTAAACAAACTTGACTGGTATTTTCCCTGGAGGGAAACATATTCTGTATTATATTGGACAGTAAACAAACCTGCTATTTTCTCCAGAGGGAAACATTCTCCCAATTTTTCAACACTGCTCTACAAACAAACATCCTTCATAAGATGATTGGTGCTTCAGCTTGCAGGGCATGTAGAATGTGAGAGACCTGTGGAGAACTGTGAAACTTTCAGTAATGTAATTATTGTAAGCAAGTCTCTCATTAAACTGAAAATGTAAGCTACTCATTCATTCATCAGTAAATACTTACTGAAGATCTGTTGTATTCCAGGATATAACCCTAAAGAGACACAACCCTTGACTTCATAGAGCTTATATTCTTCTATACAGATATAAATAAATAAAAAACAAATATATTAAAAATACATTATGCTATGATAAGATATATGGCATGACATGAAATGATGTGTTGTAACAACATAGTATCACATCATGTAGTATGTTAAGTAAATATGCTTATAAGTCCATTTTGTTTCTAAGAGGGTCAAAGATATTATGTTTTAAATAGAAGAAGTTCTTTTCACAGCAAAGAAAATTCTAAAAGGATATTTCTGTTACTAATTATAAATGGGCTACTCTTTTTCTTTTTTTTTTTTTTTGTGATGGACTTTCACTCTTGTTGCCCAGACTGGAGTGCAATGGCACTATCTCGGCTCACCACGACCTTCACCTCCTGGGTTCAAGTGATGCTCCTGCCTCAGCCTCCCTAGTAGCTGGGATTACAGGCATGCGCCACCACATTATACTTTTAGCAGAGACGGGGTTTCTCCATGTTTCTCAGGCTGGTCTCGTCTCCCAGCCTCAGGTGATCCACCGGCCTCCACCTCCCAAAGTGCTGGGATTACAGGTGTGAGCCACCGCGCCCTGCCGTGGGCTACTCTTTTTAAAAGGACTGAAAATTTTAAGTATTATTTATATTTAATTAAACAATTTAGTAGTAAACTTAAAACATGTTAGTGTGTTGTAAAATCAAACAACTATGTGAAAATAAATATAAAAGTTTTTAAAACAAATGAATAATTGACCTACATTCCCTAGAACTTTTAACTAATGCCCAGACAGTATCTCATGCCAGGCAGTGCATCTTCCTTTGAGAGGTTCGGTTGGTCATACCACCCACACGTTTTTGATCATTACCTACTTATGCAGTGGTCATGTCAGTAGCTAATTGCCCACGTTAACTTTCTTCATTTTTCTTGTTAAAAAGAGATTTTTTAAAATGAGCTCAATATATCAGCCTTTTTAGCAGAATTATTAATAGTACGTATACCCTCATTCATTATTTGGTGTTCCTTTTTTTCTGAGCTCTTCCTTCCCTGATAAATCTGTAAAGCATCTCAAAGACTGTTAAAAATCATTTTGCTCTCACTTTACTTTGCTAACCCTTTTACCTGCAAGTACAAAAAATACATACCATATAGTCTATTCTTTCTTTATTCTGACCTTAAGTTGACTAAATTTGCCAAATTTATTCACTTGAATTTTAAAGCTTAAAATACTATTTTTAGCATAAGCAGAATAGAATAAGGCTTTTTTTTTTTTTCTTTTTTTTGAGACAGGACCTCACTTTGTTACCCAAGCTAGAGTGCAGTGGCACAATCATGGCTCACTGCAGCCTTGAACTCCCAGGTCAAATCTATCCTCCCACCTCAGCCTCCCAAATAGCTAGGAATACAGGCATGCACTATCATTTCTGGCTGGATAAGACTTTTTAAACGTGTAAATATGAAAAAGTGAAACAAAATATACAAAGCATAAGAATCAACAGCACAACAAAAACACACTATCAAAATATCTCATGTACACCATAAATATATACACCTACTATGTATTCATGAAAATTAAAAATTAAAATAATGCAGTAGTTTAAGTGGAAATCTAACTGTAATTTCCTAGAAGCCAAGGTCAAAAAGAAAACATAATGCTAAACAACAACAACAACAACAACAACAAACACTTTTATTATATTCCCCAAGCAAGCATTTTCTCCCTGGTGCTAAAGTTTAAAAGAAATTTCCTGTTTAAGTTATCATATAGAAACACTGAATAAAACAAAGTGATTTTTTACCACATTACTTAACCTTCCTGACTCATGTTCTTCATTTGCAAAATAGCTTAAGCATTGTATATCTTCCAAGGTTGGTAAGATAATAAATTACAAAATTTATTTTTCATTCAGCAAATATTATCCAAGTTTCTTAGAATTTCAGGCATAGTTCTAGATGCTGAAGATAAGCAGCTGTCTCTTATACACATCTAGATGTGTATAAGAGACAGCTCCTGGGCTCAAGCAGTCCTCCCTCCTCAGCCTTCCAAAGTGCTGGGAATATAGGTATGAGCCACCGAGCCGGGCCAGGGGTATGTGTTTTAAATAATCTGCAAATAATCTTCTCAGGCTATTTTTGTTGTTGTTGTTGTTGTTGTTGTTGTTTTAATCTTTAGATGGAGTTTCGTTCTTGTTGCCCAGGCTGCAGTGCAATGGCACGATCTCAGCTCTCCGCAACCCCCGCCTCCCGGGTTCAAGTGATTCTACTGCCGCAGCCTCCCCAGTAGCTGGGATTACAAGCAAGTACCACCACGCCCAGCTAATTTTCTATTTTTAGTAGAGACGGGGTTTCTCCATGTTGGTCAGGCTGGTCTCCAACTCCCGACCTCAGGTAATCCGACCGCCTCGGCCTCCCAAAGTGCTGGGATTACAGGCATGAGCCACCGTACCCGACTAAAATTTTTATTGTAGTGAAATTTGATTAGATACGTGAATGATGTAAGGGAGAAAACCACAGAAAAATCTGGACAAGAAGGGTTTTTGCAAGATGGCAAGAACAGTGTCCCTAGAGGAGGAATAAACACACCTTTGGGCAACGGTGAGATTGCTGGTCGGCCAAAGAATAAATGAAGAGAGGAATGGGTTGGGAGAATAGGAGAAGGGATCCCAGACGCAGGCAGGGGTAAATCTGGGAGGGCCTTTTTATGTACGGCAAGGAGTTTGGACTTTATTCTGAATGTAATTGGAAACCACTGGTAGGCTTTGACCTATGATATGACTTCATGTCTTTAAAAAAAAAAAAAAAAAGGTCACTAAGACACCTCTGTTGTATACTGGCTACTGACCTTGCAGCATAACAGGAATATAACCCTGGATGTCAGTAAGTTAGCTCTCAGGGTACTTCAGGAGGCTTAGCCTAGGAAGGTTGCTTAAGGTTGTGAGAAGGAGTCAAGTTTATACTGTGCTTTGAGCATCAATATTAGGATCTGATGCTGATGGAGCAGGTGGGATGTATCATGAAGGAAAATAAGGATGACTCCATGGAGAAGCAGGTTTTGGAGGGAAATCCACTGTTCTGGTTCGGACATTTGAAGTTAGGCATACCCATTATTCATCCAAGTGGAGGTGGCATATAGATGGTTGAACGTACCAGTCTGGGGCTCAGGGAACAGTCAGGGCTGTGGGTGTCATTGAAAGCCATAGGTTTAGGTAATATTGGCTAATGAGTGAATATACATAGAGAGAAGAGGGCCAAGGATTTAGCACTGGGATGTTCCAGCATTTAAAGGACAAAAGGAATATGAGAAGTCTGGAAAAGTGACTAAAAACAAACATTCAATATAATGAAAGGAAAACCAGGGGAATGTAATATCCTAGAAGATGCACGGAAAAACTTGTTTCAGAAGCAGAAAGACAACCTTTAACCCCCAATGCTGTTGAGAGTAAGTAAGTAAAGGCTAAGAACAGACTTTGGATTTGGCAGGATGGAGACCATTGGTGACCTTGGTATAATGAGTTTGAAAGCCTGGGTGATGTCAGTTTAGGAGCATGTGGGAGGTGATCTGAAATGGAGATATGAAATACACGCAACTCTTATGTGATTTTCTGGAAAGATTTTACACTTCATTTCCACTCCCACACAGTTTTCCACCTAACTCTTTTCTAGACATCCTTGATGTTAAACTTCCAGTCTTTCTCCTTCCAGGTCCCTAAACAGCCAGCCAAGACAGTAACTATAGCCTGTGGACATCCCATCCAGGCCACTTCATTTTTCATACAAAGTAGACAACCAGCTGCATCATGCCCAGAGTTCTGCCCACTGGGAAGAATACTCTTCACTACTGTCTTTCAGGGTCATCCCTGAGTTAAGCAGCAGAGCATCTTCAGTTTACCTGTGCATATATTAAGGACTAGCCTTTTCCTCCTTTACTAGTTGGCCATACAGGACTCTGTACAGCCATAGGTATAAGCAATAGGTATGAATATGAGACACCAGTAAAATGGTGGTGATGATAGGAGTCTGCTCTTTGACCCTGCTCTGGCCTGATCCCAGCTGTACAACTTCTCCCTTACAATGTATTGCTGGGCTCACTGAACCTTATTTTTGGGGAACCCTAACAGAGCCCAGCTCATGATAGTTAGCTCTGACTGCGTAATCAGTTCATGCCTAATGGTCACATGTTCATTCTCTTCTAGAGCCCAGGATCATGCCAGCTCCTATTTTTTTAAGTGGTATATAATTTTTATGCTAAAGACATCATGGTTTTGCTCCAGAAACCAGGGACTCCATATTATCATCATTCTCCTGGGGCTTGCCATAAATTCCACGTGGTCTCATTTTTAAACTACAGATGTATCTAAAACCAGAGTCTATAATCCCCATCTCAGATGCTGGTTCCTGAAGAGCTCAGCTACAACAGGCCTCTAATGTTTTTCATCTTTGAAGTTTTAAAGCAATAGATAAGCTGTAATGAAAGCATTATTCCCTTTACATAATAAAGCCTAAACAAAAACTTGAAATCACTTATTCAATAAAATATAAAATTAAAATAATGAAGCCTCATTATACTAGTACTAACTTACTTTTTTTGTTTTATTTTTATTATTTTTGTTTTATTCAAGAAGATTACACCACTGAGTCTTCATGGATATGTAGTACATTAGGAGTGAGAGTAGATAGGTTATTCTGACAAATGACAATGGTAAATACTAATAAATTGTTACAGTTTACTCAGTTGAGGGCCACACAGTCAAAAATATTTTGTCACATTAATTGCTGATAAATAACCCCAAATATGCTACCATGTAGATTTGGGATTTAATTTACCTTTCCATTTTTAAACCAAATAATCTCAAAGCTGGAATCTGTTTATCTGGACAATCTACAATGAAATCTAGAAGCTAGAACAACTTTGACATGTTTCATATGTTTTCTGGATGGAAAACTATTAGTCTTTAATTATGTCTCAAGCCAGCTTATTTAACATAACACTATTTTGCCAAAAAGTTCATGTGACACAAAAGAAATGTTTACAGAAAAAAAAACCCATTGAAAGTCTAATCATATTTTCTTTAGAACATATTATAATTCTAAGGTACAGTTTTAAAGGAAATTTCTAAAAGAAATAATGTTACGTATGGTCTAACCTATAGAACTGACCCTGTGGAGTCTCTTAGTTCAAGAAAAAAAAAAAATACTTCCAGTTAATCAGTAGATCACCGACAGTAAAGTTGCTAATGATACCCTGAGCTTTTAAATTGGACTACTTTATCTGCAGTGGTTTTCAAAATGTGCTGTAAAAGGGAGGTGAAAATGCATTGATCAGGGCCAAATTCAACCCCAGCCCTATTTCAGCCTTTATGAACAAAGCAACTCTGCTTTTGTCTGTTTCACATTGTAAGCTCCTGAAAAAGAGTAGCTTTGGAAGACGATCTCGGGGAGATTGCAGTCCTAAGCACGTGGCACTGTCCATACAGCTGACTTGATCTGTGCTGAAACTATAAATTTCTACAAGCCTATTAAGGTCAAATCCTGTGTTAAATATTTGAGATTTATAATCAATATCTCTCTGCTAGTTGACTTGTTGGTTATGTTGATGAGAGGTTTTTGGTGAGGAAAAAAAAGAGACATCCAAAAGTTGGATTTTGAGGCCAGGCATGGTGGCTCATGCCTGTAATCCCAACACTCTGGGAGGCCAAGGCAGGAGGATCATTTGAAGTCAGGAGTTTGAGACCAGCCATGGCAAACATAGTGAAACCCCATCTCTACAGAAAATACAAAAATTAGCTGGTCCTGGTGGCACACGCCTGTAATCCCAGATTCTTGGGAGGCAGAGGCAGGAGAATTGCATGAACTCAAGAGGCGGAGGTGCAGTGAGCTAAGATCGTGTCACTGCATTCCAGCCTGGGCAACAAAGTAAGACGCCGTCTCAAAAATAAATAAATAAATTTTAAAAAGCTAGATTTTTACATGCAAAAAAGACTATTCAGAATTTTATTGGAGGAACTAAAAGCTGTTATTCAATTAAATGAAGTTAAACATTAAAAACTATAGTTTTGCCCTAATCCTTAAATTCAGCTTGCCAATCTAAATATTGTTATTGGTCAATGTGTGGATTTTAATAATTTTTTTAAATGAATAATGTTTTGTCTCATTTACACAGATATTTTCTCAGACATTTAAATGGCATTTATAAATGTACACATTCTTTTTAATTTTAAAACATTTTAACTAAATTAACCAGATCTTTCCAAGTACTAAAACAATTTTGTTAATCTAATACAGTGAGATTTACATTTTCTTAAAAGTTCTGTTTCTGAAAAGGAACACATTAAAATTTCAACTTAAAGTCTTTTCTAAATTGCTCAATTACATTTAAATTAGAGTTGTAGTCTTTGCATTAAAAGCCAAAATTACCTTACATATCAACATAAATAAAATGTCAACCATACACAAATTCATTCTTAACAAAATATTTACACTATTTTAAAATTTCCTTTTACAGTAGATTCTATGGTGTGTTGCTGTGGAAGATTATATTTTCCAAAAATAGTCACGACAGTTTTTTTGGTCACACCTCACTCCCCATCAAACAGCAGAATCTATTTTTCTACCTCTTAAGCAACATTTTACTATTGCCTCAAAGAAAAAAATTTAGAGGAAGTGATGTTGCTACCATGTTTAGGGTGGGTGACAACCCACGCCCAGGTCCTGGTTGATAATCAGCATCAACAAACAAACATGAGTGGCAAGTCTCCAGATTATTTCAACTCCCAGTCTTTGAGCCATTGTAATTATGTTGAGTGGAACGAAAAAGGATTATCCCCCCTGAGCCATGTCCAAATTGTAATTTGAGATCGAAATCCATGTTGTCATTGAGTTACACCACCAAATTTTGGGGAGGATTGTTAAGTAGCAGTACATAATTAACACAGCTGCTCAGAAACCCCCTTTAGAAATGTGGTGCCCATTGCTCCAGCTAATGGTAGTGTGGACAGCTGATGGGAAGGTTGTCAGTCAAATCACTCTCTGGAAGCTCCCTTTATTAAGGAGATTTGTTTCAAAATTCCCTGGATAACTTTCTTTCCCTGAATCAGCCCATGTCAAATGACTGGTTGATGGAGACTAATAACTCCTTGTCCTAAACCTTATCAAGATGGAGGAACACTGAATGGCCATCTCAGCACTTGAGCTCCCTGTGGATCTTCTGAGACCTTTATCGGGATGCATCCATGTCAACTCTCCTTTTGGGGGAGAGCCCTTTCCAAAAAAGCTTCTGCACACAAATCTCCATCTCAGACTGTTTCCTTGGAATCCAACCTCAGATACTTTTCTATATTTATTATAAAATCTTCCTAGGGTTAAAATATGCACTCTCACTAATGGAGGCAATGGCCTAAGCTTTTGAATGGGATGCTGACTGTATTATTATTGGCCATCCCGATGTGACATCCTAAATTCGATTTCTTTTTTCTGTGTCACTAATTTAATTACTCAAAGGAGACAATCATGTAGGCCAAGTCTTTTGATTCAGTACTAATAGAAGTCAGCAAAACATATGCAGCTCCATCATATAGGATCTAACAGGAGGCAATAACCGTAGAGTTATTTGAACTTAATGAAGAGAATTGTTAATTAGTAGAAGAAGGATAAGAGAGGTAAAAGAGCACTTTAAAAAGTCCAGAAGTAGCAAGTACAAAAAAGCAACTACTACCTCTAAGCTGAGGGGATATGGACAATAACAAACTAAAATAAGTGAAAACAAATGGACAAAATCAATGACTAGGGATTCTTGCTGCCAAGGTTGAGAGGCAGACTTCTTCCAATAGGAGAACCATGTAGACTTCTGGTTGTGAAGAAATTCCTAGAGGTCGTGAATGGGAGGTAGTCTGTAGGAGTGCCCACAGTCGCTGGAGGGTGTGGCCAGGAAGAGCTAGAAGTTCAGAATTGGTTGTTGGCAAGATCATGACATGAAGGCACAGCTAGATTGCTTCTATAGGAGTTCCTGAAATTTTGCACTGAATAATAGTAATGGAAGACCAGACCCAAAAGGAAGTATCTTCCTTTATTACAGCCTTGCCAGATCTCTCCAGTGCCCTCTATTGATAATACCTAGCATTTTGCCAATTGGCAAAGTAAATTTGTCAATTGGCAAAGTTTGGCCAATTTGCCAAACAAGCTAATACCTTGATTGGATTTTGCATTTCTTTTGCTCTTTATAAACCTGCCTTACTAAAAGCTTAAAAATCTTTGAACTTGACAGAATTCTGAACAACTTCATTCTTGAACCATACATTTTTAACTGATATTTAAAATGCTCTCTGATTGGATTTTGTTTACCTCACATGACTTTATAACTTGCTTTTGCACCTTTTGAGATAAGTTTATAGTCATGACACATTGTACAAATTTACTTTTGTTCCCTCAAACAAAGCAATTTATTTCAAGGAAGTGTATGAGAATAATTGAGACGGGAATAGGAATCTTAGCCATGTAATCAGTCTTCATAAGAACACATGGAAAAGAGTCATAGTTGACTCTTTATAGTTGGCTTGTCATTGTCTCTGAAGTCAGAACACACTCAGATAGTGGAAGTATCCAAAGTTGAACCTGTGACTGCATTAGCTTGTTGCCTCCCCAACAGTGGTAATTAATGATTTTTTCTCATGTGGTCTCTCAGTTGATGTGTATGTTTTTCTTCTGCACCTACCAACTAAAAACATTACTTGTACGCTGTGATGATTTTTTCTACTTCACAGCATATACTAATTTAGAATTTACATTTAATTATGCCATCTTCTCCCTTCTAGCAACTACATGTTGCCTTTTCACTGTGGGTCTTTTAGCTTATGTTTCTGCTACTAACATGTTGATATTTTCTCCATATCTCTAGTTCAAATTACAAAGAAATAGACTTTTATTGATTTGGCCAATTAATGATCTTTCTTCTTGGAAAGAACTTAATTCCAAACCACCTCATAATCCCTAACCATTCCATGGTTGACTCTCATTGAGTTGATGGTTAACTCCTGATCAAATCAGTAACCATCGGTAGTGTAAGTTCATGTGGCAGACAATATGGTCACCAACTCCAGGTTAGAAACCAAATAAAATTGCTTCTCTCAGCAAATTACTCTCCACATGAAAGGGATATATTGGACTGGTGGGACAGACCAGAAACTTAGAAAGGTCCTCCATAGTACGCCACTCAATCTAAAAATACCAATGAAAGGGAGTTCCCCAAATAAGTTCTCATCGCTGGTTCCCACCAATGGCTTTTATAACTTTCTATGAGCACCAACAGTGACTTCAGTTGACTGTACTGATGAACAATGATGGGGTCTCCCATGGGTTTCTCTTTTTGACAGTTCCCTATGTGCCTTACCAACAGCTTGCTAGCCTCTTGGAGAATGAAGAGTTCACAATTGCCCTCTCAGCATAACATATCTAAGCCATTGCTGGGGCAGAGCTTTTTTAGAGTTTTTATAGTCACCTCAAATTTGCAGTCACCATTTTGTTGTGTGACCATTTCACTGAGCCCTCCTTGACTTAGAGTCAGCTCAATTGTTACAATGCACAATATTCCCTCTTAGGAGTGGGGCAGGGGTGGCAGGAAGGAGCTCACTCTATCCCCTCACAAATTATAAAGATGAAAACATGTTCATTTAATTTAAATCTTACCACTGTGAATTTGGACTTCCCTTTAATTCCCTTCTACCTTTGTAAAAACTATTTATTAAAAAAAGGCAAATTCAACATAGATGCTTAGAGTTTGAAGAAACCCTTAAAATTATATAGTCAGTACCCCTAATTTTAGAGATGAAGAGAAAAAGCCCCACCTCAAGTCCCCCCTAGAAAATGTTCAAGTGGTTACTCCCTTTCCCTCTGCCAATAGATGAGACTAGAACTCAGGCTCTTGACTCTAAGCCCAGTGCTCTTTCTACTATACCATGCTGCCCCCTTGTGTTAGTCAGATTTCTTAAGAATTAGTGATTTCATTCATAAGAACAAATTCCATCTGATTTAAAGAGCTATTTGCAAAACATGAATGCATAAGCTTATTTAAAAGGATAAGAAGATCTGACATAAACCTCCACTTCACAGTATTTTACCATTTATTTGTATTACTATGCATACTTAAAAATATATTTGTCTTTTCTTCTAAGATTAAATTATAAGTCTTCTTCTAAGATAAAATTAAGGCCCTAAAAGGTAAAGAACAAACACAAAGTTGTGTATTGCAGTGGGAATGAAGGAACAGTCTTACTTTAAAAAAAAAATCACCATCTTTAATTAATCCTCAACCTGTCTTAATATATCAATGATTCTTTTTTCTGTAGTTATAGATAGGGTTAATTGGTGTCCTGAGGCATCATGGAGGTCCCTGAGAAAAGTCACAGAATAAAGGGAATAGAAGAACCACTTTTTTAATAGTAAGTATTAAACATTGTTAAAAGTAATAGAAAAATAACTCAAATTAGAGCATAACAGTCAATTTTACCATATATTTTCACTCAACCCCCTCCCAACAGAAAGTATATTTATAAATAGAAGAACAAAACCAATAAAATATAAGTAAAAAATTGAAAAACCCTGACTCAATCTATTATAAGAAGAATTTAAAAGTGTAGAACAGATGTATCAGGGGGAAGACAGGAACAGAAGAAAAAAATAGGGTAACTAATAAATGAGAGGAAGCAAAGAATTAATTATTGCACTAAGGAGGCTGATATATTGAGTTCATTTAAAAAATGTCTTTAAGAAAGAATGAAGAAGAAAAATTTAAATAAGGAGGAACTAATAAAGACAATGAAAATTGCTTATAAAAATGTTAAGGAAATTGTGGAAGACATTTTAAAATTGACTAGTGACTTAGAGGATCTTAAGCAGGATTGTGAGAACCCTATTAAAAAAAAATTGTGACTAAGACATAGTCAAACATATGAGCATTGACTTGTATTTTGTATTCTTAATTAACTTTGAATTTTCACAAACATGTAAATTACACCTTAAAATATGTATCGCTCAAGACGGATTTCTCAGGAGGTGCAGAATCAGTACACACGTCTCTATTGCTTTCCTTTTCCTCTTACCTCTGAGTTTCTTTCTGATCATCTTTGAAGAGATTGCTAGCATAAAATGGCATTTGACTAGCCTTCCCCAATATAGCCCATTCCAGCCCTATACCCAAATGCCCAGGAAGAACAGAAAACAACAAGCGTTCATAACATTGAAAAGTAACACTGAATAACAAATTACCGTTGGAAATGTTGAGAAATGCCCATGTATACTCTGTAGTATATTAACATTAGGAAATGGAATCTATTAATTTAAACAGTAGGAAGATCTTTTGCAATTCTCCATTGTCTAAGCCTTGAATCATGAGCTCTACTAACCTCAAAACTCTCCATCCACTTAATTCTTCGTAGGTGAAGGTGGCAACATCACTGTTTTCTGCCCTTCCTTCATTCTTATTTTATACTCATTCAGAAATAACTAGTTGTAGGAGACCACAGAGAAAGAATGGATGAGAACAGAGAAAAATTGGAGTTGAGTTACATTTAGCTCTCCATTGTCAAAGTATTATGGATGTTTATCAAAACTGAAAATATCTTAGTATACTACATTCTAGGGGTTTTGTCTATTCACCTAAACCACTGTTAATCATGCAAGGAACAGGAAATGGAAGTAGGACATTCTACATCAATAAATTAGTGCTACATAACATAAATAACTTTCCAAAAACTGAGGGATTAGGATGAGAGCTTTGAACTGGAACCTTTATTAAAGAAAAAAAAAATATGATTATTACTTAAGAGAATAGTCACAACAAGACAATAATAGGAAACTAAGAATGTGTGACCAGAATTTAAAAGATAATGATGTAAAAATTTAAAATTAGTTGATGAGAAGCACAGTCTTGAAAAATTTGGCCAAAATGCAGAAAAGAGGTTCAGGACTGGAAGAGATACAAGAGAAGATAGCTGATACAATGAACAAACTCAGTACTGTTCCTAGGAATTTTATGTAACCCCAAAGAAGAAAGCAGAGAACTGAAACAACACCAATTAGAAAGCCATGTCTGCAGATTAAATCTGTCTTCCAAGTAAATTCCATGTAGCTGGTATGATGAGACAGCTCACTAAATGTCCATTTCAACTCCGTTCTCCCTGTCTTCCTTTGCTCTTGATGCTATTAAGAGAAATGCTTGGCTTTTCATACCCTCTGGAATCTGGAAATGGTCATGAGATTTAATTCTAGCTGTAAAGGTACAAAATGAAATCTATGGGAGAGCTTCCCTTACTAAATACAAAGACAAAGACAAGGTCTCAATTATTATTACGCCACTAGTACTAGTAGAATGCCTGGTTTATTAATTCAAATACACCATTCTCTGGAGTTATTTATAAACTGTTGTTTCTCTAGGAAATTCTATAGTTTATAGCTCTAAATTATTTTATGTAGTAGTATTAAAATGTAAACTTGGCAAGTAAATTTAACTAGTGCATTATGTCAGACCATTGGAGCTTCCAAGTGACTGGGAGGTAAATTAAAATGTTTAAATAAGGTACAAATAGTTACCATTGAACAGATAAACTGTATCTTTGGATTTAAGGAATGTTTGCAAGATTCATTATAACATAATCAAGCAGAATTACATTTTTATCTGTACACTGGAAGAAAATACTTCGTTCTTAGTTATCTCTGTGAAGAAAAACCTAAACAATAAAACATCACCACTCTCAAGATATTTTTTTGAAAGAGAAGATGAAAGCCAGTCTTTATCAAAGTTTGGAGTTAAGTTCTTAATTAAATTAATCAATACCTTTAAGTGAAAACATAAATTAAATATGGTAGCCAGAAAAGAGGTAAAGAGTTAGAATGCTGAAACGTTTTATTGTTACATTTTGGCATTTATCGTTGAATTTATTAGTGTGCCTGTATGTGTATGTGTGTGCACATGAGTGTACATATGTATGAGTGTGTTAGATATCGAGTGCAGAAGAGGGAAGGATGACATAGGAAAACATGGGCTGGGTGTTGTGGCTCATGCCTATAATCCCAACCCTTTGGGATTTTGAAGCAGGTGGATGCTTGAGCTTAGGAGTTTGAGACCAGCCTGAGCAGCCTGGTGAAAACCTGTGTCTATAAAAAATACAATAATTAGCTGAGCATGGTGACTCATACCTGTAGTTCTAGCTACTTGGGAGGCTGAAGTGGGAGGATGGATTGAGCCCGGAGGTGAAGGTTGCAGTGAGCTGAGATCATGCCACTGCACTCCAGTCTGGGCCACAGAGGGAGACACTATCTTATGTTTTAGTCAGTGTTTCTTGGGTCATGTTTTCTAGATGTTAGTCACTTGTTAATAACTTCTCGAATGAATTAATCAGTACCTTCTCATTCGAGTCATAAGGGCAGGGACAAATTATGAGAATCTGTCTCATAATACAGATGTGTCAGAAAATACAGTGGGTAGTTATTGTGACTCAGGATCCATGTATTTTCTGAGAACAGAACCATTCTTCTTCTGGGAAACACTTGGCCCATCTTTGAATCCAATCTTGCATTTTGAATGGGAGATGACATGGTCTTATAGGCCTCATACCCCAAAGCAGAGATGAACATCTGATGTACCAGGGGCCAGTCAGAGGCCTCCTCTGGAATTTTTTGTTTTGGACCATGGGTAATACTAGTCAGTATTTTCTAGATATATGAGAAATATAACTCTGGAGAAGCTCATTACCATCTTTCCAAACACCAGAAAGTGAGTTTGCACCAAAAAAATATAAGGCCAAATACAGGGAATGATGGACCTGTTTTCCTGAACATTTGCCCTGCACTTACTTTGGTTTGGTTACATGAGATAGCCTATTACCATTCTAATAAGTTTCTTGTTGCATTCAAGCTTATTCAAAAGGGTTTCTCATGCTTGCAAATGAGAGCTCTTGTGAATACAGTGTAATCGTAGATGCATATTATCAGTAGTCAGACCAGTTTCAGTGAATCAATATAGTGGTCAGTGGTTAATCAGTGTGGTTAATTTAGAAAGGAATAACAGATAATATAAACTGTGTGATCAGAGAGAAGAAAAAAAATCACCTGGTAGACTTCTTAATTTAATGAAAAGAAAGCTAGGATGAGATCCTTTAGGAGCTGTAATTCTCAATATGTAACCATCAGAAACCTGCACCGTAATCACTTAGAGTGATGGCTAAAGTGAACACTCCTGGGCTGTCATTCAGACCTAGGACATCAGAATCTTGAGAGGCAGGGGACTAGGAGAGGTACATCTTTTAACAACACCCTAGATCAGGAGTGTCCAATGTTTTGGCTTCCCTGGGTATATTAGTCCATTTTCATGCAGCTATGAAGAATACTTGAGTCTGACTGGGCGCAGTGGCTCATGCCTGTAATCCCAGCACTTTGGGAGGCCGAGGCTGGTGGATCATGAGAGCAGGAGATCAAGACCATCCTGGCTTACACCGTGAAACCCCGTCTCTACTAAAACTACAAAAATTAGCCAGGCGTGGTGGCGCATGCCTATAATTCCAGCTACTCGGGAAGCTGAGGCAGGAGAATTGCTTGAACCCAGAGGTGGAGGTTGCAGTGAGCCAAGATTGTACCACTGCACTCCAGCCTGGGCAACAAGAGTGAAAGTTCACATCAAAAAAAAAAAAAAAAAAGAAAAGAAAAAGTATTAAAAAGAATACCCAAGACTGGCTAATTTATAAAGAAAATAAGATATAATGGACTCACAGTTCTACATGGCTGGAAGGCCTCACAATCATGGAGGAGGGTGAAGGAGGAGCAAAGGCATGTCTTACATGGTGGCAGGCAAGAGATCGTGTGCATGGGAACTGTGCTTTATAAAACTATCAGATCTCATGACACTTATTCACTATCAAGAGAACAGCATGGGAAAAACCCATACCCATGATTCAATTACCTCCCAGTGGGTCCATCCCACGACATGTGGGTATTATGTGGGTATTGTGGGAGCTACAATTCAAGATGAGATTTGGGTGGGGACATAGCCAAACCATATGACTGGGCCATGTTGGAAGAAGAATTGTCTTGAGCCACACAGAAACTACATCAACAACTAATGATAGCTGATGAGCTTTAAAAAGAAAAAAAAAAAAAAAACCTCTCAAAAAAATCTAATAATGTTTTAGGAAAGTTTATGAACTTGTGTTGGCCTGCATTCAAAGCCATCCTAGGCTGCATGAAGCCTACAGGCCACAGATTGGACAAGCTTGCCTTAAATGATTCTAATATGGATTAAAAGTTGAGAGCCACTGCCTTAGAGGAATGACTGATTTTATTAGGATGCTGATAAAAATGCAGCTTTGAGAGGCAATATAGGTACATTAAGGATCCAATTGTGTAGAGTGCAGAAAAACAATATAGAAGAAAAATCCAGAGAGTGATACAATGTCAACAAATAGAGAAAGTACAAGTAAAAGTACAGGGCCTACTATGGCTTGAATGTTTGTGTCCTTCAAAAATTTATGCTGCAACTTAATCCTCAACGCTACACTACTAAGAGGTGTGGATTTGGGGAGATGATCAGGTCATGAGGACACTTTCATGAATGGATTAGTGCTCTTAAAAAGGGCTAGAGGGGCCAGGTGCAGTGGCTCACGCCTGTAATCCATGCACTTTGGAAGCCCGAGGCAGGAGGATCATCTGAGGTCAGGAGTTTGAGGCCAGCCTGGCCAACATGGTAAAAACCATCTCTACTAAAAATACAAAAATTCTCCAGGCATGGTGGCACATGCCTGTAATCCCAGCTACTTAGGAGACTGAGGCAGGAGAATTGCCTGAACCTGGGAACCAGACAATGCAGTGAGCCAAGAGTATACCACTACACTTCAACAGAGCGAGACTCTATCTCAAAAAAAGGGAAAAAAAAATGACAGGGA
Source organism: Mandrillus leucophaeus (assembly GCF_000951045.1). NCBI lineage: Eukaryota > Metazoa > Chordata > Mammalia > Primates > Cercopithecidae > Mandrillus > Mandrillus leucophaeus. The sequence goes on along the minus strand of NW_012106509.1, from coordinate 1,021,803 downwards.
GGGAACTAGTAGGTGCCATTTTGCCTTTCCATCCCTTCCATCATCTGAATTTGCTATCAAACATTTCAAAGCATCACTTGGAAACAGAGACCAGACAGCAAACCCACCGGCACCTTGATCTTGGACTTCTAGCCTCCAGGACTGTGAGAGATAAATTTCCATTGTTTATAAATTACCCAGTTTTGGGTATTTTATTATAGCAGCACAAACAGACTGAGACAGGGTCTTAGAACTATGCATGAATAATAAAGTACAGAAGGTTTTTGTTTTGTTTTGTTTTTGTTTTTGAGATGGAGGAGTCTTGTTCTGTGGTCCAGGCTGGAATACAGTGGTGCAGTTTTGGCTCACTGCATCCTCTACCTCCTGAGTTTAAATGATTCTCCTGCCTCAGCCTCCCGAGTAGCTGGAATTACAGGCACACACCATCACATCCACCTAATTTTTGTATTTTTAGTAGAGATGGTGTCTTACCATGTTTACCAGGCTGGTCTCGAACCCCTGACCTCAGGTGATCCACCAACCTCGCCTCCCAAAGTGCTGGGATTACAGACATGAGCCACCATGCCTGGTCAGGTTTTTTTTTTTTTTTTAAGGGAAAATATTGACTTGGTTTTCTTACATATGATAGCAAAGTTGTTTTTGCATATATTTGTTGCTGGTATATGAATGTTTAATGTCATTGCAAATAGCTAATATATGAATAAAAAATAAAAAATTCATTTTAATCAGTGAATTAGTGGCCTATTATAAAATAACCACCCCAAAATGTCTGTTCAACTTCCCCTCAACTGTATCAAATAAATTTTCATTAAAATTAGTGATATTGGCTTACCATGGGACCACCCATCTGATTCAGCCAAATTTTCTCACCTCAGAAACAGACTCATAATTATGGCTTCTACTAAATTGAAGGTCTCAAATCAGACACTTAAATCTGAGCAATTTTCAGAGGAAAACTTTGTTCCAGGTAAATGTCAAACTAGATCAACAAAATATCAAATGAAGAGCCGTCACAAATATGATCATTTGCTCAATGCAGTTCGATTTTCTATCTAGCTAGCAAATATCTTTTTTTTTTTTTTTTTTAACAAGAAATGCAGGATTTAATGCCTCTGAGAAGAACAGCCACAATCTAACCATCTTGTCAATTCCATTCCCTGGAACCTCGGAAGTTGAGTCTTCTTACCCGTTTCACGGAGTCCACGTCGGCCTTCTTTTTCTATTCCTCAATCTTCCATTTCAGACAGTGTTGGTAATTGGTTTTTAATTGATTCATTTACCTGAATGATTTATACTGCCTCAGGTAGGCACAATTTAATGACATCCATTATAGCGCTTTAGATTATTTCACAAATAGATACGCTGTTGTCCTTCAAGATTGAAGATCCATGCATATGAGTGTTATCATTCATACTTCTCTGATGTAGAAAAAAGTCCAGTGCATGACTAACAATGATAAGAAATGATAGTTTACCAGGTGTGAACTATGTACCAGGCATTTTGCTAAGTGCTTCATATGCATTATCTTATTTAACAGACATTTTCGTAAGAACAGAAATAAACAGAATCAATCACTGTCCACGGAGTTGCATTTATTTTGTGCAGAGACTATTTACAATTGTTTCTTCTCTATTTCTCAGATGACCAATTCTTTGCTCAAAATTGTCAGTTCACTTTGAGCATTAATAACACACTGAGAAAATCACTAAACCACCTAGGTAAGAAATCTAGGTTCATTCTTGATTCTGGCAATAACTGTGAGAACTTAATCCAGTTACTTAACCTTTGAGTTTAGACCAGCTCTCCTGAAAGAACTCTTGTAGTTCTGACATCATGTGGCTCACTCCCTCCAAATTCCTGTTCTCATTTTGATTGATTAGCTACTTGGGGTGCTGTCAAATCTTCTGTAGTCAAATCTATGCTTGTATTTCAATGTTCCATTAAAATATAATTTCTGCCTAAACTGTTTAAAAAACATTCTACTCATCATTCAGTTGCTTTAAAGTTATATACTGTTACACAAATGCCTTACCCAAGTCAGGACAGTCTCTCAGGAACTACACTGGTTTCACAACTAAAATAACAGCAAGTGAATAAATAGAGTTCTAAGCAAACTTAGAAAGTGTTCTAATAATAAAACGATGATGTTTTTCTACTTCAACATAGCCTTTCTTCTATGTGAGGTCCTACGAACACAATAAAATATTTTTAAATGTTTCTTATAATGAATTTGCATAAATGTACCATCCCATATGTGAATTAAGAAGTATAATTGGTACTTAGGAACAGATTCTGGTATTGTTTATGTGAAATAAAAAATTCAAAGGGTCTTTTCTGATTAACTGTGGGTAAATTTAACCAGACATGTATTAGTATTGGGGCTTCATCCGATTATAAAGCTTTGTGTGGAAATTGCACAACCAATATTTGGGGATGACATAAACTGTCTTGTTTTACTGACACACAATCTTAAGCAAACATAAATATCTTTACAATGTTTTTATTTGATTAAAACATTTTACTATTTACTTTGTACTTATGGTAATTGGCAGACTTCTGTCAAATATCTACTCCCCAACGTGTACAATTTCTGAGGATAGTGTTACATTTTTCTAGTTGTTCTGCAGACTGTCTTAGTTTAGGCAAGCAGATCTAAGATGCTTACATAAATACTATTGTATAATAATTCTAGATCACTGCCAGCATATTTAGATATGATCACATCTGTACTCCTGTATTACATTTGCATGTTTCCATGTTTCAATTAAGTTCACCTCACTCGTATATAAATATGTAATTGGAAGAAAAAATACAGTGGGGTGGGAGAGCTTAACTTGGAATTGTATCTTCCCTAAGAGATAGAAAAGTATGTATTTCAAAGCATCCCTTGAGTCTTTTTGTACCCAGAGGATGAGCATGCAGGGGCTGAAAGTCTTGTTGACTGGGAAAGATTTAGCCATAGTATATCTTTTATGTACCTGAAGACACTGGTATATGTTTCTCCTTTCTCCTTCTTAATCTAGCTCTGTACTGTCCAAAACAGTAACCAATAACCACTTGTGGGTACTGAACACTCGAAATAAGCCTAGCCTGAACCGAGATGTTCTATAAGTGTGAAATACATACCAGATTTTGAAAACCAGATATATTAAAAATATAATATAAATTATACTACTTTTTTATATGAATTATATGTTGAAATAATAAATTTTAAATATATTGGATTAAATAAAATATATTTTAAAATAATATTTCTTTTTACTCTTTTAAATGTGCCTGCTCAAAAAGTTACAATTACATATATGGCTCAAATTATTTTTTATTATTATTATTTTATTATTATTATTATTATTATTATCATCATTGACAATACTGATACAGATACAGACCACATTGTCTTTGACAATTATTTTTGTCATTGGAATATGGGTATGATGGAATTATTTCATGCCAAATGATGAGGAATAACACAGAGCTCTGAGTTCACCCAAAGTCATCATGATCAAGACTTTCCTGGACTGTCCTACTGAAACCCCCACCCCTGCATCCTACTTTACCATCCTCCCTTCCCCACCCTCTATCACCATAGTATCATTCTAAATTAAATAACTTAGACTTTGGGAAAATGCACTACACAACACATCTAACACTATGTACCAGGCACAGTTCTCAGCCCTTTATAACTATCAGTTCAACTAACTTTTAGAACAATTCTATGAAGTGGTTTCCATTATAAACCCCATTTTACAGATGAGAAAATTGAGGTACAGAGAAGCTAATAAATTTGCCCAAGACCACAGTCTGGCCTCTTTTTTTTTTTTTTTTTTTTTAACAATTCAAATGAAACAGGGTCTTTGTGAGTCAAATTAAATTGGCTTAAACCTTTGTCAAACTTTGTTAAGATGCTGAAAACCCTCCATATTTCTTTCTCTGACTTTGTTGTTTTTACTGACCAATATCCCACAGATTTCCCAACCCACTCGCTAAGCTCTTCATCCTTCTGGTACTCCCAGATCACTCTCTTCCTCACAGAAATTTCAAAATTTGCATTTATTATGCACAGCAATTTATCATTATTGGCCCCACTCAATAGACTCTTTGCCTTCCCACACATGTCTCAGACTCTTCTTTTTACAACCAAACAGGAAAAAGGAGGACAAATTTTAAGAAAGAAAAAAATAATCTATCCTCTTAGGAGACAGCAGCATCTGCAGATACTTGTGAATTTAAATAACATTTTGTTTCTCACTATCACACTGATAACAACCTTGTGTGAGAAATGGTGTTACCATTATACACAGTAGGCAACTGAGAGACAGAAAGTAAATAACATTTGCAAGGTCACACAGCCATTAGGGAGCAGAAAAAGGGTTCCTGCCAGGCATAGGGTCTATAACTAACTGTCCTAGTTGTGCTTCATATCTATCCACATCGCTTGAGGTTCTTCTGGGTGCTCTGTCCCAGGACCTGGCTCCTGTAAGCGCTCACATATGCATCAGTTTAGATGATCATAATTCATACATGCGTCATCACCACACTGCCATCAGATACTGCTAAGATGCCTGGGCTATCCTTCCTGATGTCACGGCATTATGTTGTCCAATAACTTTGGACACCACCTATGTCATTCTTTTCCTTCAGGTTTAGGAAAGGAATTTGTAGTCCTGTGTTATTGTGATCACAAACAATGTCTTTGGTCAAACACCTATGTAGCTTAGAAAACAAAATTCCTCAATCTGTAATTGTTATCACCATGTAGATAAAGGGAAGATGAAGGTCAGGCAGTGCTAAATTCTCTCTGTTAAGTAAGGAAATAATAAATGCTTCCCAGACATGGAAAGATGGAAAAATTGAGGCTATTAGAAAAGAAATTATTAGTGGATCAAAAGTAGTTAAAAGAAATGTGAGTGTTCAGAACTTGACTGGAGAGCAAACTAATCAGCCAATGAAAACCTTTTGAGTTAATAATGAATGTCTCATCTCAACTTGAAACAAATCTGTCTGCTCTATTGGAAACATATAATATCAAAGGAGAGGAAAGCTGTCCCATAAAGGCATGGTAGCATTTGAACATCAATTTGACAGGTAGTGTAATTTCCTTACTAAGGACCGTGAATATCATATTGAAGCCTACTACAGAAATACTACTCAAATTCTCCAACATAACTCATCTGAATAGGAAAAGTTTCAGCACAAGTCAGAGGAAATATAGGGGAAAAGGCTGAGGCTGATGAATTTCACTTATGACCAAAAAACCATGACCTTGACTTATTTCCATTTATTACTAATCTATTATCTCTAAACCAGGAACAAGTGAAACTGAAATCAGTCAGAAGCCGGAGTTATTTCTGCTCCAGATTTACTCTAAGTAGTGCTATGTCATCTGAATACATTTGTATGCAAGTGACAAGAGTCAGGGAATGTTCAGTTCTGATCTGTGCTTTTTTACTATTTTAAGTACCAGGGAAAGATGATAGTGGTTAAACACCTCTGTTTCCAGCATATAGCAAATGGCATGCATATAGAAGATGAGAAAAATATTTTATTAATCTTATACCAGTGTTATCTTACATAATATATTCAGAAGGCAACTTTTTATTAGCTATATAGAAAAAGTTTTGAGAAACGTCAAGCTAATATTTCAATTGTTTTAAAATGTGTTTTTCCCTAGGCATCTCAAAAGTGGGTTATTGTGCAGATTGTGTGAAAGCTTCAACTAGTTATGCATTCCATTTCCTTTCCTTTTTTTTTTTTTTTTTTTTTTGGAAAGAGTGTTACTTTCTATTTCTCCATACTTTGTACAGCATTGGATAATAGTGATATTTTTTTCTTTCCTTTTTCTTTCTTTTTTTTTTTTTT
>NW_012106509.1:989219-1015894 GCF_000951045.1 Mandrillus leucophaeus | reverse complement strand
GCCTTGCTCTGTTGCCCAGGCTGGAGTGTAGTATAATAGCATGGTATCAGCTCACAAAACCTGCATCTCCTGGGTTCAAGTGATTCTCAAAACCCATATCCCTTACTACTTACTACTAGTAGCCTATGCCAGTTGTTACTTGTTCTCAATAAATTGAACTTAAATAAGTTTTTTTGCTTTGTTTTGTTTTGTTTTGTTTGAGACAGAGTCTCATTCTGTCACCCAGGCAAGAGTGCAGTGGCACAGTCTCAGCTTACTGTAACCTCCACCTCCTGGGTTCAAGCAATTCTCCTGCCTCAGCCTGCCAAGTAGCTGGGACTACAGGCACCCACTACCACACCTGGCAAATTTTTGTATTTTGAGTAGAGACAGGGTTTCACCATGTTGACCAGGCTGGTCTTGAACTCCTGACCTCAAATGATCCACCCACCTCGGCCTCTCAAAGTGTTGGGATTACAGGCATGAGCCTCCCCACCTGGCCAGCATTCCATTTCAACATGATTAACTAGAAATAACAGAAATAATGATGACATCCCAACTTCCCAACAGTCTCTGGATTCAGGCTTGTTTACAACTTCCAAGTAATCAGCCAAACTTCTTTAAATAATTTCTGAATGGCCTCCAAATCTTGGATGAAACTTTATTCTGGTAGGACAAACATCTACATGTATCATATGGAACTATAAACCATTGTCAGCTTTGACACACATTAGGTAGACTTTGGCGTTTCATAAGGAGACTCACTTAGAGCACAAGTCACACAGTAGTGAGCTGTTGGTTATTTATTAAACAGTGCTTCATTTTGTTTTTCGAGAGTCAATATTTTCAAATTAGATTTTATATTCAAATTAGATTTCATATTCAAATTTGATTTCATATTAAGATATGCATTTCCACCTCTCTTGAAAAAGTTGAGGATATGAAAACTCAGGACCCAGATTTCGTCATTATAATAATTTACAGGATCTGAGCATCTGAGGTCTCTAAATTTTCAACTCCTTATATCCCATCCAACTAGTTGGCCAGCATCGTGAATTTTAGTGGCCTTGCAAACTCTTGTAAGCATTTCGTGTTGTGACTTTGATGTAGATTCTAGATTCACGAAAATTCCCTAACTTGGAGCAAAGCTGATACAGAGCAAACTTTATATCTCCTATTTGCGGAAAACCACAAAGTTACAAAAATTGGTACTATTCTTGAGTTCATAGTTTTCCACCTCCACAGGACCCAGCATTGATTTTACCTTGTCTAGGAAACTCCGTTTACACTTTCTGGAAAGCCTGTTTCCAAAGTATATGCTATTATTTTATTTCCTTCTTTCCTACTTCAGTCTTTAAGGAGAAAACAGTCTATCACAGAAGAACTCACTCAATTGACCATCCTCCTGATGTCGTACTTTCCTATTTCACTTCTTTCACTTCGCAGCTCTGTGAAAGCTGGGCAATGCTTTGACGAATTTTTAGCTTCTTATTTCTCAACAGCAATTGAAGCTACTATGCCGACCTCCCAATAACACAATTACTAAACTAGATCATGTAAATAAGCACAGTGGTGGGCAGAGAAATGTGCTTTGCTTCATAGTGTCACTTAACTCCTCTGTGCCCGTCTTAGAGGATGGAAGTGTTTGACTCATCCACCTTGATTCTCTCTAGATTTTTCTTTCGAAATAATCACCTTATTTGATCTGCCACTTGAAATGTTGGTGCTTCATTGAATTCTATGTTTTTAAAATCTATTCCATTGTCCCAAGATTATTCCAGCCTTCCCCAAGGATTCTAACCCACTTTCTGTATGCTAATGGCTCCATGCCTATACAAAAAACTTCCTTTTTCATAACTTCCTTGTGGGATTTGCACACTTGCATTCATCCTCCACTCTGCTGCCTGAGTAACATTCCTCAAGGCAAAACTGATCTGTCAAAAAATCTCTTTTGAATTTGGGCTAAATTATAGAGTAAAGTCCAAGTTCATTAGATCACCACACGAAGCTCTTTACAATAGGTGCACAACAATTATCTGTGTCATCTTCTCTACCACCACACACACTGCGCTCTGCCAGGCTGAGCTTCTTACCCCTTCTCTGCTTATTCCAGCCCTTTACAACTCTGTGCCTTTCACATGCTGTTCTTTCTTCTTGTATATAATTTATCTCCCTGCTTCCTGATATGAATTTTCTCCTTCTTTCTTTAAGATCTGAGTAAAAATGTACTTCATGATGTAAACTTGCTAATCTCCACATTAATGTAGTTGCACAGGTCTCTGGGTTTTCCGAGTAATTCTTAGTTTATTTATATTACTACACAGCCTCCATCCTCTCTCGTTCTCAAAATAAATAGACTCACACTCTAGATGTTGAGATTCTTTAATGGCAGAGATGGTGTTTCATATGTGAATTGTAAACACCTATTACAGAACCTATTGTATGGTAGGATAGAGGTAATTACAATTCAGTACAACAAAAAATTTATTTTGTCCTGATTTTACTGTGTTACTCTTCTAAATCTCCACAACAAGCATAAGTTAGGAATCATTACTGAAAATTTTAAAAATGAGGTTCAGTGAAGTTATTAAAACTCGTAAGTAGAACTGGAATATTAATCTCCAAAGTCCATGCTTTATCTAATATACATACCTTATAATTTTGTCAGTAAATCTTTGTTGAGTTAGTGAATTATTAATTGAATAAATAAAAGTTGCCTAATAAATCTTTGACAATTTTCAAAAAGTTAAGTAGTAGGATAGTATGCACTGCAGTACTTCTTAAAAGTTTGAGATATATTAGCATTAGTTTGTTACTACATCTAATTTAATTTATTTTCTTTTATTCTTAAAAATTAAAAAATATTTCAGAGATTACTTTCCAAAAAGAATCTGGCTTGCCTATTGAATGATATATTTCATTCTGTTTCTTCAAAAACATACAAAATTTCATAATTACATGTTTTAATATACTATTACACCAAATGTAAAAAAAATAAAATTAATGCCAACTAATACAGAGGTTTTTGTTTGTCATTCTATGTGTCTTTTAAGGTTATTGTTACTAGCTTTATTTAGGTTTCAATTATTTTATTGTAAATCAGGTCACTGAAAAGCCAATCAATTATTTAAAAACACTTTATGGGGGTTACTTTTAACAAGAGAAACTCTATTAGTGTGCTATATAGCATTAAATCTGTTTCAGTAATCATTTCATATTTCACATAGTTACAAGTACATTCCTTTTTAGCTGCATTGTAAAATGCTAATAACAATATCATTAATTAGTAATATATATTCATTGAAATTTAGTGACTTCAAGACCTATCTAGCTTCATATTTATGTTGTCCTTTGGGACACATATTCCAGATCTAACATCACATCCAGCTATAGATAGTGAGAATTAAACAGAACTATGAGATCATCTAGCTAGCCCAATGCTTTTATGACAAAGAAAATGAGGACCAGAAAGTCCCACATACTTTTTCCAACATGACCACACCAAGAAGATGACCAAGAACCAGAACTCAGTCCTTACACTCCTTAGTCAGTACATTGTTTTCCGTTTAAATTAATGTCTATTTCTTTTCCTTGATGAAGTAACAAGAAAATTACTCAATAAAGACAGTTTACTCCAGATGCCAAATCTATTTTTCTTTTCTTAGTTTTCCTTTCTATGATATTAGCCTTTACTACATTAATGCCACATAAATATCAACAGATTGTTTGGTCAAATCTGCTTAAGCAATTAGTTTGACTAATTACATGACTAAATTATTGGTTGACAAGAGTGCCTAGTCAATTCATGTTTAAGTAACTAGTCAAACTGGTTGTTTGCTTATAAACAAATAACTTCACTGGTTGAGGAAATGTTTTCTTTTTTATTCTACTGATGTGGTGCAGATCCCACTTCTGAATGAGACCGTAGTCAATTTTTAAAGTTGTTAAGTGTCTCGTCATAAATTCACGATAATTTTTTTTCACATGAGATCAAATGACCACTTTGCTTAATTTTCATCTTTCTCCTAGAAACTCTGGTATCATGTTTCCAAAGAAAATAGTGTGTTCTGGGTTTCCTTGACTACCTTCTGAAAGTCTTAAAAAGGAAGGAAAGTTGATGGTGTTTGCAGCCTGGAAACTCAGGCCTTGAGGAGACACAGGAAAACTGGGTTAATAATCACTTGTGTGAAAAAGTAAACAGAACAGAAACAAAGAATGAGAGATAAAATATGAGAAAAGAGAATCTGATGAATATAAAATATTATTATGTAATTTTATAAAAATGTGGCTTGGTTATGCTGCTTTGTTCCAAAGCTTAGAAACGTTTTTAACAACTAGAAAGTAATTAACTCCTACTTAAATGTTGATGTAATGGTTGATCTGATCAAATCTGTATTGAGTGGCTATCATATAAAAAAGTTGATACCAAAACAAAGATATGTGTTACAGAAACTAAACACATACTTTTCAGATAGTGATTTCCTGCTGAAAAATGTCCCGGAATTGTTATGAGTGAGTAGTCAAATCTCTATGCTCCTCTAAGGGGCCTCAGCTCCCTCACATTACTTCAAATGCTCACATCTCTGGAGATGATGTGACAAATGAGGTTGGGGTGAGCGAGAAGTGATTTAGCCACCTCTAAAAATTATTCTCTCTGGTGCATCCGAATTGTCTAAAATAATTTTTTCTAGGAAATATATTTAAGTTTATTTCATACAGAGGAGGAAATTCTGAAAAAAAAAAAAGAAAAAAAAAAAGAAGCACATGTCAAAAGATAAAATAGTGCAGCAGAAGGATTCATTGCCTAGGTAACTTTTTTCTTCTCTCATTTTGCTTTGCGATAAGTTCTCAATGGACTGATTCATTTAAGCTATGATTTTTATTCATATTTTTAAGCTGTTGGGCCTGATGTTGAAATCTCCCTTGTCACCAGTTAGACTTACTAGTTTTAATGATTTGGGTTTTAAATGAAGGTCATTATATAATATCCTGCATTGCATGCAGATTATAAAGTTCCTGCCAGCTTTGCCTTTTAATTAAATTATTCTTTCAAGTGGAATATAGGAGTAGAAAAGTCCATCTTCTTTTTATATTGAAGAGGCTCTATAGCCAAACTTCCTTGCTTTATTACTAATGAATATTTAAAATAATGTTCTTGAATAAACGTTGACTATGTGTGAAAGAATTATTTGTTTAATACACCTTTTTCCCACCCAATTCAATTACCCATATTCTACAGATAAAATAATCCAACACATGACATATATACATATGATATATAGATATACCTACATACACACATATGTATATATGATACATGTATGTGTGCATTTGGTGTATATATATATGAGTGTATATATACACACATCTGTTTTACCCTTGATTTTCAGACGTCTCTGACACACAGCTAAGCAAAGAACAAAAAGAGAGTTGTAGAGTGTCAGTCTAGTAGAGAAACATAATGCTTGACAGTGAATCTGTTGATAAACGCTTCTGAAGAGGTGAGTAACCAGAAGTCTGAGGGGAAGGGGAAGGAGACAAGTTTACTGGGAGGAGCCGAATAATGGGAGAAGCATTATGAGGAAAGTCCCTTTGCTCTGGGCAGCAAGACTGTCACTTTTCATCTAACAGTTTAACTCTCTGAGACGGGTATCCACTACAAGGAGAGAAGGAAGAGATTCACTGCCTCTGGTTGGAAGCAGATCTGCAGGTTAACCTGCTAAGGCATGGAGAGCCAACAGTGGCAACCAATTGATAGGGGCATGGAGTATTTCTGGGCAATGGCAAAAATGTTCCCAGCCCAGACTGGCTTATAACAGTTCGGACCACTTCAATAAACTGGGACACCAGGAAGCTGTATATGAGATAGAGGAAAATGAAAATTCTTGGGTTAGAGAGTGAACAGAGAAGGCTAAATAGGCAATCATGATACCATAAATAATTCATCTGGGAAGTCATATTTCAGGGCCAAGGAGTTAAAAATCATCCAGAACAGACCCATCATCTTAGGAAAGTTGAGTAGGCCTCGCAAGAAAACTAAATGGAGAGTTAGAAAGGTGGATTTCTGGAGGGAATGAAGGCACAGTAGTTAAGACTAGTCTTCATTCTTTCTATCTATTGCACCTTAAACTGTGTCATAAATATTGACCAGAAATATCAGCAGATGGCATCTGAATGCTTTTGAAATTTTCTGTTGCTGAGGGTTAGTTTTCTAACCTCTCTATATGGTCTCTTTTATCTGGAATAATAAACAGTTGGTGGGTGGCATCCTTAAGTCAGTGATCTGAGTAGACTATCAACTTGCAAAGTCCCTCTCACCCTTTTATCTAACATTATCTGCTGAGTTCTAGGATTGATGGTTCGAGCTTCAGTCTAAAAACTGAGTACCTCTGCATTCGTTAGATGATGAATAATGCAGGGCCCCTTGTTTATTTGCTTGCTCTGAAATCTTATCCTGTTTTTCAGCATCCCTTTCTAGGTCTGATATATAACTAATTGTTGGCAGATGTGGAAAGTATTTTAAGCCAAGATATAGTATTTGTTTGCACTGTCTGGTTTTTCAGCCTTAACCAATATCAGGTCATAGCAGCTGGTTTTTATCAAAGCTCTGTATACTATAGACCATCCACCTGACAAAACAAGATTTGCTCACATGACCTTCATTTGAAACCATTAAATACAGGCATTCCTCCAAAGTAATAGAGAAATTTTGTTGAAAATTTATAATCAAATTAATGAATTGGCCTAATTTGTGTTTATTTACATGTAAATGACTGTCTTGTAGTACACAGGTTAAAGTTTGTCCTTTTAAAACATACATTAAGATGTGTAGTTTTAGCTTATCATGAATTTTAATTTTAATTTCAGGCTTAAAATTATATGAAACTCCTATACTCTATATAGGTGTCACTCATAAGAAAAAGCTTACTAGTCACTTTTTATCCTTAGTGAAAAAGAGTGATATCATTTCAAAACTATAGTAAACAGCATGATTTGGATCTAGCACACTAAATTTGAATTAACATTCCTTTCTTTACTGATAGGGCCTTCACTTTCCCCTTACATGCCAGAATCAGTATGGTGAATTATTTTCATGACCTTCCTCATTGTTTTAAATAAATAAAAGATTAGCATTTTAGCCACCCTGTTTACATTAATCTACAAATTTCATAAGCCACAGTAGTGTTTGTGTTTTCAACTTTCATGCATTTTTTCCATGGGTGCATGAGTTCATTTGATTTGTTTCAACTACCCAAAATATTTTAAGAGCACTGCACTGTGGAGAAGTATTTATTTGAAGTAGCTGTGGATAATTTGCAAACTCTATGATGATACAGTGGTCTTTACTAACGAAACAGAAAAGCTTTTATTCTGTAGTCTACCTGACACTGCAGGAAATAAAATTTCAAAGAGACCTAAGCTAGCTTTATTAAAATAATTTTAATTTTGGATTATACATTCTCCTGGGTTGTAATGCATCCAACATGATGTGATTCAAAGGCAATTTTACCTGTTTCTGTACCATCTGTGCAGTTATGAGATACTTTACAGTGCTGTAGAATAAAAGTTGTCTGAATCTAAAAGCCTTACTAAACAATAATTTAAAAGTCTACATGAAAAGCATGAACAAAATCTCCCCTTTAGTTTTGGAAAATGTTGAAAGTAAATGTATTTGAAAAAGTTTGAAATACCTTACAATACCAAATATAAGGTCACCACAAAATAAGGCAACTCCCTACTTTTCCAATGAGAAGATGCAATTAAAGATTTTTCTGTTCAGTCAGTTGAATATATAAACACAGAAACATATGAGGTAGTAAAATGTCTGCTTTTAATGTTTAAAATAATGTCCTTAGTACATATATTTAAAATCATATAAGTTAATAGTGTAATATTTACTTTTCTCCACTTCTTAATTCTCCATACCCTTTTCTCCATTCCTTAATTTCATGAAAAATTTTATTAAATTCTCCAGACACATCTTTGACCTCAGTGTCTTGGTCATTAATAGAGAAACTTTTAAAGTTATTTTACAAATTTTTCCAGAGAATATAGTTTTTATTTTCACCTATCATTGTTTGCAACACAGCACATTTTTCATTCTTTTTATGAACTGTCCCTAAAGTACATCCCAAGAGACACAAACCCATAAGCTTAACATTAGGACTTATTTTTCATTGTTATTTTTATCTCCAAACCATAAAGTACAACATTACTTTTAAGTGATGTTCAACAGAATTATTTGTAATGAAATCCAACACCTTTTGAGAAATAAAGCTCAATTTCTGTTTCTGCTTTTGTAAAAATCCCATCAGTTAACCTCTAAGGTCATGCAAAGCTAGCACTGACTGTAACTCTAATAAAATGACTTGCCAAATGGAACGTTGATGTGCAAAATAAGGTAATTGGGAAAGCAGCTATAACATGAGATATTTTGTAAGGGTTCAAATGTAAAGCAAATAATTCTATTCTTTTGAAAGAAAATGGGGAGATGGAAACCTCTTCTTACATTTGGGCATGCACATTGCATTATCCAAGTATTATTTTAACTTCCCACTTACTACCAAGACAATTTTCTTCAACTTTTGTTTAAATATGTATCTATTTATTAAATAGGTAACACATTCTTATATTCAATATTTTTAAAGTATTGAAAATATACAGCAAAATGTCTCCCTCTTATCCTATCTGCCCCTTATCACAATTCCCTGTCCTGAAAGCAGTCAATGCTATCAATGTTTGTGTATCATTCAAAAGATATTTATCTGATGCATATATAAATATTATAGTTTGAAAGCACAGCTCTTATAATTTTATATACCGATAGCTGCAATTAAGTAATAAAAACTTACACAGCTACTTATTGTTTTGTTTTCTTTTTCTTTCTTTGTTTTTTGTTTTGTTTTGTTTTGTTTTGAGATGGAGTCTTGCTCTGTCACCCAGGCTGGAGTGCAGTGGCACGATCTCAGCTCACTGCAACCTCTGCCTCCTGGGTTCAAGCAATTCTCCTGCCTCAGCCTCTCGAGTAGCTGGGACTTCAGGCACATGCCACCACACCCGGCTAATTTTTGCATTTTTAGTATAGATGGGATTTCGCCATCTTAGTCAGGCTGGTCTCAAACTCCTGACCTCAGGTGATCCACCTGCCTCAGCCTCCCAAAGTGCTGGAATTACAGGCGTGAGTCACTGCGCCCAGCCTATTGTTTTGCTTTCCTTTCAAGGAAAATATAAACATAATTCAAAACAATATTCTAATAATTCTTCTGGCTGCGAATGCTACTTTTGACTGGTGTTGTACAATGATATTTATATACACAACTTACATTTGTTAATTCAATAAATAAATTTAAACTATCAGTTGATCAGTTGTCATCATACACAGTTTATAAGAGTTTACTCAATGATGTTTCTCTAATTAAAATAGTTTACGAGTAAGGAGAATGTGAAAAAAAAGACAGTAAGTATACTGTTTATATGTTGAACAAATAACCAGTTAAATTACTTATTTTTTCTTTATACAGATAGTGTAATAAAAATACCATTTTAAAACATGTCACTTTGAAATCAGATCTTCTTTTTATTACAATAGTAATATGTGTTCACTGCAGATATTTTAAGAAACACAGACATGAGAAAAGAAGTTATAAACCCCATGCAACATATACACTGCTGAGGGGTCAGTGAACACCATGGTATGTCTCCAGTCCTCCACTGTTTATTTGGTTGAGAGAGACTTGATCCTGCTCCCTGTCCCCTAAGTAAATGCTGTATCAAGGTCTTTGATAAGTGCAATGGAACTGTCAACTCACCAGTTTCACCCCACCTGCAGTGGCTCTTCCTTAGCTCTCACCAAGAAAAAAAAAAAAAACTTGTTATGTGAAAGCTCAGACTGCCCCCCTTTTCTACCAGGTACCGACCTTGAACCTTGAAGCTCCTTCCCACTAGTAAAAGGGATCTGAAATTGTAACCAAGACATCTCTGTGGGCTGCATCTTTGTTTCAGGTCTAGGAAAAGGTGACTGGTCCTCCTATCCTAGTCAGTCCCTGGTTCTAATTTCATTCCAATTGTCTGCTGGGGCTGTACCTTCTTCAGTTGGTCCTTGCCTATCCCTTTCAGTTCTGGGTCTGGACCTTATCTCTGAAACCCCTCTCATAGCCTTGGACAAACTTCTTTGTCTTGTGACTTTGTGTGTGTGTGTGACTTGTTCACTCTACATAATGCAGAGATTTCTTGCCACTGCCCAAAAACCACATTTCCATGTTCTGCCATTGGTTGTGAGCTGGAAAGACTGATACTAGCTCACTATGGACTTGAATTTTTTCTGTATTAATTTTTACTTGTGATTTGAAATGTCCCAATCCCCTGTGTCTGTTAAGTTTTAAGGATCTCAGGCAACTTCTCTTTGAATGGAAACTTCTGAGATGTGTGGTGGCCATGGCAGTAAAAAATACCAGTGAGCATCATGGTCCCTGATTAGGTATTCACTACCATGGCTCATAAACATCCACAATGATCAGGTACGAAATACAATCTCTCCTGGAAATTAAACACTGCATATGTGCATTCCAGTTGGTCTGTTTATTCTAATGCTGAAAGCCAATAACTCTTATTTTTTACTTACTGTAGAAGGTTTCTATATGGTGCAAATGTCCCACTCTCTGAAGCTATACCCAAAGGGACAATTCCAGAGCCTGAGAACTTAGTATCCAAAGAAGTTCCTGGTTTTCAGAGGAAGTGAAATGATCTCTGGAGACAGAAGCATAAAGCTTCTAAACTGAAGAGTACACATTCTGAACCCCTGTAAGATCAGAGTGGACAAATTTGAGAGGACGGCTGAGGGGATGATAAAGGAATTCCTCAACCACCTTGCAAAACATGACATTAGGACAAAGCTTCTGTTCACACAGTCCATTGGGAAATGTATTGGCCTTTGCTCTCAGCTTGATCCTTTACCTTTATTCTCTTCTTATTCTCAGTTACACCAATATTCTTGTTCTCTTTGTTCTAGACTTGATTTTCTATTTTACCTCTTTTAGATAAGTTCTGCTTATTACATCTTCTTTTGTAAATCATCTCTGCCTAGCCATAGGTAGCTAGAAATGCAGTGTCTGCCTCTAGTAGCATGGGTAAGTCTCAACGAAATTTATTGCTTCTGATTACGTGATTGTAACATCTGCATGCTGTCATATCAGATCTGACTTGGCTAAAAGTTTCTGAGCATTCAAGGCATAGGAATACTTTAATAGTACTGGCTGCCTATAGTTGGAGGTAATTTAACCTATGGATGGCAGCAAGCATATCCGTGGGGGTGAGGAACAAAAATTCTGTCAAAAATCTTAGTGTTTCTTTTAACTTGCATTTTTGTTCAGATGATTCCTTAGTTTATGTTGTTCCAAATTAATCATTCTCTTAGTCAACCAGGTTATTGTTAATGCAGCAGAAGCCATAACCATCAGAATATGAAATAGTTATGTGAAATGAAGTTCTGCAGAAAAATCAGATATTTTTATTGTTTTTCATAAATATGTACAGAAAGTAAGACTTAGGCTTTAAAAAATAAAATGTAGAGTTTTTTATACCAATCAATATGAATTAAATATTCTCAACCCTTTTATTTCCTCTCCCCTTTGATGAAATTCTGCTAGGTTAGAAGAAGTTTCACTATGAATAAGAAGACATTCTGAGCATTCAGAAGACTGACCTACTAGATCATTTTTTTCCTTTGCTGTTTGGTCCATAAAAAATTGATGTTCTCTTCTCAGGTAACATGCTTATTTTTATCTACATGAAACTCATTGATCTCCTTCCAATTTGGTGTTAGCCTCTTCATTCCACTATCATTCCCGAGGTAACGAATGATATTTTCATAGGCATGGCTAGTAATCAATATAGACAAGCTCTGCTCATTGATCTGAGGAAGACCTTTGATCTGGAAAATCACCAATTATGGCTATTTAAAGTAGATTCAATTGGATTAGGAAGAACAAGAAAGAACTGGTATCTACAATATTCTTTAATAGTTTTAAAACCTAGAAAGACACAAAGTTAAATATAAGCCTCTTAAAGAATAAGGGTTAATTTTCATTCTTTCAATTTTAAATGAAGATTTTCTTGCACATTCTACTTTATCACTGAATTTTTTATGGCTGTGTAATGTGATATTCTTATAAGGGACATCCTAGGTACAAGGTAATTGACGATTTGCAGTGAGTTTCTGACAACCTTCAAATCCTAATTAATAAAAATAGATTCAGCTTAAATATTGATATACTAAGCATTAGTCTTATTTTAACTGAAAAAGGTGGACTCCTGGTCCCAGCAAATTAAGTCTTTAATAGTATGCAGGCTACCCAGTTGATTGATCGATTACATTTTCTAGTATAATTTCCAGTTACTGTTATTTTCAGACTATGACCAAATTTGAATTAGCAATGAGAACATGGATTGTTTTTGCCTCCATGAGACTATTCTCCAGAGTACAATCTATATTATTTAATGCACAGTAGTCTATGCTGCCTCTGAAAAACGTGAATAATAAAGTATATTAAGGCAAAGAGGTAGATCAAATTTGTTTTTTTTTCTTTTATCTATTCTATATATTCAGGGAGTCGTAAATGCTGGTGGAAGATCTAGACTCCTAAAAAGCTGTTTAATTTGTGGTTTACAGCACAGGTTATGGAGTTGAAGGGTATGGATTCAGATTCCAGCTTTACAATTTGATAGTTGCATGACTTGAAAGAGTATTTACTCTCTTTTTCTCTCTAGTTTCTTCATGTTTAATAATAATAATGGTATCTACCTCATATGTTTAAGCCTTCAACAAATTAGTACTTCATAACAACAAATCAGTACTTCATACTTAACAAGGATTAAACAAATTAGTACTGTATAACAACGATACTTAATAATGTTTATTTATTCAGCAACTATTATGTGATAAATAATGTTCTAAATACTTTAAAATATTCTAAACACAGCAACCTAATGAATTAGGTACTCTCTCTCTCCCCATTTTATTGATGAGGAAACAACCACAGAGTCTAACGTCATCTGCCAAAACTCACAAGCTGGTAAATGATCTAATGAATACGAAAATACAAGTAGTCTTATTTGAGAGCTTCCCCTCCTAACCACTACTACATTAATGCACAAAACGTTTAACATATAAAATGCCACATAATAAACTGTCAATAAATGATATTGAATGTTAATAAATATGAATAATAAATTCCCCAAATTCCAGGAACAATTCTAAATTTTAGATGTAAAAAATATATATATACCTAGCCTTGAAACAATAGCTTATTTCTTTTCTGCAGAGCTGAGTGCCCATTTCTCCTTTTCCTGCTTAATCTCTAAGTTAGGTGCTCAGCTTTTGACTGTCTTACCTGCCTTCTGTCAGCAGCCTCTTCCTGCATGGCTTCTTTGCCCACCCCGTTAAATGTCTACCTTCTTCTTTTACTCTCCGCATTTGGCTACATATCAGATAATTTTTCATAGTGTTAGAAGACATCTGTTTATTTTTATCCTCAGCATTTGTTGACCTTTTCTTTTGGAAACCTTGACCAAACTTCCTTCCTAGAGAACACCATCTCAATCTCTTCTAGTTTCTTGCCTTCTCGAATGGGGTTGACTTTCCTCCAGGCTCCAGCAGTGACTGCATGAGATGTCAGAGCAGACACATTACCTGGGCCAGTGAGAGGTTCAGGAATGAGTATGTGTGGCCCAGTCACAACCAGTGAAATTTAACTGGAATAAATATTGAAGAAAAGTCTGTTTTTCTTTTATGTTGGCCTCAAAGTTGTGAGAATATAAAATCTGGAGCTGCTTTGCCATTGGGCAATGATCAGAGATTTGTCTCTCTGAAACTGGAGTAAACACAAAAGAGGTAGGAGATACATTGGGTTCTGTGTGTCATTTAAACCTCGGTCTCAAGATGTGTTTAGAATCAGTTCTCCTATAGACATTTCCATTGTGTGATGCAATATGCTCTCCTTTTGCTTAAGTCAGTTAAGCAAAAGGGCTTAAGGTTTCTTTTCCTTACAAATGAAAGAGTTTAATTAATTAATTAATTAATTTTTGACACAGAGTTTTATTCTGTCACTCAGGCTGAAGTGCAGTGGTGTGATGATGGCTCATCACAGCCTCGGCCTCCCCAGGTTCAGATGATCCTCCCACCTGAGCCTCCCGAGTAGCTGAGACTACAGGCGTGCACCACCATACCTGGCTAATTTTTGTATTTTTTGTAGAGATGGGGTTTCACCATGTTTCCCAGACTAGTCTCAAACTCCTGGGCTCAAACAACCTGCCCACCTCGGCCTCTCAGAGGGTTAGGATTACAGACATGAGCCACTGTACCTGGCCTGAAAGAGTTTTAATTCAAAAAAATTTTTATGCTCAAAAAACATTTTTTAACACTCAAAAAGATGAAGTTATCTCATTGGTATATTAGTAGTGGATTTGGATAGTTTTGATGAGGAACAAGTTAGAGCCCTATAGGATAATTGTGTAGGTAGCAATCATAGGTAATACCATTATCGATCCCTTCCCTCACCATTCTGTTAACCAGACCTTTCTCAAGAATATCTTCATATCAATAAGTAGTCTTAGGGGCTTCTTCATGCCTTCTTGTTATTGTTACCCTGGAGTTCAAGCAGTATTTAAAAGAAAGACACTTTTATCCTAGGAGATTTTATGTCTTGCTCATTCCCAGGACTGACATATGTAAGTGAATATATTTCAAGTACATTCAATGTTCCTCTCAATACTGCAGTTCACCCATTGTCTAGAAAACCTCATACCTTTAAGCCCAGACAACTTTCTTCCTGGCTATTTTCCCTGGGCCTGGAGAAGAGAATGATTTAGAAATTCTGCAGCTGTTTTAGGACACACATGGACAGATGCAGAAAAACAATGACGTCGGGAGTCCAATCATAGAGCATCAGAGACCTTGATCTTGTTAGGCATACTGAAAAAAAAGAAAAGTATACAAAATGTGACATAATGTTTTATGCACATGGCAAAAAGTCAGGATTCTGCCAGAGTTGTTTGGTGTCACCCCTTCAAATGCCTTCTCAGTATCTCACCCCCACTATTGTCCCTTTGTTGACCCCACTCATCAGAGCACTGTCTCTGGTCTCCCTAACATAATGAAATTTAGATTGTATTGCCAAATATGAGCCCAACAGTAAACCTCAGGAACATAGGCAATGTATTAACTATAAAGGGAAACCTCAGCCTTCTGGGCAGATACAGAAGCTACATAATGATGCAAAGTCATTATATAGAGAGGTAATCAAAAGAAAGATGGAAATTACATACAGACATAGTGAAAATTTGCTTCACACCTAGGAAATACAAAGTAAAAGAGCCAACTCTTGAGACAGTGATTCCCAAGTAGTACTTTCTACTAGTAATGGGCAATTATAGTAGATTCTTTTAAGTTAAGGTTAAAAGAATTACAATTAGGGTTAGTACTGTTCTTTCTAAATCTCAGCTATGTGGCTCTTTTTAGTAGTATGCTCAAACATTTTAACTTGGTGTACAATTTCCTTCCCAATTATATTCTATGCTGCTTTTTCAGCATCATGAATATTTTCTTCCACATACCTGTCTGCCTTGCCAACAGGTTTTTGCTACTTCCACGTGGAATGCACTTACAAGGCTGCAGCTTTCACCTGCAATGCCACAGTCACTGGTCTTCTTAACAGTTATAATCTTCTGCATCCTAGCTCAGGAACCAGGCAGGCATAAACTTCAAGGAAGGGTATACCCTCTCAGGCCCCACAGAGATACAGGCATTAATTATCCTATAACAATTATTCCAATTATTTAATCAATGATGGAATGGGAAAATGAATATAACCACTGTAACAAGAGCAGAAGGTTCTTGTAGAGTTTCTAAATATTTGGTTCTTACAGAAAGAAACAGGAGAAGGCATTGCTCTCTTCTCCTTCCAGCCATTGGATATTGTTGTATGCGTGTATGATGTCTGAGATACTTTAACCATCCTGCCACCATGGATACAGTCAAGTAAAGGCCAAAAGGCAGCTTATTGAGAAATGCAGAGGGAAGAGGTGGGAAGAAACTAAGTTCTTGCTGGCAGCACTGAGTTAATAAATTGTCACTCTGGAGCTGCTCAAGCACTGGACTTTTGATCCTGTGGGTGCAATGGGCATTTGTCTTCCCTTGTGATTATTCAACAATTCAATATCCTTTCCATGTTAGGACATTCTTCTCTCTACAAGTAAAGCCAGCCATACATTATAAAAGCTAAAATTACTAGATGCTCGGTTTCCCATTTTCTCTTGCATCTTGGGCATGGGAATGTAAGCTAGATTCTGCCCCAGAATTTTAACAGAAGTCACTGACGTGAAGGAACAAGGAAGCCCTGTGAGTAAAGGTGATGGAAGCACCTGCTTCTACATTCACGTTCCAGAAGCAGCTGGGTAGCATTGCTAGAGCATTATTTCAGGTTGAACTCTGGTTGTGTCAGTGGTGAAAGATGTGCTGGCCATGCCTACGAGTTATGGCAGTGCTATCTTCATAAAATTGGTTTTGTGAGATGATTTCAGTTTCGTCCTTGGCTATATAACCTCTAAACCTGTATCTCTGATTAACTTAGATACTTTGAGAGCCATCTATTCAAGATTATTTTTTGTTAAACACACTGGAGTTAATTTCTATTATCCACAACTAAGAACTTTGAGCAATACATAGAGATAATGCCTTTTAATTATAAAGGTTTTATTGTTGAGCAATTGGTTTCCTATTTTTGCAGCTGGAAGCTTTTTCACAGATGTACACATTCTATTCCTTTGGTTGGAAATCTCTTCTCTGTCATTGTTACCATGACAAAGACACCATAACATGTCACCATAACACCATAACATAACTGGTTATTCTACAAAACATTGGTTCTGTTGAAAATATATTTAAGAAATGTTGTTTAAACAAGGTTAAATGGATTTCCTTAGTACAGGACATCTCAGAATGTTATTATGCTGTCATGGATTGTGAATTTCCAAGAAAGGCAGGTGAGGAAGTTGAAGCTTACTCTGTGTTCCAAAGTCAGCATTTAGGGTGACAATCATAGAAGGCACCACTTTAGAAAATGGCATATAATCTTTATAAACTCAATAAATCAGTGTTTCTTCCAGAGTTGAAGTGGATGATTGTTTATTTGGTTAAGTATTAGAAGAGGCTACCAACTGTGGGCTGTGTAATACACATTTTTAAAAAATTGATCACATTAGCAGAGTATAATTAAAAGATTTCAGTATGAGAGGTAATGAAACTTAAAAACTAAAAGAAATTAATTCCTATTTCTTATATGCTCAGTCTGGGACGTGTATTCATTGAGTTTGATAGGCAGAATGAAATATATTATGTAAGGTGTTTCTCTCTCTTTCTCTTTGTACCTCTCTCCCTTCATCTTTCTCTTTCTCTCCTTAAAACACTTTCACATGACAATGAATAGTAACCATCCATGTGGGGTAGAAACAAAACACAGTCTCTCGGTGTCATTGCAATTAAAGATCCTTTGGTAGGGCCAATCTTAAGTGGCAAGAAATCACAGGGGTCTATATTGTACCACTGCGTTAGTGCCTGGTGGTCTCTTCTTTTTATCAGAGAGAAAAAAGGAAAAACCTATTTTCCATTTGTCCATTATAACCTTACTTATAACAAATGGATATATTGGTATTTTTTCATGCTATTGTTGGCATTTTGAGACTTTAAGTAAATATGAGAACCTTTACTGGGACATGAGCACTTGTGGAGAGAAGGAGAGGGTACTTGGAGAATCAATGATGAAGTGGGAGACTGCAGCACTAATGTTAAAATTCTGTTATTTCACTATCTCACCTAGAGTTGGAAATATATAATACCTAAATGTTTTCATTTATGAAGTGTATTATCAGTGTCATTATCATTAGTTCTGACTTTTCTAGTGCTTTTTCTTGCTTTTATTTTTTAGAGACAAGGATGCTTTTCACTCAGTGCTGATTTAAAGCCATAGTTTCCAAATTTATCAACAAATATCTCAACAAGCAGGAGTCTCTAATATCTACAAGGCATACACTGTTGCAGTTACAAAGAATTGTCAGGCAGAATTTGGAATTCTTCCATGAGAAACTAACTTTGTAGTTTTGGTAGTAGCAAAAAATGATTATTAATTTCTCCCCACAGATGGCCACCAGGTTTACTTAAGTGATGATATCTTGGACAGCAGTTCTAATATAAATATATTTCTTAACACTGTAGAAGGATTATTTATTATCACCTTTTTTCAAAGTCTTATCTAAGACTAAATGCTCCTGATTATAGCATGTCTTTAATGAGTTCTTTTATTTTATTCTAATTTTGAAACACTGCTCTCCCTGACTTAACCTAGGGCTAAAATTGAGTATCAAAATCCCATTGTGGTTTCTGGTTCATCAGAAAACACACTAAGCTCCCCCAAAAGGCTTATTTCTCTACTTTCTAACAGAGAAGTGAGTCAATCCGGGATAACTAATGCTTTCTGGTCTCTTTTAATTATTAGAATGCGGGGCTCGGGTTTGACAATGACATTGCGAGGCTGATGCAATACCAGAGGTCTAAGGGTGACGATTTGCTGCACAGAGAAAAAGACAACATTTGCAATGCTCTTCACACTTTTGATTCACTGCTCTTCTTCCTGCCTCACGTTTCAAGCTCAGACTTTTCTTGTTAATACTACACCCTTTCCTGACACAGAGGTGCTCTATTTGTCTTATGGTAGTCGTTTTCTCTGTTGGATGCAGGGTAGCTCTGGTCATGTGGCGTAGAAGTCATGTGTCATGGTCTCCATGTCCTGAGGCTTTCATCTGGTATTTTCTGACAAAAGATGCCACAAAAGGAGTCACTGGGTAACTCAGCTAACTTATTCTCTCCTTCATTGTATTCAGCTCATTGTGCTGCAAAAATAATCTTATACAACATATTTCTCCAAATCCAGAAGTATATGTTTCTTGCATATGGGGATATTTCTTGCATATTCTTTTGGCATCTGTAGGAGCCTTATATCCATAAAAGGAATAATGCTTGGAACCACCTTGCCACTGTTTTTTTCCCTTTATGGGTTATTTTAATTATAGAAGTATTATCTCTAATTGTAATCAGGATGTGTATTAATCTTTACAGGAGAACTATATAATTGCTTATTAAATGTTTCTAATAGTTATTAATATAATAATTATTATTAATAAAACTGGGGTTCAGAATTTCCTCCTTTCATTATTTATTACCTAGGAAAAGACCAGAGAAAATGGTGAACACAATAATGTAAATTAAAAAAAAATCTTGCCTTCTTTTAGAGCTACATTGATTTCAAATGCATCATTGACGACATCACCGTCATTCAAAGTACTGTACTTTATTCAGATGGCAGGTTGTATTTGCAAATGCAAAGTTCATCAGAGAGGGCTTCCTTTTTCCCCGCTTCAGTCCCACAAAACTCTTCTGTTACATTAAAACAAAGAATTAGAAAAATTATTTTTTAAAAATCAGCCTGAAGCTGTCTCTTTTGTTCTTTAACATACAATACTTCTATTGAGGGTTTCAAATGGAATTTATTCATGTCAGATGCATGAGATTGTACAGTCTCCATTTTGAAAAGTTATGTATTCTGCATTACTCTTCTGTCCATATTTCTGAGTGTTTTAACTAGTGCTTTGCTTAGGTTGTATTGGATGGTATTTGATCAAAGTAGTTGTAATGCCAACATTTTCAGGATGACTTACTATATTTGTGCTATGCCTGCTTTTAAGGTAAAAAACAGATGAGTTTTTGCTTTTCCCTTTGCGCTGTTTATTCATGTAAGTTCAATAAAAATAAAAGAAATACAGAGATGAGTTTCTTGGAATAAAGCGGTTATGATGTTTGCATATATTTATAAATTATTCTTTCTGATTCTGAAGAATTTATTTATAAAAGTTTAAATATAATTTATAATTTATACATATAAACAACACATATATATAAAACAAAGGTATATGAATTATACATTATGTACTCTAGAGAAGAAACAAAATAATGTGCCCTTGTTTAACATGTTAATTTAAAAAGAAATGGAGCAATCTATTACTTTATTACATGAAATGGTGTTATCTAGCACAAAGATTGAAAAACTAAGGCCTGCAGGCCTGGTATTCATTTTTATAAACACAGGTTTATTGGAGCACAGCCATATCCATTTATTTGCATATTGTCTATGGTTATGTTTGCCTAAAATGGCAGAATTAAACAGCTGCAACAGAGACCATATAACACACAAAGCCTACAATATTTACTCTCTAGCCACCTAAAGAAAGAGTTTGCTGACTTCTGATCTAACACATGCATAGGTAAGTCAATATTCCCCAAATTTAGAGGTTGAATGCTGTAACTGTCATATTTCCTAAGGGTAAATTATAAATCTATTTTATCTTCAGACAACCAGGCATGAGACTCAACAACTAGAGCCAACATGTACAAAGAAAGAAAAATTGTATCTCAGAATGCTTAGCATCGGTAGTACAAGCCTCCACCACTTGAGCTATACTGTAGGAAACTTCTATTAGACACTGAAAGAGCTATTCGTTATCTCTGAAAAAGATCTCCCTTCATACAGTAGAGAGCAAAAGCATCAGCCATTACACCTAGTCTTTTATACATTACTCTAATGTAAAATGGCAACAAGACCTGTGCTAGCTAACAGGAGGTCTACAATCTGCCCTTTCATAAAGCTCTGTCATTCTCAGGAGGAATGACTCCAGAGAAATGGGAATGTGGGGACAGTCTTCAGTTAGCTTACTTTTTTGCTTTCAGGTCTTGCTTTGATCCTGTATTTATCCCACAATGTGTGTTTGTTAAATTTTTAATTCGTTGAGAGTTGTATACAGCACCATTAAAACAATCTTTTCACATTTAGCTGTCCTGCAAATAATGACGTCACCACTTGAAAAACTGGCTTCATTAACTTTAATTTTCCATTTGCTTTTCTGTCACTGATTGTTTGAAATATAACCACTCATTATTTCCATTCCCTTTCATTCACTGTTTTAGACTTTATTATTCGGCATTTTTCAGATGTATTTCTATCCTCATAGCCACTGAACTTCTTATGATCTACTTAACAGTTGTTGACAAACACAGTTGTTCTTTGTAAAAAGTAATCGTCCCTTTATTAGGTATCTATGTTTCCAGTGAAAGCATAAAAGTTGCAAAAATATGATATTGATATTTTCAATATGTAAGTCTGCCTTGGTTAAAGATCTAATCTCTATGTTTCTTTGACCTCATAACCTTTTACCTCAACTTTCAGTCTGTGTTCCATTTAAAAATGTAAATATTATTAGTGCATATAGGAAAGATCACCTCTGTTTGAAAATTGCATATAAATAACTCCAGAGGACTGGAAAGGGGCCTAGGCTAGAATCATTGCATAAGGATTAGGTCTGTATTACATTAACTACAGAAAGAGAGAATTTCATACATTAACATGGAAAGAGCTAGTGAGGTGGCTTGAGCTGAAATTATAAACAACACAGATATGGGCCAGTAAATGACACTCATGTTGAAAGCTCTTTTCTCCACTGTTGTCTCTCTGAATTTTAAGTATTGTAGTAGTTATTAACTATCCATACAATCAGGTAATTAAAACAAAATGAAGGTTTTGCTTATACTCCAGAAAACCGAGAAATCTAATAATTCAAGTCTAGGGGTCTAATTTCCATCCTGTTACATATCTCCTGAAATGACCAAAGGAATATAAAAATAGACACTCATATGCATCAGTTAAAGGACCAGAGGAGTGTTATTACTTCCATTGTCAGAAATAGCAAAATATTTCTGCTAGATTTAGTGCAGATGAAATGAAAAGACACCGAAGGCTGGTTCAAAATGTCCCTCTGGAGTAAGTGGTTCAGACTCTCAGGAAGTAATCAGAGGACGGTCTGCCAAACCACTGACACCTTTATAATTGGAAGGATGAACATGGGAGGCAAGGAGATTCTATGGAGCAAATGGAGAGTTTAAAGTTGGTATTACTTCTACTGCTGCGGATAAGGAGCATTTGTAACTAGTTCATTGGGGGACACCCCAGCATTTCCTTGTTTTCCCAGTAGAAATAATAAAAATAGTCATTTATACAGAGTTTATTATGTGCCAGTTACTTTTTTAAATGCTTAACATGAATTGTCACACTTAATGCTCCTATTGACCCTGAATATAGGTACAGTTATTAAATGAATTTTATCGGTAAGTCAATTAAGGTACATAAAGTTTAAGTAACTTGTCCAAGGTCAGATAATGAGTAAAGGAACTAAGATTTACACTCTAGCAGCCTGATTTGAGATGACACCCTCAAATGCTATTTTATATGACCTCCTAGAAAGTCAGTTGTGCCACCAGTTCTCTTAGCTTCTTGAAAATACACAAGGAATTCAACTGGGTATGGCATGTCTAGGTTTTGCCAGATATAGCAAACAAAATACAGGATGCCCAGTTACATTTGAATTTCAAATAAACAGTGAAAGCTTTTTTTTTTTTTTTTAACTGTCATTGCATTTTCCTGCGCAATATTTGGCACATACTTAAACTAAAAATGTATTCGTCATTTGTCTGATATTAAAGTTTAACCAGGCATTCTGTATTGTATCTGCCCACCCTAGGAATGACTCCCTAATGACAAGGAGACAGCTAAACCAGAAGGAGACACAGGAGCAGCCTCACAGCACACCTGGCCTTGAGTCTGGGTAGAAGAGACCTGGCCACTGTATTCTGGTGCACCAACTTTGCCAAATACAGAAGAAACTGCACAAAGAACTACTTCCTGTGCTGGGAAAGTTCTGTGTTTAAGCCTGCCCACTGCTTCTCTCAGAAAGTTGGGTTTTTACACTGCTAATGTAAATTTGCATTTACCAGCCCTTCATCTGAATATCTCAAAGCAGAAATCTGAGATCAACTGATGAAATAACCTGGGGCCCCAAACCGAAAAGCTGGGTTTATGAGCAGACATCCAGCCTGAATTTCTGCTTCTTCTTTCAAGAATAAATGAACAAATACAAATCACAGTGAAGATTGTGAAGAGATTCTGCAATATGAAAGAAAGCAACTTTTAGGAAGTATCTACTTTTATTGCTTAAAAAAATCCAGAGAAAGTAGAGGTAAATGTTTGATAGTTTCCACTTCGGACTATCAAAAATCTAATATTATCAAATATTAATCGATCACCTACTATGAGTGTGACATGCTCTGGTGACACAGACTAAAGCAAAGGTGGCACCATCAAATACATTTTTGTAAAATAAATTATAGCAAAATAAACGAAACAGTGGGTATTGGCAAGTATTGTAGAATGAATGAATGAATACGTAAATAAATCTAAAGGAAGGGAGAAAGAATAACTCTTGGCCGGATGCGGTGGCTCACACCTATAATCCCAGCACTTTGGGAGGCCAAGGCGGGCAGATCACGAGGTCAGGAGATCAAGATCATCCTGGCTAACACAGCGAAACCGTGTCTCTACTAAAAATACAAGAAGAACAACAAAAATTAGCTGGACATGGTGGCACACACCTGTAGTCCCAGCTACTCAGGAGGTTGAACCAGTAGAATCGCTTGAACCCAGGAGGTAGAGGTTGCAGAGAGCTGATATTGCGCCACTGCACTCCAGCCTGGGTGGCAGAGTGAGACTCTGTCTCAAAAAAAAAAAAATTAGCCAGGTGTGGTGCCTCACGCCTGTAGTCCTAGCTACTCAGGAGGCTGAGGCAGGAGAATCGCTTGAACCCAGGAGGTAGAGGTTACAGTGAGCTGAGATCATGCCACTGTACTCCAGTCTGGGAAACAAAATGGGACTTCATCAAAAAAAAAAAAAAAGAACAAGACAGGACATAAAAAGAAATGAGTAAATGACTAATGGGATCTTAGGCCTCCTTTTTTAGAGAGAAGATGAAAGAATTTTTATTTGTACATTGAAAGCTATACTATTGCAGGATGTATTTTGTCAATCTTTGCTGTCATATGAAGGTCAAGATCGAAAAGAAGAATGTGTATAAAGTTGAATATTCAAAGTAGAAGATTGAGAAAGATCTGCTGGCTCCATACTCAACATCCATCTAAATTCCTTTCAAGGTGGCTTCTGAAATTGCAGATGGTGGAAAACCGCATCTTATTTCCTGACCCTGTTACAACTAAAATTCTATATGAATAAAGTCCACTGCTAGATACACTCAAATGAGATTTGGGAGATGGAAGTGAAGCAAAAGATTTTTCTATTTCTACTGGAAATCATGGTTAAAAAAAAGTCATGTGCTTTATTTTCTGCTATATCATTAGCAGAGGTCCTAATTCCTGGCCACTAGATTCATTGATGTCAAGTAAGAATATGTTGCATCTGTTGTGCTGTATAGATTGCAACAGGTATAACATTGGTTTGAAGCTGGTACCATGGAAAGGAAATTTCCTGATGGCGTTGCCTTACTGATTGATAAGAGTGGTTTCTGGCCGGTGGTAGTGGCAGCAAGATTCTGGAGCCTACAGTACATGATTCTGGAGCCTATAGTAGACCATGCTTCACATTAGATGATGGTATTTTTCATCACAGAGGAAGTGTCATCTCCCTTGGTGACCAAGTTCCATAGTGTGTGTATAGGAGTTATTCCTGAAATCTCAACAATAATTTGTTTCTTCAGAATTTCTGGCAATTTTGTAAGCCATGTACTCTGTAATACATCTATCTCAGCTTATGCTAGGTAGAGTGAATTCTGTTTCCTACAACAAAAATCTAAACATACAAAAGGCCTGACAACAGAGATTGAGATGAGAAGTAAAGAAGCATGAGAACAGGCTGGAAAAGGACATGTAGATAAAATCGATTGCAAGGCTAAAAATGAAATTTAAAAATTTAAATTTGCATTAAATGCAGTACAGATTAGAAATCACATTACAGAAAGCTAAATAGTGCTGTGATAGACAAACTTAGGAAGCCCTCCAGAAAACAGGACAGAGACGAATGTTTATTAAAAAAAAAAAAAAGAAAAGAAAAGAAAACAGGCCAGGCACAGTGTCTCATGCCTGTAATCCCAGCACTTTGGAAGGCCGAGGCGAGTGGATCACCTGAGATCAGGAGTTCGAGACAAGCCTGGCCAACATAGTGAAACCCTGTCTGTACTAAAAATACAAAAATTAGCTGCGTATGGTGGTGGGCGACTGTAGTCCCAGCTACTAGGGAGGCTGAGGTGGGAGAATAGTTTGAGCCTGGGAGGCGGAGGTTGCAGTGAGCCAAGATCGCCCCATTGCACTCCAGCCTTGGTGACAAGAGCGAAACACTGTCTCAAACAAAAACAAAAACAAAACAGTAAAACAATGTGGTAGACAAAGATATGATGGGATATTAAATATGTAGATAATAAGTTTTACATAGGAGAAACCAGAATTAAAAAGATACAGTAACTGTAAATGGGATGACTGGGGCAAACAAAATACAAAAGAAAACTTAATTCAGAAAACTATAGATATGAGTGTGGAGAACACAGTCTTCTCTAAAGTTTCAGGTAAAATTTCCTGATGACATGTTGGAATTTAAAGATAAGTAAAAAGTATATGATCATCCAGGCCCAAACGAAAACAATCTTGCAAAGGCTAGTTTTCACAAAAAGAGAGAAGCAAAGACTTTTTGCTCTATAACATCCAGTGACAGAGCGTGATGAAAAGTCTACAAAACTTTGGGGGAAGCTAAGAACTATAATGCTAGCCGAATTATATAACATCAATAGGAGGAGCTTGTGACACACAAGAACTCAGATGCATGCCACCTGTGGGGCCTTGCTGAAAGCAGTTATGCAATAACCAGATAATTAAAGTAAATACATGAAGGCTATGGTAGGTGTAATATAACCTACATTATTTCCCTTACAGGGGAAAGCCTGCTTACAAAATAGAAGTTAAAGTTGAAATAGAAATTACTTGGTGGCTGGCAAGATGGCCGAATAGAAACAGCTCCGTCTGCAGCTCCCAGGGAGATCAATGCAGAAGGCAGATGATTCAGACAGTGGGTGCAACCTATGGAGAGCGAGCCAAAGCAGGGTGGGGTGTCGCCTCACCCAGGAACTCCCTCCCCTAGCCAAGGAAAGTCATGAGGGACTGTGCTATGAGGAAAGGTGCATTCCAGCCCAGATACTACGCTTTTCCCACAGTCTTCACAACCCACATACTAGGAGATTCCTTCAGGTGGCTATGCCACGAGGGCTCTGGGTTTCAAGCACAAAACTGGATGACCATTTGGACAGACACCGAGTTAGCTGCAGGCATTTTTTTTCATACCCCAGTGGTGCCTGGAACACTAGTGAGACAGAATCATTCACTCCCCTGGAAAGGGAGCTGAAGCCAGAGAGCCAAGTGGTCCAGCTCAGCAGATTCCACCCCCATAGAGCTCAGCAAGCTAAAATCCATTGGCTTGAAATTCTTGCTGCGAGCACAGCAGTCTGAAGTCGACCTGGGGCACTCCAGTTTGGTGGGGGGAGGGTCATCTGCCATTACTGCGGCTTGAGTAGGCAGTTTTCCCCTCACAGTGTAAACAAAGCCTCCAGGAAGTTTGAACAGGGTGGAGCCCACCTCAGCTAGGCTGAGCTTTCTCACCACTCCTATTCAACATACTGTTGGAAGTTCTGGCCAGGGCAATCAGACCAGAGAA
>NW_012106509.1:986539-989169 GCF_000951045.1 Mandrillus leucophaeus | reverse complement strand
CTCATGCCTGTAATCCCAGCACTTTGGAAGGCCGAGGCGAGTGGATCACCTGAGATCAGGAGTTCGAGACAAGCCTGGCCAACATAGTGAAACCCTGTCTGTACTAAAAATACAAAAATTAGCTGCGTATGGTGGTGGGCGACTGTAGTCCCAGCTACTAGGGAGGCTGAGGTGGGAGAATAGTTTGAGCCTGGGAGGCGGAGGTTGCAGTGAGCCAAGATCGCCCCATTGCACTCCAGCCTTGGTGACAAGAGCGAAACACTGTCTCAAACAAAAACAAAAACAAAACAGTAAAACAATGTGGTAGACAAAGATATGATGGGATATTAAATATGTAGATAATAAGTTTTACATAGGAGAAACCAGAATTAAAAAGATACAGTAACTGTAAATGGGATGACTGGGGCAAACAAAATACAAAAGAAAACTTAATTCAGAAAACTATAGATATGAGTGTGGAGAACACAGTCTTCTCTAAAGTTTCAGGTAAAATTTCCTGATGACATGTTGGAATTTAAAGATAAGTAAAAAGTATATGATCATCCAGGCCCAAACGAAAACAATCTTGCAAAGGCTAGTTTTCACAAAAAGAGAGAAGCAAAGACTTTTTGCTCTATAACATCCAGTGACAGAGCGTGATGAAAAGTCTACAAAACTTTGGGGGAAGCTAAGAACTATAATGCTAGCCGAATTATATAACATCAATAGGAGGAGCTTGTGACACACAAGAACTCAGATGCATGCCACCTGTGGGGCCTTGCTGAAAGCAGTTATGCAATAACCAGATAATTAAAGTAAATACATGAAGGCTATGGTAGGTGTAATATAACCTACATTATTTCCCTTACAGGGGAAAGCCTGCTTACAAAATAGAAGTTAAAGTTGAAATAGAAATTACTTGGTGGCTGGCAAGATGGCCGAATAGAAACAGCTCCGTCTGCAGCTCCCAGGGAGATCAATGCAGAAGGCAGATGATTCAGACAGTGGGTGCAACCTATGGAGAGCGAGCCAAAGCAGGGTGGGGTGTCGCCTCACCCAGGAACTCCCTCCCCTAGCCAAGGAAAGTCATGAGGGACTGTGCTATGAGGAAAGGTGCATTCCAGCCCAGATACTACGCTTTTCCCACAGTCTTCACAACCCACATACTAGGAGATTCCTTCAGGTGGCTATGCCACGAGGGCTCTGGGTTTCAAGCACAAAACTGGATGACCATTTGGACAGACACCGAGTTAGCTGCAGGCATTTTTTTTCATACCCCAGTGGTGCCTGGAACACTAGTGAGACAGAATCATTCACTCCCCTGGAAAGGGAGCTGAAGCCAGAGAGCCAAGTGGTCCAGCTCAGCAGATTCCACCCCCATAGAGCTCAGCAAGCTAAAATCCATTGGCTTGAAATTCTTGCTGCGAGCACAGCAGTCTGAAGTCGACCTGGGGCACTCCAGTTTGGTGGGGGGAGGGTCATCTGCCATTACTGCGGCTTGAGTAGGCAGTTTTCCCCTCACAGTGTAAACAAAGCCTCCAGGAAGTTTGAACAGGGTGGAGCCCACCTCAGCTAGGCTGAGCTTTCTCACCACTCCTATTCAACATACTGTTGGAAGTTCTGGCCAGGGCAATCAGACCAGAGAAAGAAATAAAGGTTATTCAAATAGGAAGAGAGGAAGTCAAATTATCTCTATTTGCAGATGGCATGATTGTTTATTTAGAAAACCCCATCGTCTCAGACCAAAATCTCCTTAAGCTGATAAGCAACTTCAGCAAAGTCTCAGGAGAAAAAAATCAATGTGGAAAAATCACAAGCATTCCTATACACCAATAATGGACAAACAGAGCCAAATCATGAGCCAAATCATTCACAATTGCTTCAAAGAGAATAAAATGCTTTGAAATCCAACTTACAAGGGATGTGAAGGACCTCTTCAAGGAGAGTTACAAACCGCTGCTCAGGAAATAAGAGAGGACACAAACACATGGAAAAATATTCCATGCTCATGGGTAGGAAGAATTACTATCTTGAAAATGGCCACACTACCCAAAGTTATTAGTGGATTCAATGCTGTCCCCAGCAAGCTACCACTGACTTTCTTTGCAGAATTAGAAACAATTACTTTAAATTTCATATGGAACCAAAAAAGAGCCTGCATAGCCAAGACAATCCTAAGCAAGAAAAACAAAGCTGGAGGCGTCACACTACCTTACTTCAAACTATACTACAAGGCTCTGGTAACCAAAACAGCATGGTACTGGTAACAAAACAGAGATATAGACCAATGGAACAGAACAGAGGCCTCGGAAATAACACCACACATCTACAACCATCTGATATTTGACAAAACTAGCAAAAACAAACAATGGGGAAAGGATTCCCTATTTAATAAAGGGTGTTGGGAAAACTGGCTTGCCATATGCAGAAAACCGAAACTGGACCCCTTCCTTACACCTTATACAAAAATTAACTCAATATGGATTAAAGACTTAAATGTAAGACCTAAAACCATAAAAACCGTAGAAGAAAACATAGACAATACCATTCAGGACATAGGTATGGGCAAAGACTTCATGACTAAAACACCAAAAACAATGGCAACAAAAGCCAAAATTGACAATTGGGATCTAATTAAACTAAAGAGCTTC
>NW_012106509.1:986113-986489 GCF_000951045.1 Mandrillus leucophaeus | reverse complement strand
AACAGAGATATAGACCAATGGAACAGAACAGAGGCCTCGGAAATAACACCACACATCTACAACCATCTGATATTTGACAAAACTAGCAAAAACAAGCAATGGGGAAAGGATTCCCTATTTAATAAAGGGTGTTGGGAAAACTGGCTTGCTATATGCAGAAAACTGAAACTGGACTCCTTCCTTACACCTTATACAAAAATTAACTCAATATGGATTAAAGACTTAAATGTAAGACCTAAAACCATAAAAACCGTAGAAGAAAACATAGGCAATACGATTCAGGACATAGGTATGGGCAAAGACTTCATGACTAAAACACCAAAAGCAATGGCAACAAAAGCCAAAATTGACAATTGGGATCTAATTAAACTAAAGA
>NW_012106509.1:981425-986063 GCF_000951045.1 Mandrillus leucophaeus | reverse complement strand
AAAATTGACAATTGGGATCTAATTAAACTAAAGAGCTTCTGCACAGCAAAAGAAACTATCATCAGTATACAGGTAACCTACAAAATGGGAGAAAATTTTTGCAATCTCTCCATCTGACAAAGGACTAATATTCAGAATCCACAAGGAACTTAAACAAATTTATGAGAAAAAAAAAAACTCCATCAAAAAGTGGGCAAAAGATATGAACAGATACTTCTCAAAAGAAGACATTTATGCAGCCAAGAAACTTGAGGAAAAGCTCACCATCACTAGTCATTAGAGAAATGCAAATCAAAACCACAATGAGATACCATCTTACACCAGTCAGAATGGCCATCACTAAAAAGTTAGGAAACAGCAGATACTGGAGAGGGTGTGGTGAAATAGGAATACTTTTACACTGTTGGTAGGAATGTAAATTAGTTCAACCATTGTAGAAGATAGTGTGGCGATTCCTCAAGGATCTCGATCCAGAAATACCATTTGACCCAGCAATTCCACTACTGGGCATATACCAAAGGATTATAAATCATTCAACAATAAAGACACATTCACATATGTTTATTGTGGCACTATTCACAATAGCAAAGACTCAGAACCAACCGAAATGCCCATCAATGATAGTCTGGATAAAGAATATGTGGCACATAAACACCATGGAATACTATACAACCATAAAAAAAAAGATGAGTTCATGTCATTTGCAGGAACATGGATGAAGCTGGAAACCATCATTCTCAGCAAACTAACATAGGAACAGAAAACCAAACATTACATGTTCTCACTTATAAGTGGGAGTTGAACAATGAGAACACGTGGACACAGGGAGGGGAACATCATACACTGGGGCCTGTCTGGGGGTGGAGGGCTAAGGGAGACATAGCATTAGGAAAAATACCTAATGTAGGTGATGGAGTGATGGATGCAGCAAAACACTGTGGCACGTGTATACCTATTTAACAAACATGCATGTTCTGCACATATATCCCAGAACCTAAAGTATTAAAAAAAGGAATAAAAATTACTCACAAATGCATCTTGAAAGTAAAGATAAATAATGGGAAAAATAATACTTTAATTTTAATAAATTTGGTTTGTATGTATCCATAGAGTATTCATTATTATGTATTAAGACATAAAGTTTTTTCAACATGTTCCAAGAAACACCCTTTATTAGAATACACTGCCGTTCATTTAAAACTACTTTCACATAAAAAAGGGAGAAAAACACTCCTAAATAAATTTTTGAACAGAGAGAAAATTGAAACTCCAATTACATAATATTCAGAAAAAATAGAAATGAAAACACTTCAAACTAAAACATATGTGGCTAATAATATAAGTAGAAGCAAAGTCATCACTTTAAAGGCTTTCATTATTCAGCAAGTGAAATAAAATACATAAACTGAGCATTTTCTTCCAAAGGTTATGTTAGATAAAAAGATAGTTAAAGAAAACAGAAGGTTTGAGTTAAAAAACATAAAAGCAAAAATTACAAATTAACAAATGAAAAAACAGTGGAATTGGTATCTACAAGTTGGCTCTAAAAATAGTACACACACACACACACATACCTATATGTTTATTTCAATAAAAAAGACACAATGGAATATTAGGAATATATAAACTACAAATCTAGAGATTGAAAAAGTAAAAATCTAAAATAATACAAAGCATAATTCCATTCTGACAAATGTGGAAATTTCTAAATGAATGATTTCCAAGAAAAGAAGCCGAAAAATTTAATGCAAAATTTTGAGAAAATAAATAACTATATGAAAGTACTTTTGTGGTACATATACAATATTGAATACTATGCAGCCATGAAAAAGAACAAAATTGTGTCCTTTGCAACAACATAGATGCAACTGGAGGCCATTATTCTGGCGAATTTATGCAGAAACAGACAGCCAAATACTGGATGTTCTCACTCATAAGTGGGAGCTAAACTTTGGGTACTCATAGACAGAAAGATGGAAACAACAGACAGTGGGGACTACTAGATGAGAGAGAGTGGGAGAGGGCCAAGGGTTGAAAAACTATTTGGTACTGTGCTCCTTACCTGAATGATGAGATAATTTGCATCTCAAACCTCAGTATCATACAATGTACCCATGTAACAAACCTGCACGTGTACTCCCTGAATCTAAAATAAAAGTTAAAATTATATGTTAAAAAGCAAAACTTTAAATATGTTGACATGTAATTGTATGGCTGAATTTTCTCTGTTTCAGGGGTTTGAAAACAAATTTCAAAACTGCACTAATTATTCCACCAAATGCTGTAAGATAGAAACAGACCAATTAATTTTACCAATTGGACATACTGGTAGTATCAAAACCTGAGAAACCACATCTAACACAAACTATAGCTAATTTAATTTATAAATGGAAATACATAAATTCTAATAGAATGAAGCAGTGTACTATCAAATATTTTAAATCAGTTTCATCAGGTATTTATCAAATAGTGTTTATTGATAAATGTTTATCAATTATTATCTTTCTACATGTATATGTTTGTATGTAAAAATATACATTCTTTTGACCTAAGGATCTTCTGTGATCAAAATGTAAATAATTTATAAAATATGAATAAATATTTTATGTAAAACTTTAAAGGAAACGTCAAAATATTTGATATTTAATAAACTGTATTTTAATAGATTGGAATATGTGGAAAGATGAAACATTTCTTAGGTAGAAAGGAACACAGTTGGAAAAATTACAATTGTCCTCAAATAAACTATTATTTAATTTAACTTAATTAATTTAACTTAATTGCAATTAAAATATCCATTTTCTTTGTATGTGATTCTAACATTTTTGTCAATAAAAACAAGTAAAATATGCAATTTTAAAAATGAAGACTAGTAAAGAGTATAAATACTCATATGTGAGTATAAAACAATATATACAATATATATGAGTATAAAACATCAATACATATTCCGGATAAAATATAAGTGTTTTATAAAACCAAATGTGAAATGGATGGAGAAATAAGCTTTGGCAAACACTGAAAATAGCATAATGAATTGGCCAAAACTTTTGAGGACTATTGGACAGAA
This sequence comes from Mandrillus leucophaeus, assembly GCF_000951045.1. NCBI lineage: Eukaryota > Metazoa > Chordata > Mammalia > Primates > Cercopithecidae > Mandrillus > Mandrillus leucophaeus. Next base: position 982,993 of record NW_012106509.1, on the reverse strand, counting down.
ATATGTATTTAAAAATTAGATACTTAGCTCAAAAATTCTATGCCTATAAATTTTCTCAATGACTATACTTATGTAATTATGACAATATATGTACATAAAAAGTTGATCATGCAGCAAACCACCATGGCACACGTTTACCTATGTAACACACCTGTATATCCTGCACATGTACCCTGGAACTTAAAAAATAAAAATAAATCTTAAAAAGTTGATCATTACTGTATTAATTGTAATGAAAAAATTGTAAGGAAATAGGTAATATAAACTAAATATATAATAAGTAAAATTAAAGGAAAATAAGTAATCTAAAATCCATTTTTAGAGACTTCTTTAGATAAGTTTCAATTTATTTATACAAAGGAATATAATGCAGCCATTTAAAACTGAAGCTGAATATCAGTCCTCATAAAATAAAATCTTGGATATATATTTTGAAGCTGAAGAAAGCAAAGTTGAGAACAATATTTTAGTGTGACTTCGTGTGTTAAACAATGATATATATCTATTATTTTGAGACATAGGGATGAAAGTTTATTAGAATGAGAGACAAGCTCTTCTAAGTCCTTAGTACTTATTCCTCTTGTGTGGGGGGTATTATGGAAGCTACTGTCTGATATTTTCAGCTTGTGTCTGTATTGCATTTATTTTAAAAGTTTTTGTTTATTTTAAATTTTATTTTTGTTGAGACAGTGTCTCTGTTGACTAGGTTGGAGTGCAGTGCTGCAAACACAGCTCACCGCAGCTTCGACTTACCATGCACAAAGTCATCTTCCCACCTCAGTCTCCAAAGTGCTGGAATTACAGGCATGAGCCACTATACCCTGCTAAAAGTTTTTTAATAACATATTTAAATAAACAAGTATTATAAAACTATGATTTTAAAAATAGTGTTTCCTTTGTATACGAATAAACAGAGATTAGTGCACAAACTAGAACGTCCAGACACAAATGACTTCTATGGTAATCAGGAACAGGTGTTTTCAGACATATAACATAGCAAGGTTTTCTGGAGTGCAATTTAGCAGAATTACCCTAAAAATGTAAATACATTTTTTCCTAGTAAAGTTACTTCTGGAAATAAAACTTAAAAAATGAAGAAATAATTAGATATTTGTACAACACTTCTGTAGCTATTCATTTCACCATTACAAACTAAAAAATAAAAACAACTTAAATGTAAAATAATTAATTAAATAAGTTATAGAATGTAGCCATAATATATTTGAGTGGATCACAAGGTCAAAAGATCAAGACTATCCTGGCCAACATGGTGAAACCCCATCTCTACTAAAAATACAAAAAATGAGCTGGGCGTGGTGGCGGGTGACTGTAGTCCCAGCTACTCCGGAGGCTGAGGCAGGAGAATCACTTGAACCAAGGAGACAGAGGTTGCAGTAAGCTGAGATTGCGCCACTGCACTCCAGCCTGGCGACACAGAGAGACTCTGTCTCAAAAATAATAATAATAATAGAAAACACTTTTGATATATTATTTTAACAGCTTTCTGTTAAATAACAGTAACATGACATTTACCCATTTATAGTGTATAATTAAATGATTTTTACTAT
>NW_012106509.1:980096-981375 GCF_000951045.1 Mandrillus leucophaeus | reverse complement strand
CCTAAAAATGTAAATACATTTTTTCCTAGTAAAGTTACTTCTGGAAATAAAACTTAAAAAATGAAGAAATAATTAGATATTTGTACAACACTTCTGTAGCTATTCATTTCACCATTACAAACTGAAAAATAAAAACAACTTTAATGTAAAATAATTAATTAAATAAGTTATAGAATGTAGCCATAATATATTTGAGTGAATCACAAGGTCAAAAGATCAAGACTATCCTGGCCAACAGGGTGAAACCCCATCTCTACTAAAAATACAAAAAATGAGCTGGGCGTGGTGGCGGGTGACTGTAGTCCCAGCTACTCGGGAGGCTGAGGCAGGAGAATCACTTGAACCAAGGAGGCAGAGGTTGCAGTAAGCTGAGATTGCGCCACTGCACTCCAGCCTGGCGACACAGAGAGACTCTGTCTCAAAAATAATAATAATAATAGAAAACACTTTTGATATATTATTTTAACAGCTTTCTGTTAAATAACAGTAACATGACATTTACCCATTTATAGTGTATAATTAAATGATTTTTACTATATTTACAGAGTAGTGCAACCATTACCACTACATAGTTTACAGTAAGGTACAATTTTTTATTTGAGACCTTGCTTCCTAAATATAGGCATTCACAATTTAAAGATTCCTTCTAAACATAGCTTTAGTCATATATCATGTTTTAGAACTATGTGCTCTCACTTCATTCATCTCAGTGTTTTCTAAGTTCCTTTGTGACTTATTTGACCCATTGTTGACTTAGGAGTGCGTTAATTTCCACATATTTGTAATCTTTAATTTTTTGTGCGTGGTTGATTTTTAATTTAATTCCATTGTGTTGCAAGAACATGCCTCTCATTATTTCAATTCTTTTAAATTTGTTGAGGCTTCTGTTATGATCTAACATATGGTCCATCCTGAAGAATGTCTCATGTGTGCTTGAGAAAAATGTGTATTTTGCTGTTGGTCTATAGTGTTGCTCAAGCCTTTTACATTATTGTTGATCTTCTATCTCCTTTTTCTATCTGATATTGAAAGTGGAATATTGAGGTCTCTGCCTTTTGATAGGATTGTGTAATTCATTCACAATTAATATTATTATTGGTATGATTATATTTACTTCTAGCATTTTTCTACAGGTTTCCTTTGTGTATCATGTCTTTTTTGTTCCTCTCTTAATACTTTGCTACCTTTTTTGCATTAATTGAATTTTTGTGTAATATTTTAGTTTCTTGAGCAATTTTAACTATATATAGTTACCCTCTTAGTGGTTTTTCTGAGATTT
>NW_012106509.1:979651-980046 GCF_000951045.1 Mandrillus leucophaeus | reverse complement strand
CTGTTATGATCTAACATATGGTTCATCCTGAAGAATGTCTCATGTGTGCTTGAGAAAAATGTGTATTTTGCTGTTGGTCTATAGTGTTGTTCAAGCCTTTTACATTATTGTTGATCTTCTATCTCCTTTTTCTATCTGATATTGAAAGTGGAATATTGAGGTATCTGCCTTTTGATAGGATTGTGTAATTCATTCACAATTAATGTTATTATTGGTATGATTATATTTACTTCTAGCATTTTTCTACAGGTTTCCTTTGTGTATCATGTCTTTTTTGTTCCTCTCTTAATACTTTGCTAACTTTTTTGCATTAATTGAATTTTTGTGTAATATTTTAGTTTCTTGAGCAATTTTAACTATATATAGTTACCCTCTTAGTGGTTTTTCTGAGATTT
>NW_012106509.1:978052-979601 GCF_000951045.1 Mandrillus leucophaeus | reverse complement strand
ATCATCATGGAATGTCTATGGGATATCACAGAAATTTTATTATTTATAATCATCCCAGCCAAAGGATTTACTTTCCTCAAAGAAGAGTGTTGCATCTTGTCAAGAAGAAAACATTGATTCTATACATAGAAAGTCACATAGTCTCTGCCCAAATGGTCTTAGATCTGCTGAACAACTTCAGCAAAGATTCAGGCTAGAAAATCAATGTACACAAATGAGTTGCATTTCTATACACCAGTAACAACTTGGCTGACAGTCAAATCAAGAATGTGATTTCATTCACAATAGCCACAGAATAAATAAAATACCTATTAATACAGCTAACCAGGGAAAAGAAAGTACTCTACAATGAAAATTACAAAACATTGCTGGAAGAAGTCAGAGGTGACACAAACAAATGGAAAACATTCCATACTCATGGGTAGGAAGAATTAATATTGTTAAAATGCTCATACTGCCCAAAGAAATTTGCAGATTCAATGCTATTCCTATCAAACTACCAATGACATTTCTCACAGTATCAGAAAAAAATACATAAAATTTATTTGGAACCAGAAAAGAGCCTAAATAGGCAAAGCAACCCTAAGCAAAAAGAACAAAGTTGGAAACATCATACTACTCAATTTCAAACTATACTACAAGGCTACAGTAACTAAAACAGCATGGTATGGTACAAAAATATACACATAGACCAATGGAAAATGTTAGAGAACCCAGAAATAAAGCTGCACACATACAACCATCTGATCTTTGACAAAGTTGACAATAACAAACAATGGGGAAAGGACTCAGTATTCATATGCGGAAGATTAAAACTGGACCCTCTACCTTTCACTTTATACAAAAATCAACTTAAAATGGATTAAAGACTTAAATGTAAAACCTAAAACTGTAAAAACCCTGGAAGAAGATCTAGGAAATACCTTTCCAGACATTGGCCCTGGCAAAGACTTTATGATGATAACTACAAAAGCAATTGTAACAAAAACAAATATTTACAAGTGAGACCTAAATAGTGAGACCTAAACTACAGAGCTTCTGCACAGCAAAGGAAACTATCAATAGAGTAAACAGACAACCTGCAGAATGAGAGAAAACATTTGCTAACTATGCTTCTGACAAAGATCTAATACACAGAATCTATAAGGAACTTAAACAAATCAACAAACAAAAATTAAACAACCCCATTTAAAAATGGGCAAAGAACATGAACAGACAATTCTCAAAAGAAGACACACATGTGGCCAACAAACATATATAAGAATCCTCAATATCACTAATCAGTAGGGAAATGCAAATCAAAACCACAATTAGATACCATCTCACACCAATTAGAATGGCTATTACTGAAAAAATGAAAAAAATAACAGATGCTGGCAAGGTTGCAGAGAAAAAGGAATGCTTATACACTGCTGATGGGAATGTAAATTAGTTCAGCCACCATGGAAAGCAGTCGGGAGATTTCTCAAAGAACCAAATGGAACTGCTATACCACCCAGCAATGCCATTACTGGGTATACACCCAAAGGAATATAAATCGTTCCATCAT
>NW_012106509.1:973058-975167 GCF_000951045.1 Mandrillus leucophaeus | reverse complement strand
ATCTAGGAAATACCTTTCCAGACATTGGCCCTGGCAAAGACTTTATGATGATAACTACAAAAGCAATTGTAACAAAAACAAATATTTACAAGTGAGACCTAAATAGTGAGACCTAATTAAACTACAGAGCTTCTGCACAGCAAAGGAAACTATCAATAGAGTAAACAGACAACCTACAGAATGAGAGAAAACATTTGCTAACTATGCTTCTGACAAAGATCTAATACACAGAATCTATAAGGAACTTAAACAAATCAACAAACAAAAATTAAACAACTCCATTTAAAAATGGGCAAAGAACATGAACAGACAATTCTCAAAAGAAGGCACATGTGGCCAACAAACATATATAAGAATCCTCAATATCACTAATCAGTAGGGAAACGCAAATCAAAACCACAATTAGATACCATCTCGCACCAATTAGAATGGTTATTACTGAAAAAATGAAAAATATAACAGATGCTGGCAAGGTTGCAGAGAAAAAGGAATGCTTATACACTGCTGATGGGAATGTAAATTAGTTCAGCCACCATAGAAAGCAGTCGGGAGATTTCTCAAAGAACCAAATGGAACTGCTATACCACCCAGCAATGCCATTACTGGGTATACACCCAAAGGAATATAAATCGTTCCATCATAAAGTTACATGTACTCACATGTTCATCACAGCACTATTCACAATACCAAAGACACGGAATCAACCTACATGCCCATCGACAGTGGACTGGATAAAGAAAATATGGTAATATATACCATGAAACACTACACAGCCATAAGAAGGAATGAGGTCATATCCCTTGCAGCAACATGGATGAAGCTGGAGGCCGTTATCCTAAGCAAATTAATGCGGGAACAGAAAACCAAGTACCACGTGTTCTCACTTATAAGTGAGAGCTAACTATTGAGTATACATGCACACGAAGAAGGGAACAATAAACACTAGGGCCTACTTGTGGGTGGAGCATGAGGACTGAAAAACTACCTATTAAGTATCATGCTGGTTACCTGGATGACAAAATTATTTGTACCGCAAACTTCCATGGCACACAATTCACCCATGTAACAAACATGCACATATACCCCTTGAACCTAAAATAAAAGTTGCAAAGAAAAAAAGAAGGGCTCCAAAATATGTGAACATGAGAAAACTATCTAAATTGGGATAATATAGCCTCCTATGTTAGCAGAATTTTGAAAATTTGTTCCTTCTCATTCCTGAAATTTTAGTCAGGAAAAGGGCTTATTTATCTAAAACTAAAATTTTAGAAAATGTTAAATATAGAAATGCATCACTTAGCAACAGGGGTACTTTCTGAGGAATGCTTCATTAGGTAATTTTGTTGTCATGCCAGCATCATAGAGTGTATTATATCACAAACCTAGATGGTATAGCCTACTACATACCTAAACAGATGGTGTAGTCTACTGCTCCTAGGCTACAAATCTCAATAGCACATTACTGTTCTGAATGCTGTAAGCAGTTGTAATACAATGGTAAGTATCTGTGTATCTACATATCGAAACATAGAAAAGGTACAGTAAAAATGGGGTATTATAATCTTTTAAAACTGTCTTTGTATAGGTTGTTCCTTGTTGACTGAAATGTTAATATTTGGGACTGGACTCCAGTTGTTAACTGGAATTCCCATTGAACAGTTAAGCTGGTGTTCCCATTGATAAATGCATAAGATGACTCTAAGGAAACGGATCCTAACTACTTCATCACGTCCATCTCAGAGGTTTACTTACTTCTCATCAGAAATTAATAAATAATTTCAATAGGACATCTTACCCTAAAAGGGGTCAGAGGTATTTGACCTACTCTATGTCAAATTTATTTTTTTTAGTGACACCTTAGACCTTTATCTTTCATTTTACTTCCTTTCCCTGATGTTTCAATACATTTTACCTATATTGTTTTGATGTACTTTAATGGTTTTTGAACAGGTTTTATTTGTGGATGAACTGACTTTAACTCACCATGCTTTAATTAGTTTCTTTAATACATTACTTTACTTGTCTTTCAGCAAAGACAAGTTAATAACAATTAATTGCCTTAATTTATTTCTTATTTTATTATATTTCTTCTTCTTATTCAACTTATTC
>NW_012106509.1:880983-973008 GCF_000951045.1 Mandrillus leucophaeus | reverse complement strand
CCTACTACATACCTAAACAGATGGTGTAGTCTACTGCTCCTAGGCTACAAATCTCAATAGCACATTACTGTTCTGAATGCTGTAAGCAGTTGTAATACAATGGTAAGTATCTGTGTATCTACATATCGAAACATAGAAAAGGTACAGTAAAAATGGGGTATTATAATCTTTTAAAACTGTCTTTGTATAGGTTGTTCCTTGTTGACTGAAATGTTAATATTTGGGACTGGACTCCAGTTGTTAACTGGAATTCCCATTGAACAGTTAAGCTGGTGTTCCCATTGATAAATGCATAAGATGACTCTAAGGAAACGGATCCTAACTACTTCATCACGTCCATCTCAGAGGTTTACTTACTTCTCATCAGAAGTTAATAAATAATTTCAATAGGACATCTTACCCTAAAAGGGGTCAGAGGTATTTGACCTACTCTATGTCAAATTTATTTTTTTTAGTGACACCTTAGACCTTTATCTTTCATTTTACTTCCTTTCCCTGATGTTTCAATACATTTTACCTATATTGTTTTGATGTACTTTAATGGTTTTTGAACAGGTTTTATTTGTGGATGAACTGACTTTAACTCACCATGCTTTAATTAGTTTCTTTAATACATTACTTTACTTGTCTTTCAGCAAAGACAAGTTAATAACAATTAATTGCCTTAATTTATTTCTTATTTTATTATATTTCTTCTTCTTATTCAACTTATTCAAAATGAGTCGAAAATATGCTAACCATGATACTCAAAGTGAGATTACTCCTAATTAGAGGCTACATGTGGTATACTGAGATTGGGGGGACTTTTGAAAATAATATAAGTATTATACCTAATTATGGGCTCCACTTTTTAAAAAAGTACTTCGGTAGAAGAAAACTCAGATTCTGTGTTCAGATTTCAAGGAAAATTAAGCAACTTTACCAAGACAGCAAATGAGATGAAATTAAGCATTTCATTTCTCAAATTATTAATTTAGTAATAGGCACTAACTTCATTGCTCTCTGATTATTGGCAAAGCCAAGATGTGCATTTTCTCCCTTTGAACACTGTATTAATGAAATTGGAGGTTGTGTGTCTTACGCAATGTATGTTCTGCAACATTTTGAAAGCTTAGCTGGGAATCCCTGTGGTGCTGACTGAAGGGAAAAAAGGAAGCAAAGTCTTCTTTAGTTTTTAAAAACCAGAAGTATTTTTCAGAAGTCATGTATGAAATAAACTGCTTATGAGAAAATGACTGTAATGCTGCCTCAGTTTTCAGTGATAGAGGGATCTGTTTAAAACATTCTGACATAAAAAATAAATCAGCTTTAACTTCAATTATTAAGAGCTAAAGTAGCATTCTTTGATAGAAAGGGGTGGGTTTCTGGCATTTCAATGATAAATATGTATGAAAATAGTTGTGTCACCATGGAAACTAAGGCCTCACCAATTTTTTTTTTTTTTTTTTACACAAGGCAAATAGTATAATAGAAACTTGGGATATCTAAAAACAAATTGATGAAGACCAACCACTGTTAGAGTGTTTTGTCTTCTTAAACTTTTTGCATTTCTTGGTTTTTAGCATTCATTTTAAGTTCTGAAGAATATGTCCAGATTTTCTTCAAGTCATTTTTGAGATTTCAAGCATTTTAATGAATGTTTTTAAATAAGCATTGATGCAATATAGTTGCATTAGTAACTAGTGTCTGTTTGAAACTTTGAATAGCATCACTCTGAAGAAATCAAATAGGTATTTTTTTCAGAGTGACACAAACTCTCTTATAGGTATTTAGGCAAATATCTTTTATTTTTCTCCTTTAGTTTTTGTTTCCTATGAGTAAATTCTGGATAGAAGGCAATGAAGATTGTATCTGAATGCAGTGATGTTTTTGCTGTGACAAATTTTACAAATACTTTCTGGAGTTTCTGATATAGCTTGTGCCCTGGATGTTTTAGATGGGAACACCTCTTGCTAGGAGCCAATATATTTCATATTGCCTGCTTCCCTAAAACCACAAAATTTAATCATTTTAATGACTTAATGTTAAAGATATGTATATTTAAATGAAGGCTATTGCATGCAATTCAAATATACTTTCTTACATAGGAGGAAGTGTTAGTGAGAGAAAAGAACCCTGACCCAAGATATCCAAATCTCTTATCCTTGTTCCATCTTTTTTTTTTTTAGCAGCAATTTTGCTTTGGAAAAACCCTTTCATCTCTCTGAGTCGTGCTTTTCATGTTTATAAAATGGAACTCATTATATATGCACATGTCCGGGATTATTTTGAGAATCGTACTTTATTTGGAAAAAACTTCTAAATATCAAAAATTATATTCAAAATATAAGGTGAAATAAGTTTTATTACAGCTAAGAAAACCGCCTAGTTTAAATTTTGCATAATATTAATACATGATGACATTAGTTTATAACTCAAAAAGTACACCTAAGTGGGCTTATGGCAACACCAAAATATCTGATTCAAAAGTAAAATTTTACATAAAGCATATTTTAAAATAAAATCTCACCTGCTTACTTGTTTTATATTTATTTTGTTCAGCCATCAGAGTTATTAGGGGTTATGGAGTTATCATTGCACTGTTCAGTATACATCTTCAAACTGAAAAATCATTGAGTTAAACTCTTACCGTAAGAGAGTGATTTACCTGATTGATACTAATGCTGTTTCAATGAGCAATGAAAAATATTTGACATAACTGGACATCGAATATCTTTAAACACATAAGTGAAATGTGTATCAGTAATAAAGAACAACGGTAAATATTCCAATCTTATAGAACATGGCTCTATCAATGTGTGTCGTCTGAAGAGGTTCCTACTTCTTTCACAGCATTCCCCCCATCTTACAGTTCAGGGCTACTGCACACACAATAATTATAACTGGTGCCACACAAAGTATCTTGGGTCCTGCCTGGTGTTACTTTGTAAAAGTTTCTCAACTTCTCATGTAAGGGTGTAAAGCTTCTCCAACTTTAAGTGAATCTTTAGAGCTGGAGAAGGATTCACTTAACCCACAGTTCACAGAAACACTTATACACTGACAGAGGCATTAAAACAGCACCAAACAATACATTGTTTACCCTAGTATAGAAACGGGTTTACTTCTGCATAAAGAATTTCTTTCTCAGTAGTTTTAAAGAGTTTTTACATACGAAACAAAATTATAAAATACATGGTTTCATATCTTTCTCATGTAAAAATGATGAAGAACATTTATATACTGAAATATTTTGAAAACTTTTTCTTTGTGACACAGCATTCAAAATAACTCTCTTAGTTTCACGGTACTAAGTCTAACGGAGCACTTGAAAAACCTCAGCATTTTAACATAGGAGGCCTAATTAGGTCTGATTGATTCACAGTCTCAGTCACCATTAAAAAATACTTCTGGAATAGACTCCGACAAGAAATATGCCCATCTCCAAATGGGCTAACTAATCTTATATTACTGATTTTTCAGACAGTCGTATTTATTTCAATGGGGGAGAAAATAGTAATTTCCTTTTATTGGACAGATTTATATGTTTTTAAATTCTGTACCTCTTTAGGTAAGTCACAATATTTCTACTTTCATAGCTATGCTCATATACTTTCTGGAAAATGGACACATTTATTTTCAAAATAAATTTTCCTTTATGCTTCCTCGGATTGGTTCCTATTGTAAGTAAAGCTATATATTATTGGGAATACTTAAAAACAAGAACTGATGGGATAATTTTTCTCTTGAATGAACATATTCAATTATGAAAAGATATATATAAACCATGTACTTATACATTTAAGTATTGTGTCTTATTTATTATGAAAATTTAAACCTCAGCCACTTTTAATAGCAAACAATAAGGAACTGCTTGTTCACGTTCATTTATTTTTACTATAACAGACTGGAATATTATGGTCAATGTATACACAAAAGTAAACATTTAGATAAAATAAAAACAAATGAAAATCGTCCTCAAATCTAGATTATTTCCTACACAATGACTAAAATCCTAAACTTTATAATTATCCAGACATTGTTAGTAATAGCATCAAATGTCACGCAGATATAGCAGGCTCTTAGTAGTTTCCTGCAAAGAGTAACACTATATAAATACTGCCACCCTACCTCAATAAGTTAATTTTCTACTAGGCAGTAAAGAGTTCTAGTTATGCACTTCTCCCCCTACAAATACAGATTTTAAGGCTTTTCTGAAAAGTCACACACAAATCTTTGAATTCTTGTGAGGAAAAAAATCACTAGAATTTCTTATCAAATTTCATTAATGCCATATTTTAAGTTTTAATGATTATTTCTTATAGTAATTTTTGTAGCATTAATTTATTTAACAAAACCTATTAGGTTTTAATAGACTCAAATGTCAGTAGGTAAGAAAAGGCTAACAGCCAAAGTAAGTTTAAAGAACTTCACAAAAACCTATGTACTGACTTTTTTTAAACATGATTACAATTAAAGAGCGTGGGACTTACAAAATAGCAAGTCCTTTTAAAAAAGAAACAGTTTTAAATATGACATTTAAGCTTTTCTTAAAAACCCCCAAATTACGTATAGTAAATAACCAATAATCCCTTATGCCATGAAATGCTCTCATCCCCACCTCCACCAATTTAGTTGTATTCTGTGTCTGCACAATTTATCACAAGAGGTGAAAGGTGAGAGATGAGGAGTGACTCAATGAAAATCTATCACAACTAAGAAGAAAGGAAGTTCAAAATATACTACAATGCTTTGGTACCGAAGTATGTCAGATATCTTTAGAAAATAATAGAAAAAATATACCTTTAGAGAATAATAGAAGAAAAAGGTGACTCAAACTCTAAGTATGAAATTATTACCTATTTATCTGTTATTAATGATTTCTTTCAAAGTTGCATTTCTAAATACCATACTGTTTATAATTATTATTATTTAAGAAACAGAGGATTAAATTACTCAAATGGAGATTTAGATTTTTACACTGTATTTATTCGAAGGAAAACTGCCTGCAAATGTATGCAGAGAGAGATGAAAGCCAGGCTAACAATAGAGCTAGATAATCTATGGTGTGAATCAAGGGGCATGGGGTAGCTAAATTTTTCTAAAGTGTCAATGATCCATCTTTGCCCCATTTTATTTAAGAGGTGAATGGCCATTAAAATTTTCTGAGAGCAGGGCAGAGAGAGAGAGTGGAGTGGGAAAAAAAAATTGTATGAAGAGAGAAAGCGTAAGAATCCATCAAGTCTGAAGTTTTAAGAAGGGTATTCAAGAGAAAGCTGAGGTCCTTAAAAATAAATTTTGTTTATTTCAAGCTCTTCTGAGGTTTGATTGTCTCCTACCTTCTCTTCAAGAATGCATCTACTGGCTTCTTGACAGTAGAATGACATTGCGCATGTTGATTTACCTCAACATACTTCGTTTACATCATCAAACATGGAATACACAACCACAGGCATTCTTTTGTACCTATTTACACGAGTAAGTTATCAACCGATCATGTTTTGGCATATTTGAACTGAGAATTAGAAAACAGAAGATGAACCAAAAAGAGATTTTTTTGATGCCAGATCCCCAGGGAATCAGGAGCAGAGCATTGGTATCAACAATAATACAAATAAGCAATTTTAAGGAAAATTTTAAAATCAGAATTGGGCTGTGAAACTGTTATTATTTCTGTGATAATTATTGAACACAATGCTCTCAGTTTTTCTTTTGGTTTAATTTTTAAAATATTTGTGTATTTGAGATCAGTGTGTTCTTTTCCATTTTTCTGCAGACATCTTTTTCTTTATGAAACTTTTCAGAACACAAAATGCAACTTGTAAATAATTTTGGTTTGGCAAAGCCTCATATGCGCTAACAGGTTACATACTGTTCTGATTAGACACACTGAACATGCTACTCAATATGTAGACATGTTTCAACTCACACTGACAGCTGATGTATAATTTACTATGCTCACTGCTCAAGGCATTTGTACTAGTTCAATTTTCATATTTATTTATGCCAAAATTTTGTTGTAAACAAAGCAATTTAAATGATGTATCAGATGGCTACTGACAAAGAGTTTTTAAAAATCTGTTGACATGTACTTTAAAAGAAAAAACTCACATACATATGCCAAAATTTTATGAAAATAAAGGACGTCTTTTTTAAAAAATAAAATAAAGTCAGTGGCATTCTACGATATGTTTTCTGTACCATTTTAGTTATCTACCAAACTGAAAGAAGTGTCAACAAGATGGTGCAAACATTTTCTTCAGAAAAATAATCTTTGTCCATTAAGAAAAAAGGTCCTTTCAAGAATGAAAAGCCTAATTTTTCAGTTTACAAGTCAGAGCTGAGGCCGGGCGCGGTGGCTCAAGCCTGTAATCCCAGCACTTTGGGAGGCCGAGACGGGCGGATCACGAGGTCAGGAGATCGAGACCATCCTGGCTAACCCGGTGAAACCCCGTCTCTATTAAGAAATACAAAAAACTAGCCGGGCGAGGTGGTGGGCGCCTGTAGTCCCAGCTACTCGGGAGGCTGAGGCAGGAGAATGGCGTAAACCCAGGAGGCGGAGCTTGCAGTGAGCTGAGATCCGGCCACTGCACTCTCCAGGCTGGGCGACAGAGCGAGACTCCCTCTCAAAAAAAAAAACAAAAAAAACAAGTCAGAGCTATGGTTTAAGTACCCATTGCACTTCCATGGACAAACTTGTAAATATCTAACCTGTGAACAGTCATTGCACAAGCAGGATAATGTGCTATTTTACCTTAACAACGATTTGTAAGTCACTCCATTAAGGGAAACACTTGTTAAAAGCTTAATGGTCAGAGAAAAAAACATGGAAAGTTTCAAAAGGAAAACAAAAACCCATATCTGGGTTTGTCTTTTAAATTGCATCCATACCCTGACTGGCCACACAAAAAGAGACTGAGCTTTTGCCTAGGCAATAACTTGAATCTTTTCAGTGTAGGGAGAACCATTGTTGATCCATATCTTACTGGCATTTTTATCTCTGATCAGGGATTACTACAATTTATAATTTAATATTGGGAGGGGACACCTGAATAGATTTACTCCCCTCCCACGGCGGACAGTATATATATATATATATATATATATATATATATATATATGAATTAAGAAGCACATACTTCAAAAATCACTAAGACATATTTACATTGTCTTCCAAGTGGTTTTCATTGACCTCATGAAACTCATCCAGGATTTAAAATGGAAGATGTGAACAAAAGTTAAGCAAATAACTTTCTAAAATGTCACAGGAGAATGAAGGAGAAAGGAATTTATAAAATGATTAAAAGATAGAGGGAGAAATAATGAAAAAAGGGGAAAGAAATGCAAAAATGTTTTGGAGGGAATTGCAGGTTGTTTTTTCTTACTCCAAACCATATTCCAAGTATTCTAATTACTAAGACTACAATGAAATCTAAAATAAACTGTATCAAACCAATTGCATTTCTTATAATTCCCTAGTAACTAATAGAAAAAAAACACATAATGGTTACCTAAAGGTTACTGAGACAAGAAATGTAATGTTATTTTTTAAAGTTTGGAAATTGCATATAATGGGTTTTTGCCCATAATATATTCAACGTCAGGATGCCAATAATTTGTCTGAATAAAAGTGCCTTGATAAACGTATGGAAATGTAGTCATCAACTACCCTGCATATGGAGATATGTAGACAAAGGACCTCATAAAGATGCAATACACTATTCATTTCAAGAAAAAGCAAAAATGTTCCTTCATTTCTAATTTATCTTGTAGAAAATTTCAGCTTCCTTGTTTTAATAACAATTTATATTACTATCTCTTTTTTCAAAATTATACTCTGAAATGCACAAGTTTGACAATGAATTAATGTCAACAAGTTGTCTTGGAAAGGAAAAAAGAAGTAAAAGAGAAACTATCACTTATGTAGAACCATTTTTCATTGCTCTAATTTTGCTAATTTCTTTGGTCTAAATGGGTGTTACTGATTGAGTCAATGTATCCTCATTAATTAGAAGATGCTGAATTAAATTAAAAAAAACTACCTGAAGCCACAAATATTAGTTCATAAGCTACAAACAGAAACATTAAGAAAACATACTTTAAGGAACATAGTATCCACTGATAGAAAAAAAAAAAACCTTCCTGCTTTGAATGTCTATTCTAAGAATCCATCTTTTCTAAAGATAGTACTTCTTTTTACATTCCCTTAAAATGAGACAATGAATATTCTGTAAAACATAAGTTTTTCCGTAAGAAAATAACATTATCATGTTTTTCACCCTCAAAACATTTAGAATCTACATATCTCCATGGTGTATACACTCTGGATACAATGCTACTAAACTGCTGTTTATTTGTTTTTAAACAATTAGGACTTCTTCTCAACTACCAGAATAATACAGTCATTTAGGGGTCCTACAGTAGTCACTTAACCTCTTTGAACAAGTCTCTTCAACAGTAAAATGAAAAAAAAAAATGGTCTCTGAAACTCCTTTTGGAACTAAAATTCCACGAGTCTGTGATGTGTACACTATCATCTCAGCCATTTGAACTGCCCAAACAGCTCACCTGAATGTGCTTTTATTGAAGCGCCTGTCACTAACACAAAGAGCCCAGAACTTTGGAAACATATCTGTTCAATTTAGTAACTCCTGTAAAAAAAAAATTCTAGTCAATCCCATATTTGATTTCACTGATATTTTTTCATTAATTGATCAGTAATTCAGTTAAAATAGTTGAAGCGGTTAAGTGTTAAATGTGTAGATTCAGTCAGCAAATACATGATATATCGGAATTGGTGTTGAAAGAAAAACATGTGCTTAACTGCTTAATAAATTACAGTTGGAGGAGGAGGTGTCAGGTAAATTCTTTGGGTAGCAGAGTAAAGTTTCAATAATGTAAATAATGCATTGTCTATTTTCTGCTCCCATTATAGTACAGTTTCTGATTCTCAAAACTGTTGTCTGACAGGTCTGTGTTCTCCTGGCCAGGTTGTGGTACATTTCGCAGCTTGTCAAATTTCCTCGCTTCCTCGTGCCCTTTTTCATTCTACAGTATTGCTCTGTGCTTACCCACTGTATCCGTTCATGCAGACATACTCTACCTTCAGTATAACACTAAAATTGATTTGCTAGGTGCTCCTTTGCTTCCTCACATTTCACATCTTCCCATTGAATTTCTTGTGTCAAGAACACAGCTCTGTCTTTTTACTTCCATTCTCAGAAACCTGAACACTCTTTGGGTTTTCTGAATATTTTAATAGCTTTGTGACTGATGTCAGTGTGTTTTATTCTGCAGTACTGTGTTCAATGCAATTTTGTATTATGTTTTGAGAGTACCCTACATTATTTTCATTTTAGATTCCGTCTGTTTAAAAATTATTTAAATTTCCTGGTCTTTTCACAATAGTTAATGGCAAAAGCCTTTTTCTTTCTTTTATTTTTTTTGTAGAAAGCAGTTTCTAATTAGTTTTTTCTTCAGAAAACACATATTAAAAACAGAAAACTCTATAATATATTATAGATTTGTCCAAAGTTAATAGTCTATTTTCTGTACAAGGACTAGAGCAGGAAACAACAAAACACTAAATAATCCTACACAAATTTTAAAAAGTGTGTGTATGTGTGTGTCTTTTACTGCAAAAGTGAGAGAAATGAATGTAAAATGGTTCAGGCTTACAATTACATGATCTAAGTTGACACTGGATCTTAGATGTTCTCGGGAGAGTTCAAAGCCTGACCATTTAGTGCTCGTTGATAAAGCACATTTATTTTAGCATATTCTTTTAACCGGTCAAATTTTGAGACTTCTGGAAGTGTAGGTGAAAGTTCAAAGTTCTTTACTAAAGTGTAGCCATTGTGTAATAAAATACCCAAGATGATTCATTCAGTCAACCTAATATCTACTAATCAAGAAGGAGAACAAGCTAAGGAGGTATTATATCTTTCTCTAGCATAACATGTTAAGTGCAGCATTCCAATCTAAAAGGTAGAATTGTTCCTTTGAGTAAAATAATTAATGAACCCAACAAAAGGAAAGCTGTTACGAGAGAGACCTCTAGTGGAAAGAAACGTGCGTCCCTTGGAAAGAGGTTTTATTGTTCATGCTTCATCTGAAGAACGGAGCTCACAAACGCTATTTAAGACAGTGTCCACAAAGCAGAAAACTTAAATTCCTCTTTAATGCTTAGAACATGCTGTTTGTCCAAGCAAATAACGCTTTTCAGAGTGGAGTGAACAACGTGCTTGAGAGAGTCGTAACTCCTTAGATATCAGATTTTGAAAAACAAGTTACAGATGTCTAAGAAGAAAGACAAGGTTTGTAAAAGGGGGCATCCAGAATTTGGAGACCCTGCATTTTCTAGGCACTGGAGCCCTTTATTTGTTTATGGACGCATCACTTAAATTGTAGGTCACTTTTTATGTGTAAAAGTCTCAAAGCACTTTTCTGTGGAGGGGGGTGAGGCCGGGAATAGAAGGACTTTCCACTTTCCACAAATCATAAATTTAGTAATAAAACACATTAATATGATTTCGGAATTATTTATAAGGAAAACGGCAAAAAGGTCCATGATACGCAGAGTAGAGAAACACCCAAGTACAGGTTATTTCAAGAAAACCGTTGTTTCTGGATTATAGAGCATTTCATTTGACTAATACTCCTTAGAAGATCAGTCCTCTCTTGTTCTCCACACAATTGCATTTAATTCCTCTTCTGATGTATAATCTGATTTTAACGCTTATTAAAAATTTTCTGCTTTCAACAACGTTAATGGTAAATAAGAAAATTAAAAAATGTTTTCTGACTACAGATCTAGCACTAAATACCAGAGAAATCTGAGTCTACTCGTTGTGTTTTTAGAATAGGTAGTAATATAACTTCTAATTTAAACGACTGTAGTTCAGAGAGACACTGTAAACCTGAGCTACATAACTTATAAAAGTGTTCCAGGCATAATGCAGAAAGTAAGATAAGTCAGTAAGTCAAACATACAGGGTTAACTCAGCATTGAAATATGGTCACAATTGTTAAGAAATACAGCTTTGGGAACCAGTTACGATAATAATTTCTGAAATTCTATTCTATAATAATGACAAATGTTACATATACTTCTTTAAAAATTAGCTATAATAGAACTTTAGTGTTTATTATTGTTCAGCTGTATCATCCAAATTTAGGGAAAGAGTATTTTGTAAGGCTATTTTTATTTTCAGTGTCAGTCCCTAGTTTTCTTATTCTTTTTTAATTCTGCCTATTGTATTTGATAACACTTTCTTCAATTTCTCCTCAGGATTATGAAATTTTAGAGCCTATTTGCAGGGCAAGTTATTCACAGCCCTTATATTCCTAATACTAATATATCTCAGTTAATGCTGAAGAGGTTCTATCTTTTCACTCTTACCAAAGTCTGAGCATCCTATAAAATAGGACTTCATTATTCTGAAAAAGTGTAGAACATGAATCTCTTCAAGTTTGGGCCGGTGGCTGGCAGCCACTTAAATGAGAATTGGTAATAGGGTGGTGGGAAGGTGCACAAAGGAGTTAGAGGATGTCACACAAACTTTATTTCCCTGACTTTGTTTCCCATTTAGAATGGAGCTTTATTCAGTAAAAGTAAACCAGCTTTAAATTTTGAAGGCTTTGGAAAATCCTTTTTTTGTTTACATTTAAAAATAAATATAATGGCTAAAAGAATGCTTCCCATGAAAGCAAAGCATAAGGAAACATATTTATCCACCCTCCTTTCTGATTATTTCTTCTTTAAAAGAGATTGAATCACATTCCTAGGTCGCCATGTGTTCTTTAAGTGAAACTGCACGTTTCTGTTTATAACTATCTCCCCCAACCATGTAGAACACTGACTCTATCAGCATATGCCCTGCCTGAATGGTTTCCTTGCACTCTTTCCCATCCTCACCCTTCTTGCTCCTCAAAAAGTTAATTTTCATAAGCACCTAGGGACGTGAGAGTGAAGGTAAACTCTTCAGAGTTTTCCAGAATTCTCAGTGGGGGAAGAAAAGTCAGTTTGGTTTGGCCAAGGGACTGAAATGCAAATGGCTCCCCGCTCTCCACATTGTGCCATATTTGAGGGCCTCATACATACACACACACACACACACACACACACACACACGTGAAAGAAAAGAACTCTGCAAGTAGAATTTCATTCTTATTTTAGGTAAGTTGCAGACATCTGTCTTAATAATTAATATTTATATGCTTACTGTTGACTTTCATGTTTCTCTTTTGAGAGCAAATGACTGGGGAAAAAAGAAACTTAGGAGAAAGAGAATCAGATCTGCACCAAATATGTGAATTCTTTTTACTTTTGCTTTCCACATTGGAGCTACTGTTTTTGTACATCCTCTTATGGTTTGCAACACATTCGTTCAAAATTTATAATTCCCCTATCCTTCAATGCATCCTCACCCTTATTCCCATTCCGACAGCGATGAACCACCAAGTGCTAGCACAAAGAAGCATTCCAATGAAAAACAAACAAAAACCATTGAAGTGGCACTCAAATGACCTGAGTTCTCATCTCTGCAATGCTGGATAGTTGGCTCTGATCTGCCAGTAAATAGGTCATCTTAGTAGGTCCCCAGCTTTTCTCTGCTTTAGTTTCTCTGTCTGTAACATGAAGATACCAATATTTCCCCTATCCAAATTTTGATGTCAAGATAAAATACTTTGAAGAAATACAAATACAAAGTAACATCATGCATCTGAAAATGAAGACAGCAGCTGTGGGATACTGTTTTAAAAATTCCTCTGGCTAATAGATTTGATAGTTATACCTGAAATTCCTCTAGCTTAGATTCTGTATCTGTTGCTTTGGGATCTTACTGTTGTCACACAAATGACTAACGCTGAATTGTGAGTTAAGACTAAGCAGAACTTTCAACTGACCTATTTGTGCTTTTTCCCCTTCAACAGTAATGTATCTGTGGCCAACGCTCAACATAACTTCCAGCAGGTAAGTGATTTTGTGTTCCAGATGCAATTACACCAAGAGGGGCTCAGATTTCCAATTCCCGACTGTTCTAGGCTTTTTATCCTCAAAGAATTTCAGAATGAAGAAGGTCCTGTGAGGTCATCTGGTCCATTCATACAACAGTAATTATTTAAGCACCTACTAAGTAAGCACAGTTTTCTCTGGTTTTCATCAAGAACATTTTTGGGAGGAGAACACTTCCTGAGATGTAAGTTTTTATAACCATATCTTAATCAATTTAAGATTTTTCGCAATAGTTAAACATTAGACTCACCTTTCCTTTCTCCTGAGAAATCACAAAGATCAGTCGATAAGGGGTTTATGGAAGGTCATTGTTTTGAGATCAAATATATGGAAATAGGAAACTGAGGTTGTTCACCTATCCTACCTATATAATATGGACTCACCCTTCTTACTAAGGTATGTTATTTAAAAAGCATCTTCTAACTCTAAAAACCCTCACTTTTTTGTTCATATGGCAAAATTCACAGGAATTTAAAAATAACATATATTAGTGTGAGCTTGAATTTGTGTCTGAATAGTTATGCATATGTTTGCACACAGAAAAGAACAAATAGAGTAATTACCAGATACGTGATTAATATAACACTGCTGAAGTTGTGCAGGTATAATTTCAAATCGTGTTATAACATATTACCATATGTCCATCCCCTCTCCTAGATTATGAGCCTTCTAAGAGCAAAGGTCATATTCTCTGTAGCTCTAGTTTCCTGAATTTATTCATTCATGCATTCATTCAGCATTTATTGAACATTTGCTTTGTCCCAGATGTAGTGTTAAGTGTATAAATTTTTGTACAAAAATGATTACAACATGATCCTAACCTTAAAAGAGCTCATGGTCTAATGGAAATAAAATAATATTCTATAATTTTGGCAACTATAGAGTTTGAAAAGCACATTTACTTCCACAATATCCTTTGAACTTTAACAACTGTGTGAGGTTGGTATAATTATCCCTATTCTTACAAATGAGGAAAGTGAGTTTCACAGAGGTTAATTATGTTGCTTCAGGTCACTCAGCTAATCAATGGCAGACCATGGGCTCCAGCCTTCTCACTCCAAATTCTGTGGGTGCATAATCAACACTACTACGAATCTAACAATACAATATAAGATCTCTTTTAGTGAAAGAGATCTTTTAGTAAAAGAGATCTTACATTGTATTGTTGGATTGTTAGTTGTCTTGCTGCTTTTTCTTGTGATCAAATGAAAATATGTATAAGACATCTCCCTAAACATCTGTGTTAAATAAATTCCATCAGTAAATTACAGGGAATCAAAACTGAAACTCCTGATCTAACCAGCTGAATTGTGAACATAGAGTCTTTCAAAATAAATCAAAATATTCACATACCCTCAAAAATTTAGTACCACAAATCTGATTCAGTCCATTTCAACAGCCAGAGAAACTGCTTTTGTGCATACAGCATTGCATGCAATAGAAGGATACATTAGTACTTGCCCTCATGGTTCCAGTTCAAAGAATTACTGTGCCAGAAGTTGTTTCCTCTGTTAAGGGTCCAAGAAAATCTGATTCTTGTTAGTATCACTTCCTATACATAGAGAAGGTAGGAGAATGCTGCTTTGATTCAATCCAGTCTACACATCGCACTGTGCCTGCCAGGCTGAGTTTGTATTAAAAAGAGGAAAAAAGAATAACATATTACTCAAAAAGCTTTTGTGTTGCCATCAGAGGTGGGGTGGTGCTGGGGGTAGGGTGATGATGGGATCCTGTGTGTACTGAACAAATATTATAAAGAATCATTTAAGACAATCAGACTACCTGATATGCATGTTAATTAGAGAAAACAATAGATCGAACCAGATAAAAATTGTCTGAGGAATTATCAATTGAGGAATCATTTAAACAAAGTGTTAAATTTTAAAAAGTCAACCTGACTGGTCTTGTTTGGTAGCCCATGTAGAAAGTTCTGTGAATCTCATCTTGACTTTGGGTCTATTTTATTCTCAGGCATAGCTATACTATAAGCAAGGGCATCTGTGACCCATATTTGAATCATAAGCTTCCCCTTCTGCCTATTTCTTTTACATTTTCCCCAAGAAAGGTTTAGGATAAAATCATGTTTAAGTTGATTGAAAATAATGTGACATGGGAATGTTTTAGTATCCCAAGTTGAAGACCAGCAAGCTAGAGATCACAGATCAAGCATAATTCTGCTGCTATGAATGATGTTTATTAGTGTACTCATTCATTAATTTATTTATCCATTCTAAAATTTTTTATTCAACATTTTTCCTGGGGTTATAACAAAGATGAAGCATAGTTTTTTTTCTCTGTAGAAATCCACAGCTTAGTGAGGTAAGAAAGACAAATGAAATTATCTCTTTTAGTAAAAGCGTAACAGCTAATATTAAAGATGAGAGTCAAAATGAAGATAACAGAGGTCAAGCATCTGATGAGGGTATAATGGTGAGATGATTATCATGTCCTAACAGGGAGAAACAATACATGGCTCATCTTTATTATGTACAGTGCCTAGAAGAGTTTCTGGTACATGGAAGACAGTGAATGCTGAGTGAATGAATGAATGAATCAATCAATCAATCAATCAACATTGTAGATGAAATTCTCAAAGAATTTAAAAAAGGTCAATTTTTCTGGCTCCTATGAACAAATAATTGTTAAGCTAATGATGAAGGAATAAAATAAACACTACAGGCCTGATGTTCAAAATGTCTAGAAAAGGCCAGTAGCTTGCACATTGCAATCCTACACTGCATTGCTTTTCTTACCCAACCACCTAATCATTTCATAAGATGAACCGAGTGAGAGAAAATAATAAGTCGACCATATGACAGGGAAGGTATGCCTTGGCTTTCACAGGGGCTTAGCCTGCCCAGTACAATCCACCTAGTCTCAATATAATATTTTGGTTTTATAGGGCTCCTAGTGAGTGCCGAGGTTTTTTTACCCACATACTGAAAACATCATCTGTTTTAGTGTTCTGCATGTGACATCATTCTGACATACTGTAAACATGATAGTGCATTTTATGGCAGTGGAAAAATAAGCAAGAATAGGAAATATCTTTCCTCTATGCTTTGGTCAAATATATTTTATGGTTACCTAAACTTAGCACACATGCGGTTTTCAGAGATGTGTATAAAGGATCTTTCTACTTTGAATAAATTTGTTCTGATGAATGTAACTATTCACAGAAAAGCTTTGACATTCCTTGAAAATGTATTGTTTCCTGTTTCAAAGATGTATTATATACTTTACCAGAAAAGTCTTTACTATAATTTTAGTTCTAGGTCACTAATATTGGTAATATTATGTCTCACTTTCAAGTTCTCAGAATGCAAATAAAGTACTTCAATCTGAATGCTTCTATTGATTTTAAGGGTTCTTTCCACCCAAATCTAGCAGTTACAGCCATGAGCACAGTCTCATTTTTATTGACCAACCATCAGGAAGAGAGGAAATGAAAATAAGACAAAAGGAATTAAACTCAAGTGGAAGATACATAAAGAAAAGAGAGAAAGGTGGTAAACAGAACTAAAATATGGAAATTGGATCAGTTTTAAGCTTCCTCCTCAGCAGAAAGTCATAATGGGTCTGTAAGCTCTTAGTACGATCCTGTTGGTTTCAGAGGCAGGCCAGATATCTGAGGCCTGACGTGCCACAGGGCAGGTAGGTTACCATTTAGGTTATTCAAAATTATATTTAAAAAGTAGTACTTAATAATTTCTTAGGTATTACTCAATAGCTCAAGCTGCAGCATTCTAGTTTTGCTTCAAATTATTTCCTGACTTCTACTTTTCCTGAAAATATCCTTTATATATGTACTTCTTAAAACACATAGCCCCAACTTATCCTGTGAATGTAAGTCACCTCTGCAATAAAGATTAAGTAGGAAAATTGTTTTTCATTAGGTTTTAATTTGTGATTCGTCTTAGATATGCTAACAGAAGAATGTATTTGATTGATTCATTTTTAAAAGATAAGAAAAAAACATGTATAAGTTCAATTAGTCCAGTAATCCTTAATATTCAAAAAATGAGGTTCACATGTTTACGTTTTATAAA
Organism: Mandrillus leucophaeus; assembly: GCF_000951045.1. Classification (NCBI taxonomy): domain Eukaryota; kingdom Metazoa; phylum Chordata; class Mammalia; order Primates; family Cercopithecidae; genus Mandrillus; species Mandrillus leucophaeus. The sequence goes on along the minus strand of NW_012106509.1, from coordinate 955,962 downwards.
AATACCATCAGAGAAAAAAGTATCCTATTGCCTGGGGGGGAAAAGGCATAACTGGTTTGCTATCTTTCATCTACCTGACCCAAACAGAGAAACTATGTTCCATTATCTTCATAAAGTAAATTGCTACTTGTAATATTATAAGCATAAGTTTTCCTTTTTTCATTCTATCATTTAGTAAGGATGTTTAAAATAATCTTGAGTTACTTCGGCAGCTATTTATCAATGCGTTTTATGCCTTTGGTTAGCTATAATCTTAGTCATTTTAGTACATGGAGCCCTAATCTTCAAGTCTGTCAGTCCCATTTTGCATTACAAATCATTTGTAGTTTTATAACTGTCATTTCCAAGGACATCTGGAAAAGATGGATTTATGAAAGGTTACCATGCATTCTAAGAAGGCCAAGAATTAGCATGACTTTGTAAAGGTTCTTATAAATTGAGCAGCAGCCATCACTGGCAATAAGGTGTTTTCTGCTCTTGTCAAGTATCTTTATTTAAATATTAAGGGAGAGAGATGACCTTTGGCCTTGGAGATCACTGTGACATGGCAATGGTTCAATCTATTAGCTGTCAATGGAGTGCTATGGTCTGACTCTCTCAAGGCTCCTATTTGTGGACAGTGTTATAATAACCCTTCCATTAGGCATCCCCAAGGCAAATAACCTCAGCTTTAACAGAGTCAGTTTAAAACTCCTTAGAGTAACATTTAGAGACTATCTGGTTTGTGTCAGTTTAAGATCAACTACTCTGCACAGGTTCAATTCTGTAAATTTTAAGTAGCCATAGTTATTTAAGAATTATTTCCTATATGCCTGCAGGTAAATATTAGACACATAGAATGTAGAAATAGCCCTATCTACTTCTTTGATTTTTTAACAGCCTTTTTAGGGATTAATTCAATCCAAATGGGCTTGAGAATCTATTTTTTAACATGACTTTTTCTAATCTATGTACATATCTTTTGTTGATAGAAATTGTGCAGGGTTGCTGCAGTGATGTGGTATGAACAGGAGTTAGAGATATCAAATCCCCTAACAGTACACATAAATTATCATAAATGGAATAGACAAGGTAATATTCATTAGGAAGCAGGCACACCTCTCTATGTATATACTGAAGTAAGTGATGGTTACAAAACCAAAAATTTTTGGTTTTCTCTGTCTCTTCCACCTGATTTTGTCAGCCTCCCACGCTGTTTTACCCCAGGTAAGTCACCTGGTTATGCTCAAATGAAATGTTCACATTTGAATCACAAATGATTGCTCTTATCTCTAACTACTTAGGTTCATTCTTACACTCAGACTTTGGGGGGAAAATCTGAGGTAAAAAGACATCTTTATGCGTGAAAAATCAAGGTCAAACGATCCTAAAAGGCTTTGAGAAAATCACAGTTGTCATTGTAAGTCTAAAACATAACAGTAAAGATGATACTAATACTTTGAATATTTGGTCATGAAATGATTTTACTGTTCCCTCTAAATTCAACGTTTGTGTTTGGATGTCTGTGACTTTTTTCTTGTTAAAACATAAAATCCAGATTAAATATGAACAAGTTTATTGGTGACTATAGATAGCTTCTCAAATGCAAGTTTCATTGCTTTACATTCTTCGTTAAATACCAACAGACAAATTCATTTAATTTGGGAACTTTATTTTTAAAACTAATGGAAAGTCAACAAATATTTATGGAGAGCTTACAATGTATACATGACATTGAGTTCAATACAAATATCTATAAATATTCTTTCCATGCATACAGTAAATATCCAACCAATTTTTAAAATTAAAGACTAATTCTTAAGAAAATGAAGTATATGTTTAGTACTTGACTTTATTTATTGATGCCAAATACAGTGAATTGTAAATAATTATTGATTGTATTTTTTGTCCTGTATTAAGTTAACTGCTATAAGGGGGAAAAAAGTAAAATGATATCATGTGCTAAAACCCCAGTGCTCATAAACAACACTTAGCCTTTGATTTACAGTGAAATCACAATTCTCCATTTCTCATTCCCTCTGTCTCTCTGACATTGCGTGCGAGACTATAGGGCAATACATGCCCTACAACATAATATAGGATGTAATTTAAAGGATTCTATTGATGCTATAAATCACAAGTAGTTCTGCTGAAGCAGTTTATGAATGGCAGTAAAACACTAAGACTGGATTATACCATTAGAATTAGGTACCACATGCACTTATTGTTATTTGTAATTGGAGATAAAGTATTACAAAACACATATATGGAAATGTCATTTTTCTTGATATTTACAAGCTTCTTTTACTCTTATGCAAGAAGATGTGTTTTGGGATAAAATAAGAAATCCAGGGTTGTAGAATATCTGTCATTCTGGAAAAAGGATTTGTGTTCTCTGAGAGTAAACCATAATAGTTAGAGCATATTCTGGCAGTTCATACATTACCGAATTGTTAGAACCACAGAATACTATCTGCATATGGCTACTAGCATATGGGTTATTAATAATGCTTATTAGAACAAAATTAAAGAGAAATAACACCACAACTACTATATGGTATGATGCTCTAAAAATCAATTGAAGAGTATAAAAGGTCAATCAACCTGTTAATGCTCTCTAAAAATATTATAATAATGAAGTTATTTTTCCGTTGAACTGACTGATTTTTATAGATGTATAGCCATTCTGAAGCTCTGAAATAATGTGGACTTAAATATTTCTTTTCTGGTAGGATAAAATGATAATGGCAATTCTTTAACTATTCTGGGCACTTATTTGATGATGGAGAGGAATTCCAGTCTTCTGCCTTTTTTAGCTGCATCCTTCTGTTATTATGAGTAAATTGTCTTAGTGGATATATCTATGTAACCAAACCAGATGGCCTGATTTGATGCCAACACAGTTCTTTCATCTATTATTTTAAATGTTATTTTTTTCTCAAAGAAACTAAAATAAAATAACATATAGTGGGATATCACAAGTAATTTCAGAATATTCTAAGTGGGTCTTTGGGTTCTTCAAATTAATTTCCCTAAATGAGGTCAATCCTCATCAAATTCTAAAATAGGTTAAGACTTGAGCACCTCCTACCTTTCTGTCTCAGGCAATGACCAGCAATAGCCATAAACATCCAAGCTTACCCCTAGTTTCCCATGAATAAAGTAAGGCATTCCAGAATTATTTATCTGGATTATCACCTGAGTTGTGTCCTTTCATTTTAGACTTGTTGCTATTATATTTCCCTTTCCACAGAAACAAATTCATTCTAATCTCAGACGTACAGAAGAAAATAGAATAATTGACTAATAGCTATCTGCATTTATTTACAAAGGTAGTGATTACATTTGAAATACCATTAGAATTACATACTACATGCAGGTATTGTGGTATAAAATAATAAATATAGGTATAAAATAATATACAGATTATTTTTAAAATCCTTTTTCTGAGAATAACTCTAGAATTGATTTAAATATTACAATGGGTAAAAATTATGGCTATAACAGTTTAGACATGAGAAAGATGACTTCCAGCTAGAGATTCTCTAGAAAGTTTCTAAGATGAGGTTAATTAGCATGCAGAGATAAAAAGGATGGCCATCCTGGAGGAGTTTAGTCAAGGCACAAAAGCACAAAAGTGGGTACGTAAATTCTGTACATAAAAGGGAGGAGTATGAGAAATTCTGGGTACATAAAAGGGAGGAGTATGAGACGTCTATCTCTGCAGAAATGTTGGGAAATGAAGTAGCATGTAGAGGAGAAAATAATTTTGTATTACAGTCTTGCAACCAAAGTAATCAATATTAGCATTATTATATCTTTCTGTAACAATTTTAAAATAATATTCTGCATTTATGATTATATGTACATGATTGTATGTACATATATGTTTATATACATATATGTCTATGTGAATATATGTATTTATAATACACATTTATAATGACACATAGTTTTAAAATAATTAGAGAAATGTCTTTTAAACTGTATACTTGTTCAAAATAAGAATGATCAATCAACTCTATAGGGGATTTCTGTTTTTTCTCATATTTTGCTACTGTTGGAATAAAGGTTAGAATAAACATACATTCAAATATTTGTACTTGGAACTATTTTCTTAAGAAATATTAAGAGAAATGAAAGTCCAGTCAAATGTATTAAGTATTCAAAGTTTTCTGATATGTAATGCCATGTTGCTTGAGTATATACATTTTACACTTTCTAAGTAGTGATAAAAGTGCCATCTTAATACCAATTTTTGTCTTTCATGTATCTTTAAATTCAAGATTTCAACAAGGATAATACATTGTTTAACCTTAATAATGATGTTTTTCCTTTGGATTTTCTTATGCTGTTCTCTTTTCTACTCTTAGAAGGGCATTCATTTTGCTTATGAGAATGTAAGAATTGCTAACCCAGAAATAGAAAGAAAAGAAAGAAAGAAAAGTTTTTATTTAGTTTTCAAATCCAAAATAGTATTTTTTGCAGAAGTAAAAATATTTGGAAAGTTAAGCTTTGTTGAGAGAGAAAAGATCTTTTTCAAAACACTTAAAATATGAAGGGTCAAGTCTAAAGATGAAAGACCATAGTGCAGAGAGAAAGCTTTTCTTTGTATTCATGGGGTTCACCGTGGTTCTGCGAGTTGATATCTTTCATACAATTTAGAAAAATCTTGGCCTTTATTTCTTCAAATATTATCCTCCATCAGATTTTGAAAAAACTTGGCCTTCATTTTTTTTCAAATTTTGTTTTGGTTTCATGATCTTTTCCTCTCCATCTGTGATTTCAATTACACATATATTAGGCGTTTTTAGAGTGTCACATGTATCTCAAGCATTTTTTCCCTAGGTGTTTTCAACTATTTTTTCCCTATGACTTCAGTTTTAATGTTGTTCTACTGACATGTTCTTATGCTTGCTAATCCTATATTCTGCTATTTAGGGTAAGCAATTTGACCCATTCAGCATGTTTTTAAAGTTAGATGTTGCATTTTGCAGTTCTATAAAACTCATTTAATTCTTATTTACAAGCTCTTCACTTATTTACAACTTCTTCACTGAAGATTTTTTTATTCATTTTGTTTTTATTTTTCTCTATTTTCTTTAAAATAGGATTCTCAGTTACTTTGAAGGCTTTTTCCACTAAATTAACATTAGGTTATCCCTGAATTTGCTCTTATTGACTTTATAAAGAATTTCTTGATTGGCAGTAACTTTTCTTTTTGCTCCTTTACATATTTGGTGATATGGGAATATATTTCAAACTTTATGAAAAATATATTAGAAAAAAATCTGGATTATATTATTTTCCTCTGAAGAGTATGAAATTTTCTTTTGCAAAATGTTAAATTATTGGAGGGGAACTTGCAGCTGTCAAACCTTGCTTTCAGGATTTCTAAAAGTGAATATGATTCAGCTTTACCATTACTCCTACGACAGAACTATCATAACTCTTAGGGCATACTTCTTAATCCTAGGGCTTAGACTTTCTCAACTACAATCCTAAGATATTTACTAAGAACTCTCCGCTTTATCTGGACCTGCACTTTTATTTATTTATAATACTCTCTGCTTCTGAAATTTATGCTCAATTCTCTGGCCTCCTAGCAAATGTGTTATACTATGCTTCCCAGAGACTTGCTCTGTGCATGTACAGTTTAGGCATCAGCTAAGGACCTAAGAGGGACTTTATGCAGATTTTGTAAGTATCTTTATCTGCAGTGTTCTTTTCTCTGGTACTATGCCCTCCAAATCCTGGTTGTCGGGCCTCTCCAAATCCCAATCAATGTTTCTGCTTGGCCTCTATTTCCCTAATTTCTTAATGAGGGACTCAACTTTTGGACTTTCTTCTCAAAAATTGTGACCCTATCTTGGAAGCTTATCAATGCTTCAAACCATTGTTTCATTTAATTAATTTATTTATTTTTATTATTTACAGTGGGAAGCCAAATCTAATCTCAGCTGCCGTATCATGTCCGGGACCAGGTATCATGAAATAAAATTTGAACAGAGAGAATGTTTAAACTTTAAAAGTAGCTTAATCATTGGTAGGTCTAACTGCATGTGGTTCTAACAGGTGGAGGTTCATGGGAAATAAAAGAAAGAAAAAAGGTTTTTGTTTTTGTTGTTGCTTGTTTGTTTTTTTAAAATAGCACAAGGTTGCAGTATGTTGCCTAGTCTGGTCTGAAACTCCTGGGCTCAAATGATCCTCTCTCCTTGGCATCTCAAAGTGTTGGAATTACAGGTATGAGAGCCACTGCACTCAGCAGAAAAAGCATATTTTAAAAATGAAAAAAAAAAAGTTTTCTCTGCATATATAGGAAAATGCCAATTATTTTTCAACCATGCCGCACTTTAAAAAATTATTTGTAAGACTTATTGTTTTTAACACATGTATTTCTTTTTTGAGGGCTGTATGTTAATGTCTTTTCTTGTATATGCCTTTAAAAAGCAAATTACAGGCTTCTGTAGTTGAAATACAAGAAACTGATTTATGCTCCCACCTGAAGTATTAATCGTATTTTTTAAGATACAGATAGAGCATGTGAAAAAGAAACAACTGGAAAGAGACGGGACATCAGGAAGTAAAAGTAGTCCATGCGAGATAGAATAAAAATGAAGTGAGCCGCATAACTGCCCCAGCTCGCTGAGACAGTTTCAGCGCCATAGTACAAGGAGGGTAACCTAAGTGGAATTCAAGAGACTTCCTGAGTTAAGGAGACAGAGCTAAGAATCTGGAGAGAAAAAGGCAGGTCAACTTTATAAAAAGAATACTAAAGAGGAAAGAACTGGACAAAGAGAGAAATTCAGAGATCTCATAGGGCCTCTCTTGAGTATTCAGCAGAGTATTGATTAATGCATGTGCTTCAACTATCCAAGTTGAGGGAAGTACTACTGAAAGGATTAGAGAACAAAAAATCTATGGAACAGACGCAAGACTGGGAATAGTGCCTATTCCACTAGCCAAACTGAAAAACAAACAAACAAAACTTCATTCTTCACAGGCTTTGTGTAGAGTACTTAGAAAGGGTTGCCTCAATAGTGGAAAACAATTAGACTAGATTGAGTACTGCCGCAGATTCCAAAAAAAAATTGTAAAGCAAGTCCCGAAAGGATCAAACTGTTTCCAAGTAACCTAACTCCATTCCAGAACAAAACATCCATGCAAGTGAGCTAGGAAATGGATCTTTCCAAATTGAACCTTGAGATGACTGCAAACTTGTAGAGATTCAGTCAAAAGATAGCTCTAAGTCATGTTTGGATTTCTGACCCACAGAAACTGTGGTATAATAAATGACATTTTAAGTCAATAAATGTTAGTGTAATATTTAACCCAGAAGGAAACTTCCTTAATCTATTAAAGGGTATCTATGAAAGACCTACAGCAAACATATTTAATGGTGAAAGACAATATTTGTTCCCTAAAAATCAAGAATAGAAAGGATGTCTGCTCTCACTACTTTTGTTCAACTTGTACTGTAAGTTCTAGTCAACAAGCTAGCCAGAAAAGAAAAAGAAATAAAAGGCTTCCACATTTGAGGGGAATAAGTAAAACTATCTTTGTTCATCAACAACATGATCATGTATGTAGAATAGCTGACAAACTATTAGGACTAGTGAATGAGATTAGCAAAGTTGCACGCCTCAAAATAAATTTATAAAAATTTATTACATTTCTATATTTTGGAAACAAAAAATGGAAGTTGAAATAAAAATACCATTCACATTAGCATCAAAATATAAAATATTCAGGCATAAATATGATATAACAATTATACACCAAAAAGTACAGCACTGAGAGAGACTGAAGAGAACCTAAATAAATGGAAAGAGACCTACTTTCATGGATTGGCAGGCTCAATATTGTTAAGTTGCCACTTCTGAAATTGATTTATGGATTCAAAACAATTTCAACTAAAATTCCAGTTGTCTATTTGCAAAAATTGATGGGTTGATTCTAAAATTGATATTGATGTGGAAATATAAAGTACCTTAAAAAGAGAAAAAAGTTTTAGAACTTGTAATATGTGCTTTCAAGGCTTGTTTATAAAAGTACAGAAATCAAGACAGAGTTGTATTGATATAAATTAATTAAAGAGATGAATAGACTAGAATAGAGGGTCCAGACATATACTCACAAATATATAGACAATTGATTTTCAACAAAGGTACAAAGATAATTCAGTACAAATATTACTGATAATTACCATTTACTAATTTTTTATTTGTTTGTTGCCTATCTTCCTTATTTATATGTAAGCTAATTGAAGGCAAGATCTTGGTTTTATTAACTACCATGTCCCTGTGTCTATAGTAATGTCTAACACTAAATACAAATATCACCTTTTGTGGTGAAAAGTGCAAATAGCTTAGAGCTAGAAGCAGTTCTTGGTCATGCACCTTTTGTGGTGAAAAGTGCAAATAGCTTAGAGCTGGAAGCAGTTCTGGGTCATGCACCTTTTGTGGTGAAAAGTGCAAATAGCTTAGAGCTGGAAGCAGTTCTGGGTCATGCAATATAGTGCAATCTTATCGATCTTTTTTTTTTTTTTGAGACGAAGTCTTGCTTTGTTGCCCAGGCTGGAGTGCAGTGGGGCGAGATCTCGGCTTACTGAAAACTCAACCTCCTGGGTTCACACCATTCTCCTGCCTCAGCCTCCTAAGTAGCTGGGACTACAGGCGCCCGCCACCACGCCCAGCTAATTTTTTTTATTTTTAGTAGAGATGGGGTTTCACCATATTAGCCGGGATGGTCTCGGTCTCCTGACCTCATGATCCGCCCATCTCAGCCTCCCAAAGTGCCGGGATTACAGGCATCAGCCACGCGCCCGGCTTCTTATCGATCTTATGCACTTTAACTTTTTTGTAATAGGGAAGTTATTTAGTGAATGCATAGATGGATGAATAGATAGGCAGGCAGAAAGTAATGCTGGAATGCATTATTAGAAACTACAGAAACAACATGCCACTGAGTATCTCACTTAAAAAATAAATAAACATGTGATAAGAAACGGCAATAGAAAGAAGCATCTCTCCTCCTCCTCCTCCTCCTCCTCCTCCTCCTCCTCTTCCTCCTTCTTCTCTTTTTTGACATGGGTTCTTGCTCTGTCACTCAGGCTGGAGTGCAGTGGTACATTCATGGATCACTGTAGCCCCCACCTCCTGGGCTCAAGCGAGCCTCCCACTTCAGCATTCCCAGTAGCTGAGACCACAGGCATGTGCCACCACACGAGGCTAATTTTTTAAATAGTTGTTGAGACAAGGTCTCACTATGTTTTCAAGGCTGGTCTTGAACTCCTAGACTCCAGCAATCCTCCCACCTTGGCCTCCCAAAGCACTGAGATTATAGGTGTGAGCTACCACACCTGTCTCAGAACCTCATTTTGTATGATAATTGTAATAGCTATTATTTATGGGATACTACATGTATGCAGGAGATTAGGCTACATTATTTATGTGCCTTCTCTCATTTACTAATCCTCAGCAAAAATTTACTATGCTGGTTATTAAACTTGTTCCCATTTTACACATGAGGAGACTGATGCACAGCGGTGAAGTAAATCTTCACAGTCATGTGCCCCTTAAACTGTAGAGAAAGGACTTGAACTAAGTTTGTCTTACAACAAAGACTGTAGGACTCTCAAATATTACATACTGCCTCAGAATGCCATCTGACTGTCTCCAAGAAATTCATCCGAGGAAACGCCTTGCGTTTTCTTACTTGTTAAATGAATGTACTGTCTGAAAAAAAAAAAAAAAAAAAAAAAAATTGAAAGTGAGCAAAGTTACTCAGAAAAGTTGCTGAAAACAATAATATCTAGAGTGGAGTAATACAATTTGAAAAGCAAAAAGTCATTCAAAACCTCAACTTTTCTCATTTCCTCACTTGAGTAATTAAAGAAACCAGATAGGTTATTTTCATTGAATTTGTCTATCTTTGTCTTCACTTTTTCATCCTGTTCCTCCTGCTGCCACTCCCCTATTTCCTCTTATTCCTCCTTTTTGTTTTCCTTCTTTCCCCTCCTCTTAACTCCCTTCTATTCTTCGCTCCTCTAACCATCTTTTTCTGTTTTTGCCTTTTTCAAGACCATACGCATTCCCATGGTCTTGAATACCAACTCTACTATGCGCAGTCTCCATCTCTTACAGACTAAATGTTTGTGTCACTCCGAAATGTGCATGTTGAAGCCCTAACCCCCAGGGTATGGTATTAGGAGATAGTGCCTGTGGGAGATGATTAAGGCAAGAGAGCAGAGCCCTCCTTGATGGAATTGGTGCTTTTGTTAAAGGAATTGGTGCTTTTATGAAAGAGGCCCTGAAAAACTCGTTTGCCCTTTCTGCCAACTGAGGACAGTGAAAAGATGGTGGCCTCTGGACCAGGAAGTGGACCCACACCAGACACTAAATTTGCTGGAATCTCGATCTTGGATATCTCAGCCTCCAGAAATGTGAGAAAAAAATTTCTGGTTTGTTAAACGATACAGTCATGGTATTTTTGTTATAGCAGCCACAACAGCATCTCCTTGATGTTCTCTTCAGTGATCTACAAAGTGTACCACGATTCCACTGCACCCTCAAATAAGCTAGGCATATTACCCCCATCACTCTATATTGTGTGTGTTTAAAGCCCCAGTCTATATAGGCTTTGTGACTTCCCTCATCTTTAGGCTGTAAAATCCTGAACTAATTATTTACTATGCACCGCCACCCGCTAACAAACTCTAAGTCATGTTTATCCAGTAAACCTGCATAGAAGAAATAATTGGCGTGGCGTGGTGGCTCATGCCTGTAATCCCAGCACTTTGGGAGGCTGAGGCGGACAGATCACGAGGTCAGGAGATCGAGACCATTCCGGCTAACATGGTGAAACCCCGTCAAGACTAAAAATACAAAAAAATTAGCCAGGCGTGGTGGCGGGCGCCTGTAGTCCCAGCTGCTCCGGAGGCTGAGGCAGCAGAATGGCGTGAACCCGAGAGGCGGAGCTTGCAGTGAGCCGAGATCGCGCCAGTGCACTCCAGCCTGGGCGACAGAGCAAGACTCCGTCTCAAGAAAGAAAGAAAGAAAGAAAGAGAGAAAGAAAGAGAGAAAGAGAGAGAGAGAGAGAGAGAAAAGAAAAGAAAAGAAAAGAAAAGAAAGAATTGCACTGTAAGCCCTATATCAGCTGTTTCTAGAGTGAGGCAGAGCTCCTAAAATCTGCATAATAGCACATTCGGCTGAAACCTGGCTACCTGGGATTTTAGTCCTAGATCTAGTTCTGTGATGGTGACAAGTAACATAACTACTTCCGTCTTAGTTGAATGTTGGGCATCAAGAGAATGATAAAGTCACACATTCTTTTCACAGCCAGAATGATTCTCTGCTTCACCTGAATAATGCAGGATAACTTCTCATTTCATTTAAACAGAGCTGCAAAGTCTCCTTTGCAATGTAAGGTAACATATTTACATGTTCCAGGGATTAGAATGTGGCCATATTTGGGAGACGATTATTCCATCACAAGGCTGTTAAAACTAATGTTTGTACTAGGGGGGAAACCTGGTTACTTCTAAGAATCTCCCCAAAATATAAGTCCAAATACTGCATGTCTAGTTTTTTGTTTTTGTTTTTGTTTTCGTTTTTCTGCCTTTGTTGTCTTCAAACAAGAAAATTAGAACTGTTACTGGCCAAAGAGACTTGAAAGCCAACATTGTGAAAATACTACTGGTGAATGAAGAGAATGAAACAGGAGATTAGAAAAATAAACCATCAATATAAGCATACTATGCATCTTACTTTTTTCTTTGAATAAATAATACATTTGTATGCTTCAAAAACATTTTAAAAGGTATGTAACAAAAATATTCCCACATCTTCTCCCTCAATAACATGGCTGTTAGGTTCCTACACATCTTTCCACAGTGCATTCCTGCATGTATAGCAAATATGAATGTATATCCCTATCTTTCACTCTCCATTACCAAGAAAGAAGAGAGCATTCTACATGCAGCTCTACTCTATATAGTACTAAGTTAAAAAAAATCAATCCTAGGGAACTTTCTTTACCAGAACTCTAGGTGTTATTTTCCTCATTCCTTATTGCAAAAACATTCTACTCCATTTCATAGATGTACCATAAATCTCATGGCCATTTGATGTGATTACAATACCATTTATAGGATAGTCTCTTCTATACTGATTTGCAATGATTTCCTTTTTGTTTAATTCCAATATGCATTTAGGCTTATTTATGTCCTATGAACTGTTTATTCATTTCCCATGCCACAGAGTTTTAATTAGTGAGACTTTAAGATATGTTTTAATGTCTGGTAGCCCTTGATTTTTCTCATTACTCTTCCTTTTCAGCTATTTCTTCTATTTCTTATTTGCTTATCTTTCTTTATAAGGTTTAATGGCAACTTGCCCTGTTTACAAACACCTATTGGCATTTCTATTTATATCCATAAAATTTATGAATGCGCGTAGGGAGAATTGATACATTTATTATGTTGTCTTCCTATCCAATGATATAGTATACTTTTCCACTTATGTAGTTTCTTTTCATACTAGGTTTCTTGAATGATGTAAGTGGGCTATTGATGAAAAGAGGCAAAGTGTTATTGAGTACTCTTAGGCATTCATAGACAGTGTGGGAGAGGTAACTAAAAGAGCGAACTGCTTGCTGTAAGCATGTGGTTTACTATATGCTTAATACTAACAAGAAAAACAAAACAAAACAAACAAACAAAAAACCCTTATCCCAGACAGGGACAGTAAATTAGCTGGGAAGGGGTAGCAGTAAACTAGCTTGGTGCACTGATATAGTGAACCACACACTTAGACACACACTGAAATATACACTCTTTTACTTTGCCTAGGAGAAGAGACACAAAGGTCCTCTGACAAAGTGCCCCTTTCCTGAACAACCTGGGTTGTGTGTACTAAAAGTCTTTTTAAAGTAATAAATCCAAATAAATCCAAATCTTCTGAAACCCCAGAGTCATATCCCAGGGTATTAAAACTATTGATGAGCCCCCTGAATAAATAATTGCAATCTCATTGGATGCTTGTGTCTAAAGGACCTCTCCCCCTTCTCTCTCTCTCACCTCCCCTCTGTACTAAGCTAGCTCTTGCTCTGCCTTGAGGTGCCAGTTTCCCTGAGACTGGTTTAGATGCACCAATGTTTGCTTCCATAATACCCTTAGCTCTGCTACCATCATATTTACTAAAAATGATAGGAAGATTTCAGTGACTTTTGTTTTTTATGTTCTCTTCAGCAACAACCACTGTTCCTTGGGGGACGTTTATTAAAGGAACAGTTAAGTGAATCAATGAATGATTCTAGAATAGGAATATTCTCTATATCAAGTTTTGCAAAAGTCAGTGTTATTTTCATTTTTCAAAGTTATATGCCCAAAGAACACAAAAATTCCTGTCTCACTGTAATACAGAAAGATTGAAAGGTAAACATTTCAACGAATGGTCACAGCCTTCAGTGAGCACCCTTTCATTATCTGATTGAAGAATTTGACACTTGCATACTTTCCTTACCTAAAATTACCCATCACTGAATTATTTATTAAGAAAATAGCATGTTAAGCATGTTAAGTGATGTAGAATATAAAAAACCTAAGGTATATGTTTTGCCTCCAGTGCCCATCCATCTAGTGAGAAAGGTAATGTATGCATTAGCAATGCAAAGATAAATGGCAATATAAAGATAGAATTTAAGTACCAGCTGACTGGGATCTCCAGAAAAGACAATGGTGATGTTAACTGTTGCCTGGGGTGGTGAGGGAAAGCCTTCAAAGTCTTCAAAATAGGAAAATGTTGAGTAGCCTTGTTAGATTAAAGAACAGAAGACCAGATGAGCATGGGAGTTGCCAAGACTGACTTTCTTTATTCATTTGGGGACCTGTGTGGAAAAGGTAATAAATCTATATCTCAAATCTACTTTTTATATTTACCAATGAATAAATACAAATTTAATGCTGGAATAAAGAATGCCTCAGATGTATCCTACTTCCTGTCCTTAGGAATATCAGAATGGGTTTTACACAACTACCTACTACTTCTAACATTAAAAGTGATTGCAAAGTCTTGAAGAACTTAGAGGCCTACTTGTTCCATATAAACATATGAAATAACGATTTCTTGAGAGATAACCTTATAACTCAAGCAATATTTTTTCTCTACACATACGCACAACATCACTCTTCACTTGTGTAAGCAAATAAATTATAATCTCGGCTGTAGTATTGTTTTTCAGCAATTTAATTTTTTCTGAACATAGCTTTTATTCTATTATAATGCTTGAATGACTCACATGCAGTGTTTCCAATCCACTTTTCCTGGCTTGTGAAACTTTTTAACAAAATGTTAGCATTTGCAAGCACCAGATGTTTTGACATAAGGAGAAGCAATATGTAAATTTTAATCCATGCTAGGAACAATAGCCTGCAGGCACCTTTTTCTTATTACGTGAATCATATACTTAACCACAATGTGGTAGAGCCTATCAAAATCATCACTATCTCAAATGTAATACTCTTGTCTTATGGTTGCCAATTAATGAAACTGATACATATTTAACATGATAGGTATCCATTACTTAACCAACAAGCCTTATTGTATTTTACTACTTTAATACCACATAGCTAGAACTCTGCAGGTGACAGTAACAACTTTTTAGGGGGTTTTAATCTTCCTTTTGGTGGTCAATAAAATCAAGGCTTGTATTAGATCTTAATGTTTTATAGCTGCAAATATTATTTTACCAAAAATATTAAAACCTATTACAACTTTTTTCATCTTTTCCACCTTTTAACTCAACTCAGGGTAAGGGTATGATGTATGATATGTGTGTGTGTGTGTGTGTGTGTTTCTAATAGGAAAGACTTGGAGATAGCTTCAGTGTTTGCTAAATGTATTTTCCAATAAAGAATAACATATTCTCTTTAGCTTAAGGATTTTCTAGGGACAAAAAAGAATAACAAAGAAGAACATGTTCTTAGATGCAGACTTTTCTAATATTGAAGAATTATAAAACCTTTAAAATAAGCTCCCACATGGACACACATATGTATGCCCAAACACACCACAGAGGTACATACACATACAATAAACAATCAAGTATCAAAACCATTCAGTCATCCATATTTTCAGCCTATATACTGTTTAAGAAAAGTCATCCTGAGTTATTTTTACCTGTATTAGATTATTCTTTCCATACCAAGATTATTATAATGATCAGTATTTCGGGCATTGATAACACTTTAAGAAAAATATTCATATGATATTACTTTTTTTTAAAAGCAAAGAACCTATATTTGAACATAGAATACCACCCTTTATGGTTAACTCTGAGCAGTCCTGTTTTAGTATTTTAAAATAAAGTATGGAGGGAAAAATTCCATAAACATGGTATTAAATATTAGAAAGTCTTAACTGAAATCCTTATTAATTTCATTATCAAAGGGTAGGTCTAGTCAATACCAATTAACAGCTTTAAAATGTTTTACATATTAAAATACAGTATTCTATTTATCCTAGATTGTCTGGGGACTATCTAGTATATTAAAAGGTTTTGCAGAGTTTCTTAGTGATTTCACTGCTACCATTATGCCTGTTAGCAATTTAGCAACATCCTGATAAATATTTTCCATAAATCAAAGCCATAACAGCATGGTGAAGCAGATGGCAGGAGACCATATTAAAGAATGTAACAATTATTTTCTTTAATAGGGAAATATTGAATCATCGTTTTCAGCATGGATTATGTAGTGAGTAGTTGTCAGCTGTGATGTCTGGTGACTGTTTTAAATATCCTCTCAAATGATTAACCCACATTCTCTGTTTTTCAGTGCAGTCTATATACAAAGGCAGAACAAAAACTGTAAAACATTTCATAATTATAGTCTCTCATTTAATATATGCAAAGAAAATATTGGTACATTTTAAGGTATTTTTACAAAGATTCAGGTATGTATTAAAGTATACCAAAGTTCTCCATTTTCTTAGAAAATAAGACACATTACCTTGTTATTAAAAATGAAAAATAGCAATAATTACAAATTCTACAGTCTTATTATATTAACAATGTTTTCTTAATCTAACCAATGTTAGATTAAAATTATAGGAATGTTACTTCAGCTATTCATATATGTAAAACACTATTAAAGTGAAAGATTTTTAACTACATTATAATTATTAAGATTAAATAGCAGAATTAATTTTAGCCTTGTATGCCATAAGCAACTGCTGTGCTGTTAGATAAGATTCTTGAATTTAGTTTGCTTTTAAACTTCAGTATCATATTTAAAGAACAATATGTAACTTCCTGATTATATATAATTCTTTCAGCAAAATCAGTCTCTTCTTTTATCTGTATGTTTTGTTTGCTACATAAACTACCAGCTTTAACACAAAAACAAAATTTATTTCTGTGGAAAAAAATACAGTTGAAAATATAGAATTTTTGAAATAAAACAGTAGTGCAGGGATAAAAGAGGTAGTATTACAAACACAAAAGTCTTTACTGTTATTCTTTATGCCTGTTGGATAGCGTAAGAAAAAGACATTTTACAGAGAATTTCATCAGTAGAAAACACAATAGAAATCATCTGATTATGCAGAAATACACATAAAAATCCCTTTACAAGCAGATAAAAAGTTCCCTTTTATGTATAAAGCAGTAGACAATAGTATTTCATTGTTAAGTTGGTTGAATCCTGGGGAATATATTTTTTAATCAAAATAGCTGTTTTCTGATAATCTCCTATACACTCAAATTCTCTATGGACCTCAGAGGGAAAATGTAGCACTGAAAATTCTAAGAGAAGCTATTTTTTTCTGGTTTTGAATTGTTTCCTTGTTTTCAAATTAAAATTCATACAAATAATAAAATACTGGAACATCAATGCACGATGATTACTGGAGGCTCATATAACATATGAGATCAGTAACACTCGAAATGTATTTAGTATTTATTAGGCAAATGTAATGAAATCTCTGTATATATGTATACTAAGTCAAACTGACATACTTATCAACATATGGAGCACTGGAGGGGTAAATGATGTAATTCCATGTAGTACACAGAGACTATGCCATTATCAATACTGAAACAAAATTCAATCCTTCAGGTGTTTTTAAGAAACTCAGATGGTTGATCTTGCGCTGATAACACAGTGAAATAATTAATTGATTCCAGTTTTATTCCACATCTTACATATCAGATGGTCAGTAAATACCTAAAATGTTTGAATAGGGTCAAAGACATTGTAAAAACAAAAAAAAAAAGAAAAAAAGAAAGAAAGAAAATTGGAACACTTAGTTATGCCACTTATTTATTGAAATGTTTAAATTCCACAGTATCCAAACAGGAAAAAAGTGTTTTCATGATACCTTGAAGTATAAGAAAATTCCTATACAACTCAGTTTTTCAAAATAAAATAAAAATATATTCCTTTTAAAGTTGTGAAATCTAACTCTTCTCATGACATAATGGTAAATGAGCACACCAAATCAAGACATTCTTTGTATCTATTTTTTTTAAGTAAGAGCTATTAAATATTTGATTTACAGTCATGTAGGTGGGAAAAAATGAGTTGAAAAAGGAAGAAGGCGGCTATTTCTCAATGTCCCCAGCTCATCTGGCTATTTATTATTTAGAGCTTTTTTTAAACCTATGTAAAGAAAGCCATGGTCACTGATATGCCTATAAACTGAGGAAATACCATCTGTACATATATTCCCTATTTGATATAGGAAAAATTCAAGAAGAAAAGGTACTAAAGAAAAGAAATTGTAAACAGCTGTATCTACTAACAGTAGGTCATCATTATTTTAAGCTAATTGGAAAGTGGAAAGGGCTGTTTAATGTGAATCCATGAAAAAGCAGCCAACATTTAATAATATAAAAAATGATTGGATGGGATATTTTATTGAAAAAAGAATGAAAAACAATAACATTATTGTATCTTACTTTAAAGTAAGTTTTATTATAATTGTAATTATGAATTAAATCTTTAAATGAAAAGGTATAATTGTATATTAATTGAAGGAACAAATCGATATATTGTGTTTTAATAGTCCCATTACAGTTGATGCTTTTTATGACAGCATTGTTTGATAAACAATATGCCTCTTTTACTATTATGAAAAATCTCATTTCTGCAAAAAATATTCTAGAGAGTCATAAATTTTTCTAAGGGTCTATCTTGAATCTTAGATAGTCAAATAATTTGCTTTTAAATTCACATTATTTTTGTTTTGAAATTTATTTGCATCATTTTGAAATGCTATGGTCAGATGTTTATAACCCTCAGTAATTATAGTGAAACTGACCCACATATAATAAATAGAAGGCGTAGTTTGCTGAGTGGGGAGGATATTTTGAAAAACAACTACTTTATAAATGAACAACATTTTTAGTGACTAATCTAATTTTTGGTACACTACTACTTTCCTATGCAACCTCCTCATTATTAGGATTGGAATAATTATATTTAGATAAGTAGGGGTCCCCCCATCGTTATACATGACATTAACTGCACACCTAACAGACCTGATTCAGGAATTTTTCACTTGGGATCCAAGAAAACATTCAGGAGGTCCCTAAGATCTCTGAATGCATGCAAATTGTTACCCATATAAACTGTTCTATACTTTTCTAGGTAGAGGGTCTATAACTCATTAGATTCTCAAGGGATCTGCCTTAAAAAGTTAAGAACTGGCCGGTCGCGGTGACTCAAGCCTGTAATTCCAGCACTTTGGGAGGCCGAGGCGGGCGGATCACGAGGTCAGGAGATCGAGACCATCCTGGCTAACACGGTGAAACCCTGTCTCTACTAAAAATACAAAAAAGAAATTAGCCGGGCGTGATGTCGGGCGCCTGTAGTCCCAGCTACTCCGGAGGCTGAGGCAGGAGAATGGCGTGAACCCGGGAGATGGAGCTTGCAGTGAGCCGAGATCGCGCCACTGCACTCCAGCCTGGGCGACAGAGCGAGACTCCGTCTCAAAAAAATAAAAAAAATAAAAAATAAATAAAAAATTAATAACTACCATCTAATTAATTTTTAATCTATTTCAGTTGACTGGGACACAGCACAACTCTTTACTCTCTTTAAAAGTTCATTACCCATTTTACAGTTCCCTGACATCTCATAATCTAAACGTAGCAGCAAATATCAGTTCCCTCTCCAGATCTATCTGCGTCCAGGTTCTATCATCCTGTGCCAAGTCCTTATCTCAGCCAAGATTGTGAAGGATAGGTTTCAGGGCCCAGTAGTTGTACCTTAACAGAATGGAAAATAATGACTGAGTAATGACATCACCAGTGCGAGGATACTCAAAATATGAAGAAATGAGAAGAGTAGATAAAATGAGAACTGAAGCCAGTCTCTATCTAATAAACTGGTGTGTTTTCCATGAACTCCAAAATATATTCCTTATCTATACTTTTTGACATTTAATCAAATTATCAACTCAGATAATGAAGTGGAATTCTGTTATAAAATTAAAAGTATGTAACATCTTCTTGAAAATTATTGAAAAGATGTATCTAATAGCTGTTTCACATGGCATATTTCAGATTAATTTATCTATCAGGCTTTAATGACTGTACCCAGAAGTTAGTAATTATTTTTCCATGTCAAACAATAAAATTATTTTAATTCTCCAAAATCTGGGCAAATGATACAAACTAAGCCTGAGATAATTATTATACCATAAGGATCTACTATTTTTCTACTTTTATCAGCATTAGGGTCTCACATTTTATAGTAACATATTTTCCATGTGAGAAATAACTAAAAGAGCCTTTCAAAATTTATCCCAAAGCTTAATATTCATGAAAGATTACATCTCACTCAAGTTAGTAATATATGTTTTAGTTTTTAGCATCCTCCCGGCTACTAAAAATATTTGCTTCTATTATATTAATACTATATTATTTCACCATAGTTTTTAAGGCCTTCACAACCTGTTGTCAGTCTTATGCTTCAGAACTCCCGGCATCTAGGGCATCCAGATTTTTCTAATGCAAGTCCTATAAAGATACTTTCCCAATTATTCTCACTTTTATCATTTGGTTGATATTATTCCTTTATATGCCCTCACTTTCACTCAATTAATGCCTTTCAAAGAGAAGTCAAATTCTGCTGTTCCCATAAACTTTGTCATTCATTTACATTTTCTTTGACCTTCTGTATTTACAGCTTATGCTTAGATTTTTTATTCTATGTCTTCTATCTTTTGTTTTTGTTTTTCATGCATTCTTTTTAACTACCTCAGGAGTAAGACCATCTCTTTTTCAACTATTCTACATTTTCTCAGGACTCACTGCAGTTCTGAGTACGGCTCCATAAATACTGATTAATTGGATGATCACTCATGGAGGTCCAGCACAGAGCAAGGTGCTTGGTAACTTAATTTGCTAACCTAAAACAAGCACAAGAGATAAAAATCTAAGTGAAGCATCATAGTTATAAGTGCTTACAATAAATGCTAACAGTGCAACCAAAGATCATAAGACACACTAAGTGCTTATAGAAATAGAACCTTATGTTCCTCTCAGAACTGAAAATAATAAGGAATAGTTTCTTTTATAATAATTATTTTGCCAATTGGCAATTCGATTTTCAATATTTTATCCATTTGGAGCAAAACCAAATCAACAACTAATTGATTTCTGTCCAATACTGGACACGATGAAAAGTTTTAAGTACCTGAAAACTGTCCTTGTAGGGGCACATTTTATATTTTATTTATTAAAACTGATGGTCTGACATCTCTTCTTAATAAAGAAAAGAGAATTTGGAATGTGATTCTGATGCAGTCAGAAGAATGAAGAAAACAAAAGAACATGTACTACCTGAATTATGTGCATACTTGTGGGTGTATGTTTGTGTGAAGGGATACAATTCTGGTCCATATTCCTGAGGAAAATATTGAATGTGTTCCTTTTCCTGAACAGAGTCTGGAGATATAAATATGCATGGATGCTTTTAGAATTAGTGTAATTGAACCAACTAAAGAAATGAGGATCTAATTTTAGTAACCAATGTTTTTATAAGTCATCCATATTTTATTGTGGAAAATTCTCACATTTATTGTAGATTTGTTTTTCAACTGCAAGTGACAGATAATCTATTATATCATTATTTCTCCTATAAAGTTTGAACTTTAGACGTATCTACTAGACAATGGAGAAAGTTAATGACCACCTGATATGCTGATCTTGATTCTTGAAGACTGATGTAAAAGTTGAAGAGAAGATGGAAATGAATAACTAAGAGACGGTTTGTATGTTTCAGTCATTTTATACTTTGCAGTCATTAGTTCCAGTAGTACACTACGAAGTTGCTGCTTTTAAAGCATCAATAAAGAGCTATTTCTTATGCTGTCCCTCTTTCCAGTAAAACAGAATTTAAGTGGATTTGGACTCTGTAGTCAAAGAAGAAAACACCTTTTTTCCACCCTCAATAATTCATTAACACCATGATTTTTCTTCCTGCGAACTCTTCTGTTGCTTCTATCAGTTTTTCATGAACACCACATTCCTTTAGGAAAAAAATAAGCCAAAGCAACATATGAAACACAGAGCATAATTGCATAGCACCAGCATAGAACTGCTTTCCAGTTGATGAATTGGGTCTGTTTATTTCTTATAATTCATCACCATCGTCTGAGCTAAAGCTACTTCTCCTACTGCTCTCTTTGGAAACTGCAGGGGAAGTGGCAGATAGCAGAGGATCTGTTCCAAATGGAGAGATTGTGTCATCCAATAGCATGCCATCCAATCTTTGTTCCTCTTTCAATGCGGCACTAAATGATAAATCTGTGAAGTATGACAAAGGATCAGAAAAGGCTATAGCTTGGTCACAGAGCTCAGGGGTTGGCCCCTGAGACACAGTCAGTTGTTGGCAATAGTCTACTGAATTCTGCTCAGGATGGCTCTGCTGTTTGGTGACATGAGCACCTAAATCAACCGTGCCAAGTGAAGCCAGGGTTGGCAGACCATGAGTACGAGCCTGAATTTCTAGTTCCTGTAATTTCAAACGAGAATCATTAAATAACATCTTTGAAATTGGATTTAACAGTAGAGAATAAGCCAGACATAGAATCAAAATATTAACAAGCATTTAAAATGAAGAATAATGCAATGCAAATTATGAATAATCTTTGCAAATAATGAAATTGATATATTTCTGATGTCTGAAAAATAACTCTGAGAAAATTATTCAGATTTTTGTTAAGTTCGGTCTCATTGTTCTACAAAGGAATTTATGACTGATGATAGTTCCACAGTGGCTCAGACTACAATACAGCCATTTGGAGATAGCAGAAAGTCATCTATTTATTCTTCCTGATTAATTTCTCACCATAAATGCAGGACCTTTTCATGGAAACAGTAAATGCTTTACCTGGTGCTAAGCATACTCACATTTTTAAAAAATCTTGAGAGTTATAAAAGCCCATGTTTTGATATTTTGGATTATATGAACAGATGAGAAGTGACTTAATATAAACTGGCACAACACTCCTTGAGGCAATGAAAACCATAGCAATGTCGGGAAAGAAATGAAAGAAGGAGGGGAGAATTTAATGTCCAATATAATCTAGAGAAACAAGCGTTCTACTTAGTATTATTATTTGATTGGGATAATAATGTGTGCATTTATGAAATGTGTTATATTTTGTGCATTTTGTAATTTGTTGTTGTCATTATATATGTATATATATACACACACATATAGACACATATGTGTATATACATATATACATTTTCAGCTATCTTGATCCTGGATTTCTAGTCAAAACCTAATTGAAACAATCCAATTCACGAACTTCTAAAAAGCAGTAAAATTATCCTTCAAAAGGAAAAATAATTGTTAATAAGAGAAAAAATAAATGAGACCAATGAAGAAAACTGATGACAGCTGAGTCATATGTAAGCTATGTGGCTCATGGCAACATTCTTATAAAAACCTGAATCCGAAGTAGAAGTCGCCTGTTAGCCTGTTCTAATTTCTTCTGTCTGTGTTCTAATTCTCGGACTCTCTGTTGTTCTTTTTGTAGCCACTTGATGTACTCCACTGATGCTTTTAGAATGGTTCCTTTGTTCCAGCGCATATCACTGTAGAACGGAGAGATAACCTTTTCACAATTGTGCATGTCAGCAGAATTCATAAGAACTTACAAAATCTTTTACATTAATATGAAATAATGATTTACATGACTATTATTCACTCTTAGATATTATTGCTTCTGAATAGAAATTTTAATAGAATAGTTAAGAAGCCCTTATATAGTAAAATTAATCCCAGAATGAAAATAAGTGTCAAAAGAAAGTAATAAAGTGACTTTTTGTGGGAGAGCTAAATGCAATATCATGATTCTACCATTACAGTTTTTATATTTTTAGTGAAAATTGCTTTTATTATTAACTCCAAGATTAAAATCTATGTGCAGTATTTCTGCATTAATGAACTAGGAAATGTACATTACTGAGGACTTAAGCCTAAATTTTTTAAGATCATTTCAAATGTAGCAATCTTTTAACCTACTTTCTAATAAGGTTGCTTTTATGTTTCTAAGAAAAAAATAAAGTCCCTCCTGAATGGTGATCCTGAGCAATTGTGAAACAAATCAGACTCTGGCAACATCACTTTATGTAATAGAGCAAACTTTCTAAAACCATTCAGCCATTTTTTCTGTACAAACATCATCAAAACTTTTTAAAGGCTTGATATGAGTAGCTGTTTTTAAATACATTTAAGATAAGTAAATATAATTAAACATTACTGGATAACTTTTTAGGCTTTAGCATAGAAGAAATCATTTCATTAAAACTTACTTTTAAGACAGAAGAAATTAAAGCTATGACATTGTGGAAGAGGCTACTGAGTTTGGTATCTGAAAATATACATTAATGAATGTAATACTGCATGAGAAATAATAATATGTTGGCAGAATGAGTCCAAACTAATTGCTAAGTGTTAATCAGAGTTGTTGGAAAACCTGGATGCATTTTTAATTTAGAGTCATGAGATGTTTTTAGTATAGCATAAAGCGCACAGGTAGGGAAATATAACATTTGTCTACATATATTTTTAGTGATGAGACAATGCCATTAGCAGTAAAATATTAAAAGAAGAGACATTTTTCTACTAGCAGGTGAAAATACTTACTGGAGCCTGGATAAGAGCTCTGTTCTACTGCAGTGCACCAAAACATTGTCAACGGACATCGCAAGTTTGAAAATGCTTTGTCATTTCTTTAAGGCTATAATGGCTGTTGGTCTCACTCCACTCACGGGGGCTGAGGGGAATGGATGGGATGGTGGTGGTGGGAAGGGTGGGGAGAGACAGGCTCTCTTTGGTGTTAAACTAAGTATCTGTAACTGAATCGTGTAATGGACTCTAAACTAAAATTTAAGTAGTAGCAAAAGCCTTATGGACCCTTATGTTGTGTCATTTTTTTCCCATGGGAAGAAAAACTTGAGGACAGAGAAATATGTTTAAAAAAAAAAAGATAACCCTAGACAACTTTGAAGTTTAAAGTACTATTTAGTTCAAAAACAAATCTTCAAAATGGTGGTAGAGAACACACAATGAGCCTCCCTTCAATTTGTACCTGATGTCACTTACAATACGTTTTTTAAGTTCCTCTATTTTAAAGACATTTTAATGTACAAGATTCTTTCTTAATTTATTTTTTATTTTTTTATATTTACTGAAGAGACTTTTGCCTCTCTCCCAAAACAATTTCAGCAAAGAGGCATTATAAATATTACATAGGGTGGTACCATATATAGACACACCAATAAAGGCATGGCTAAAGAATAAGTGTTGATCGTTGATGCTGGCCTTTCATTTTCTGCACAACGATTTTTTAAGATCTTAAAACTTTGGTGGATTGAAAGCCTGAATGCATTTACAGTCAGAGCAGATAATACAAATGTATAAATTGGAGTAAGTAAGGAGTGCTGCCAGGCAAAGCTATGGAAAATGTACAATCTGTTATCTGAGGAGCGCACATCCACTTAAAAGCATTAAAAAATAATTTTAAAAAGATTTTAAAAAAGAGAGAAAAAAATACTATGACAGGTCTGAATATTTTTTATTTATTTATTTATTTATTTTTTTTTGCTTCAACATTTTGTGACTCCTGACTTAGAAAGCTTTGTCAGGTCTCATATGCTGTGCCAACTATCATTCTTACACAAAAGCAGGTGGAATTTGGTTGTAGAGGGGAGGAAAGATAAAGTAAAAAAACTTCAAACTATTTAGAAAACTTTTTAAAGTGCAAAAACAAGAGTAATAGAGTAATTAATGATCTAATACTATTTTTAAATTTCTACTCATGTAATTTTTGTAAACATGGCTCACAAAAACACATACGGACAAAAGTGTTTCCAAGAAAGCTAAAGAGGACAACTACTACATGTTGTAGAAGCTCTTCACGCTTTCTCTTTGATTGTTATTTTTGTTGGAGTTTTGTTTTTTTAACACTGGTCAAGAGATTGTCATTGCCTGGTCGTGTTTTTTTTTCACGTACTTTTCTCAACCTATACTTCTCAATTACAGCTATTCTCTGTATTACTTTTCCTTCTGACCTCACCATTATGACCTGCAAAGAAATGGAATTTTCTGAATGTTTCGATACATAAAAATAAAAACTTCATAGAATTCAAAGTATCTTCAGGTATTAGCTTTTATTTCCTAAGCCAACTCCAAAATATCTTCCAATTATGAGCTGGAAAGGTACTCAAAGGTCAACCATGCCACAGTTGCTGCCATTTGCCCAAGAGTATATGGGGTTTAGGAGATAAGCCCCAGGTTTCCTCACTCAGTTCAGTACTTCTTCTGCCAACTGTGGCTTTCCCACCTTTCATATGCATCTGCCACAAGAAATACGTTTTATATAGTAACTTGGCACACTCTTAGTATATAAAACTGCAACAAAGATTTCACAGAGCTTTCCTATTCTCTTTACATGTAATACTCTTATATTTTCAATGCTATTCTTCCTTTTTTGTTTAAAATGCTGCATTTGTCTCATTTGAGTGATTCCATGACCCATTAATAGGTATGGCACATAATTTGAAGTATCTCATACTAGACAATTGTATACTCTGATGTACTTTTTATTTTTAAAAATTGTTCTTAGTCATTTTAATGGTTGTAGTCACCTGTTCAACAAGTTATTCAAAAATTTGTTAAACTCAAACTAAAATCTTGGAAGGGTTTTTTTTGTTTGTTTTTGTTTTTTTTCCAGATCCACTGTTTGTTAATTTTCTCATTGTCATAACATAATAATGTCATTTCTTCTTTCCTTTTCTCACCCTCAAAGTAAATTTGCCTCCTCTATGCTACCCTTCCCTTTCCCCAGCATTCTTGTTTCCTGTGACTTTCAGATTATCCCTAATAACATTTGAAAATGTGACAAATGGATCCAAAATAATTTTGTCACGTAGACGAGTATTCCTTAGTCCATGGAGCCAGACCATGGTTCTCAGGTAAAGTCCATTTTAAGAGGATATGCTCTGGATTCAACCATGGGACCCTCATTGCTAAACCCTAAAAAGGGACACGGGAGTAACAGGTCAGGCCACAGCAAGACAAGGAATAAAATGTATTTAAACAGAATTGGTACTGAGACTTTTGGAATGCCACACATTTCAATGAAGTGTCTTCTCTATCTGTGATATACAGAAAGATCCATGTATAGACATACTCAACATCTAATTAATGTGTTTTCCATTAGACCCCAAATAAATGATATTTCCTACATACAACATAATAGAATTAAAACAAATAATAACCCTTCTTTCTGAGATTCGTAAGGGAGAGAAAAACAATGCTTGCAATGTGGTTTTCCCAATTCTGGTCTCTTTTAGATACAAGTCTACAGTAAATTGAATTTTCATATTCTAGACTAAGGGTAGACAAACTATAGCCCATAGCTTATTTTTGTCCATACATTTCACTGGATGTGGTCAAGCTCATTCCTTCACATGTTGTCTGTGTCTGCTTTCGTGCTACAATGCCAGAGTTAAATAATTGTGACAAAGACTTTCTGTATGGCCCACAAAGCTTGAAATATTTACTATCTGGCCCTATACAAAAAATGCTTACCATCCCATGTTCTAGAAAATGAATTAGAACTAGAAAGGAGTCTTTAGATAAAGTTTTTATTAAAATTTGGAGTAATAATCTCTCATAAAACTTTATAACTTGCAAACTATTCCCATATACCTTATTTGATTTTATTTTTATAAAAACACAGGCATATAGGGAAGACAAGTGTTTCCTTTAGCTAACAGAGTCACATGTTTAGATACTTTAAAAGATTTGAAGAGTTTGGAGTAGAGTCTAAATTAGACCTGAGCTCTTCAGACCCTAAATGTCTTCGCAGTCTAATATGTACATAAGGACATATATTGCATTCCCTTTTCTAACGAATTGTTGAATTGTCCAAGTAAATGAGCAAATTTGGATTTACAGAAAAAGTGCTTCAAAATCTCACAAATGTAATTTTTTTGCGGGGGGGGGCGGGGAGGTGCAGCGTCTTGTTCTATCACCCAGGCTGGAATGCAGTGGTGCAATCATGGCTCACTTCAGCCTTGAAATCCTGGGTTCAAGCGATCCCTGTGTCTCAGCCTCCTGAGTAGCTTGGAGTACAGGTTCATGCTACCACGCCCAGCTCTTGCTCTTTCTTTCTCTTTCTTTCTTTCCCCTTCCCTTCCCTTTCCTCCCGTCCTCTCCCCTCCCCTCCCCTCCTCTCTTCTCCCTTCCCCTTCCTTCCTCTCCCTTCCCTTTCTTTTCCTTCTTGCTTGCTTTCTCTTTAGAGGTGGGATTGCACCCAGACCGATCTTGAACTCCCGGCCTCAAACAATCTTCCTGTTTGGCCCTCCCAAAGTACTGGGATTATAGGCATGAGACAATGTGCCTGGCACACAAGTATGACTTTATCAAACATGATCATTTCTGGATAATGAATAATATCCAGTATTTGGAGAAAAAAATAATTCTCAGTTTTAAGGAAATATTTTCAAATCATTATTAATGCTACAGATTCCATGTTTTCACGTTTTTTTTTCTTTTTTTGAGACACAGTCTTGCTCTGTTGCCCAGGCTGGAGTGCAGCGGCACGATCTCAGCTCACCACAACCTCTGCCCCCTGGGTTCAAGCGATTCTCTCACCTCAGCCTCCTGAGTAGCTGGGATTACAGGCATGCGCCACCATGCCAGACTAATTTTTGTATTTTTAGTAGAGATGGAGTTTCACCATGTTGGCCAGGATGGTCTTACACTTCTGACCTCAAGTGATCCGCCCACCTCGGCCTCCCAAAGTGCTGGGATTACAGGTGTTCTATTTTTAAAGAAACATTCAATATTTTAACTTAACACTTTATTTCTCAATATTTACAAGAGTAACTAATTTGTTTGATGGACATTTTGTGCATACAGCACAAAGCCTGGTCAGCATCAATCAATATGCTTTTACAATTCCATTTGTTACTTGTGTGTCTCCAAAATTTGGGGACCTTGGAAAATCTAACAATTCTATTTTCACTTGCATGCAAATTTTAAATTGGGAGAATTGTTATACTCATAAAAATTGAATATACCAGTCTGTATCATAAATAATATTTGACATTATCACTAAATTTGAAAATATTGTCACCTTACAGAAAGACTCACTATGAATTGAGGAGAAATAACTTATTTACTTCTTATAGCTCAAACGGACAACTCTTGTAACAGCCTTGATGCTCAATAACAATCAGCCTGGAATAGACATTTTAAAATGAGCCCAGCAATAGCCTTATTTTTGCCATAAGCTGCTTAGTTTCCTAGTCGTTGGTTCTTCTCCCTTTTCCCTCCCATTCATTTTTGGGGGTCTTTAAATTATAACATTATTATAGAAATGATTGTTGAACTCACGGATCATTAGACTTTGGAATAAGAGTGCCAAGCTCCTTGATTCGGTAATTAATATTATACCTTCTTCTTCTTTCAACTATTAAAGAAGAAACATTATTGATTATTCTCATTAATGCACAGTTCACTTTTGGTCAGCTGTAAACTTTCTTAATAATCTTTTAAAAACAATGGGCAAAAAACTTTCCATTTAGTCAAATGATAATACTTCTCAAGAATAAATTAAAAATTCTTTATTCTAAAAGTAAAAGTTTCAATATTAGAATTATAAATATACAATTTACACCGTTTTAACAACATTTTGTCACAAAACATTTTTAAAAATTCTTTAAAATACTATAATATTCATAATGCAATGTGTGTATATATATTCATATGTTATCTGTTTGATTATTTCATACATTGACAATTTGTCAATCCATCAAGATTGTAATCATTTGAGGTCATGCAACACTCTTTAGTCTTCTCATATACTGTCCTCAAAGTCTAACAATGTTTAGCACATAGTAGGTGTGTGTATCCAGTTAGACTCTATGACCTCCTTGAGGGCAGGGACCTAACTTACTTATTTTAGTATCATCAGAGAGCTTGACATACAGGAGGGGGTAAATAAATGTATATTGATTAGACCATAAATTTATTTTTCTATTTTAGTTTCCAATAATATATAAATAACTTGTTGTTATACTTTGGCACTCTGTAGACACACCTGGAAGGACTATTAAAACAGATTTGCACCACACACTTAAGGATTCTAATTTGAGTGTGTCCTGGAAGTAGGGGGACAAGAGTGGGCAAGAATTTCTATTTCTAAGAAGTTTCATGGTGATGCTGATACTGTTTTTGTAGGGCCAATGCTTTGAAAACTACTGATATCAGCTTATTCAGAGACTGTTTTCTTTTGTTGCATTTCCATACATTCATTGCTTATGGCAAATTTCTGAACATCATAAATATTCAACATAAAACATATATCTGTCAAATTTCCTGTATTACTCTTCTCTGAGAGCAGTCTTCTACTCTATATTCCTAATATCAAGAACCATAACATATACTTGTATATGGTATCTTTTTCAACAGATACGTTTAAAACTTTCAGGGAAGTAAAGGTAGAAAAGGATATGAAGAAGAGGAAAATATATTTTTTAAATGTTGGAAAATACTTAAACAGTTCACATTTGAGAATTATGAACTGCTACTAGAAACAAGGAAAGTCATCAGACTATGAATTGCCTTGATGAACTTACTCTACAAAGCAAATTACATGAATGAATTTGACCTTTAGGAATAATACATTGTGATTCCTCTAAAATGAGAATATAATCGATTCTGGTAAGAGTTTATTTTCCCTCTTCACCAATCCTATTTCCCCTGTGCACATAATTCAGAAAACAGCTAAATGACACCACAAAAAACACTGACTAGAAAATAAAGGTAAAGCTAATAGAAACATATGTACACACATATAATACATATATAGAAATGTATATATAAAACATATGCATATATATAAATAATAAGATTTTATTAACAATTTTATGTCAACACACATTAACTCTTATAAGCCACACTTTTAAATACAAGATGAAGAACAACTATGAAGCAAGTTCACAGTTTTTTTCTCAAAATAAGGGACTGTTTTTGTCCTGTCATGTTTATTTAAGATATTTTATTTAAATCTATCTTATGTAGAATGTCAGAACCTTCTTCTCTACTCTTCTCAGATAGTAGTCTATGAATTTTTAAATGGCTAATTATAATGAGAAATCTGGTTCCCCAATGTTGTTCATACCTAGTACTAGTTATTTGTAAATGAGTCAAGTTTTAAGAAATTACTAAACTACTTCATGCCACGGTGGTTTCACTACACAACAACATTTTTGACATATTCACTCAATCCTGTCCTTAGATCCAGACAAGAGAGGCTACTACTCCGATCAATATTTAGAGGACGCACTCTTGCCTTCTCAGGCCATGCCTCTCGCCACTCAGCAAGGCAGCCACAGGGCCAAGGGAACCTTTCTAAACTATACTCTGGGTTATTAGCACAAGCAATTTCCTCCCTTATTCCCTGAGCTCACTTCCAGAGCCTGCGCAGGCCACCTCCCTCGGTCCATCCTCCTGAATAAGGAGGTGCCTGATTTCTCCATCTCATATGACCTGTTATTAGAGTCTAATTAACCCTTAGGAAGGCATGAGAGCTCTATTTGTTCCAGAGGTGGAATTCAGCACTACAACACAGCAATGCCTTTCAGATAACATATCATTGAGAAGGGAGGAGCAAATTGACACAGAAGAATGGGAACCTAGAGTTATGTTTCTTACTATTTAAATGTTGTACATTTTCAAAAGTCACTTTTATCTCTTTAAACCTTTGAATCAGTGAGTCACAACAGAATTCAAATGTAACCAAATGCACTCATCTCAGTCACAGGCAGCCTCCTTGGGAGTGAATGATCAAGGAGGGAATTCGAGATGTTTCATTTTGCGAAAATAGATAGCTTTTCTGAGAGTTCACATTGTTAATATTTCCCAAAATAAATCAAGTTGTATGTGCAATTAATTTTGGCCATCTGACATCAAAATACTTATGGAGTATAATAAAAGACCATACACCTTAACGTCTATGCATTTCCTTTTGCATTAATTTTATACGGAAAAATATATACTCACTGAGGTTGTGGTTGTCCTTTTTTTGTCTCTCTTTTGCTAAAGCTCTAGTGTCAGTTTCTGATCAAAAGAAAAATAATAAAAACAAAGCTTAGTTCTACCTTAAAACCCCTCCAGGCAACGAAATTCAGAACTCCTAGGTGAAAATAAAATATTATTTGCTCTAAATGGTACAATAATATTTTTGATGCAAATATTCAGAAATTTGGAACACAGTACTCTTCAGTAAAAGGCAATAGCAAAGCTTTCAGGCTCTGGGATAATAAAAACTGAATTTCTTTTCTGGCCCTCCATTTAATAGCCATGTGATCTATTGCCACACTTCTCTGGGTTTCAGGCTCTTCATCTGTAAAATGACTATAATACGATACCTACCTTAAAATCATTGTGATAACCAAAAGAAATATAGTACACAGGAAATATAGTATTCAATTATTATTTTCAGGATTTTGAGATTCAGAAAGAAATTACTCCAATCTAAATATTTTATTAGTAATTATTATTTCTACGTCCCAAGAGTTGGAACTCACTACATTTCTCAAATATCCATATGAAACAATTCCACACTTTCTTCCAGTAAATGGCACTTCCCTGTATGTATGGTGTGGTTGTATTTATATGACCATCAACCTCCAGGATGGCCTACAATGATTCTTAATTTGTAGTGTTCACACCTTGTAGTTCCCTCCCACATTAAATAAATAAGGCTGACCTGTGAAGCCACTAGCTTGCTGTGGAAATGACTAGTATGGAATCCAAGGCTAGATAATAGGAGAAATTTTTAACTTTCACATTGGCATCTCTTTGATCTCTAGTTGTCATGTCATGAGGACACTCAAGCAACCCTATGAAGAAATCCAAGTAGTCAGGAACAAAGGCCACTTGCCAACAGGCAGCACTATCCTACAAGACCTTGAGTGAAACACCTCGGGAGTGCATCCTCCAGCCTCAGTCAAGTCTCAGGTGTCTGTACTTCTGGCTGACATCTTAACTACAGCCTCATAAGAGGCTCTGGTCTGAACGAATTCACTAGGCCACTCCTGGATTCTTGATGCTCAGAGACTGAATGAGATTATAAATGTTTATTACTTTGAGATTATAAATATTTATTACTTCAAATTGCCAAATTTCAGGGGTAATTTGTTGTTATGCAACAAAAATAATACAATATTATTAGAGTTATAATTTAAAAAGTTAATAAAATAATACATTTTATTTAAGTGTATGTATTAAGAACTACAGTCATTATAGTCTGAATAATTTGGATGCATACACATTTTTGAATTATTGATTGAGCTTTAAGAGTGGTCACGTATTTATTTAAAATTTTACCATTAACTATGTAAAATTCTTAAAGACTGGTGTTTGAGCTCCAGACCAAAAGTTTATTGTAGAGATCTCAAGTGAATTTATTTATTTTTATGGAGGAACTAACACTGGACTTGTAAGTCAGGAAACCCTTACGTTGATCCAGTTCTGCCTGTAATCAGCTGTTACACCTTTGGAAAAGTAGCTCCTTTGACCCTGGGTTGATTTCTTCATTTATTTTGGAAGCACTTGACTATGCTCCTATAATTTGAGTTGTAACAATTTTGAAATAAACTATTGAAAACTCAGGGTTTGTTTTCAATTAAGAAAATTAAATGTGAGTCTATCATGAAATCCATAAAACAAGTTAAAAAGAAAAAAAATCCAATATTTGTTTTTTGTCAAATTCTGCATACAAAGAATAGACTAATTTCTCTAATTTATTATATCACTTTGTAACCATGTTAATAAATGGCATCTATTTAATATAAAAATGAACCTATGTTAAATGAAGCTGTCTTTTATATATGTATGTATATAAGCGTGTGAATATATATGTATATATGTATACAAAACATATGTATTTGCTCAATTTCCAAAATAATGAATCAATTCAGTCAAACTATAAGTTATATTAACTTACTGCTTGATTATCATAGAAAGAAATCATGAATTTACTGTCTCTTCTTTTTCGTAATTGTTTTGTTATACTTTTCAAATTCTAGTTAGCACAATATATGTCACTTATAACTTATGTCATTAATAAAAATAAAAAAGGTAAAACTATAAAAACAATACTACCTGTAATTTCTCTTTTCACTGGTAGACTACTTGGACAAGAAGCACTTGTAAGCCCCATGTTAATTGGTGAAATTCCTTGTTCACCACTATACACATCCAAAATACTTCCAGATAACTTGAGAGGAAAAAGGAAGAAAAGATTAATAAAACCTTCTGTGCAAATTGATATATTTAGTTATATATATTACATTTTCCTCTTTAAATGTGGTATTTTGTTAATAATAATTTGTAATTTAAGGCATTTTGCTTTTAAACAAGACAAGAGTATGCATTAACTTTTTAAAAATGCAGCGTAAAATGCTTACGGATAAGATGCACTGAAAAAAGTTATATGTGTTTAGACAAAAAGGGAAATCAGTTCATGTATGAAGGAACATTCTTATTAATATTTACAAAGTTATGGAAGTTTGATCCAGCATATGACCTGGTTATAAATTGATACAATTAAAAATATTATTTTGGACAAAAATCAATATGCATCTTTGCAAAGCTGGAAAGTTCATCACATCCCACAAATTAGGTATAATGGTTGAACATTTTGGGAGTCTTCTGAACGCCATCAGTGCTACCAGCAACTCACAGTCAAGAGGTGTTTTACACTGTTGATTAAATGAGAAACTCTTCCCTTCCTGGAAGGCATGCTTTTTCTCATTGTACACTTAATGTTCTAGATTATTATAAATTTCCAGCTGGTAACCAAAAGTAGTCTAAAACTACTTTTGCCTCTAGTGAATATAGGGTACATCCAATTATAGCAACGCTACAATTCTTGAACTGCTTCTTGGGAACAATTTTTCCAAAAACCTAAGTTGTTTTATACACAATTCAAAATTGTACCAATTCATTATTCAAGGTGCGCTTATTGATTTGATTTCCCAAGAAAATCAAATTTAAGTAATATTCATATTTCAGGTTAATACTCGTTATTCCAGAACAAGCTGCATTCACTATGCAGGATTTGAAATTTTAAGATTTTTCCATTGTGAGTATCTTTATTCCACTTCTGTGCAATAAATAAAGAGCTGAATAAGAAGCAATTTTTTTTTCTTTCCTCAAGGACTAGGAATAAAACATATAATGAAACAATGCTTTAACAAGTCTTCATGAAGAACCTAACTTCACAACCCACTTTTTGAAAAACTCCAATTCAATCTGAGAGAATTGATAAAATCAGACTGGAAATAAATATGAAGAAAGGACATATTATGACCAAAATTAGTTTCTGAGATTATAGTCCATTATAGTATATATAATAAATTTTGTATATACCTGAGGGGAAAAATTTGAAAATGCAGTTGAAATCACATCAGTTTATATGCATGCCAATAAAGACATGTTAGACTTATATGGCTCTCACATGTATTTTTTCATATTTTTTCATTATTAACTCTATTAGGACTCTTCACATTTATTTTATATAAACTTAATTGTAAGAGAATTTTTGCTTTATGGGTCTTGGAAGGAAGCTATAAAAGCCAGCTATTTAAGTCATCGCTATTTCTCCTCAATTTTCTCATCTGTAAAATAGGGACAAAGTTGAGCAAATTAGGCAGACAATATGTGTTAGTATCAAATAAATACAATTATTCTTTGGAAGAAATTCAAAAAGCAGTTTTTCTAAGATGTGACTCATTTAGTCATACTTTTTAAAGTGTAAATTTTCCAAGGTCATTTTTGAAAGTCCTGTTGGTTACGAGCTGAGGCATCACCAGTCTGAATTGTACATTTCCTCTGTGCCTTTGAGAAGCATAATGGACACATTGAACAAAAAGGGAGTGAGGGGACAGAACTAGGAAAAGGGCACTTTCCCTCTGAAGAGCTTGAATTCAGCTGGATTTCAATGAAGAAGTGGCAAGTTGCAGAAATGTTAAGGAAGGAGCCATATTACAGATATACTGCAAAAATAAAGCAAGAGGTTCCTAACTATAGCATTTCCTTGCCTCCATATTACCTGGTCAGACAGCACCCAGTGTGTTATTCCTTAGAAATGGGGTTGAAATTCTGATAATGAATCTAATCCTGCTTAACTGTAGCCACATTGCATATTCTTCTGATCTTGGTTATTGTCTAATTTATGCCCTAAAGCACAATAATTAATATCCTATTTAATTTTATGCTGTAGGTACTTCTCTATTTCATGTAAATGGCTAATCATTTTTTGAATATCATTAAACAATTGAGCTCAATTTCAAAGTGTGTAATACACTTCATGTAACCTAAAGTGCATTTTCTCCATTAAAAGATGTAAGAGTCCAGTGTTAGTGAAAATGTACAGATTGCATTCACCTGTGAAAAAGCTCACGAAGAAAACTTATATCAACCTTTTTGAAAGGTATAAGTTACTTATGTAATAAGGTCCAAGTTTTAACTTTATTTTATAGATCTGTAGGCAAATGAATACCTATTTTATGAAGAAATATTTATTATGATATTTTTAAAAGGTTGCTTTCTCAGTAAAGCAAAATCTACGATGTGACAGTAGGCAAACATATTAACAAAAAATTCACAAACTTTAAAGACATAAAATAAATAATTTATTATAAAATCCAGTCAACAAAGTGAGAGAGAAGGCCTGATAGAGCAGAGTCTACTTCTCTATAAGGCAATACGTCTCTCTGATAGAAAAAAGTGAACTCCTGATCTGAGAAACTGCTTTGAGGTGAGGAGTGATTGACAGTAGTTTCTTAGTATCAGAGGCTCTTCCCCTTAGATTTTATTCACATCTCCACTACTGAGGTCATAGGGACTGAAATAGACAGAGTCTAACCTTTCCACATATATACTGCTATCTACAATAACTAATATTTCCTGAAGAAAATGAGATAGCAGGTCAAAATATCAAAAGATTTGAGGATAATGACTATTTCAAAAGTAAGGCAACAAGCAACATTATAAATAACATCAAAGGTATTTGCAATATAAAATAATCAACAAAAAACATAATGACCAAAGGGACCAAGGAGAAATAAGAGATATGAGAAACAGAACGCTTAGAAAAAAATCCTATAGAATGGAAAAACAACATAATGGAAATGATAAAAAGAAATAAAAGAATTGATAAAATATAAAACCAAATTTTAAAAATAATCTCCCACGAGGATAAGGGAAAGGCCTAAGAAATAGAACATATGAAAGAACACCTAAACAATACAGGGAATAGAGTTATTAGAACTAAATTACAGACAATAGGAGTTTCAAAAAGAGAGAAAAATAATATTGGAAGAAAGACAGTAGTTTTTAAAGTGACGGAGACACATTTTTAAGAATTAATAATAATCAATGGACCACAGAGGTTTTTTTCAGCTTAAGTTATCATTATTTTATTTTCATTTAAAAATCAAAGTGTTTGTAGAATGCCTAATAGGAATGACAGAAAAAAACCTACATTCAGATATATTATACTAAAATGAAACAATATACAATAATAAAGAGAAAAATCTAAAAGCCTAGAAAGATAGATTATGTACAAAGAACAAAAGTCCAATTAATATTTTTCAATAGCAAAATTGAATGGAAAAATAGAACAAATCTCTATTTTAAAACACTGAAAGAAAATAAAATGAAGTTTTACAGTTTTAAATGCAGCTCAAATGTCATTCACACATGAGGCCGTGATAAAAAATATTCTTAGGCATACAATGCTTAAGAAAGTTTATCCCACAAAGACTAACACTGGAAAAAGCTTGGGTCAGGTGCTTCAATAAGTAGAGATATTTAAAGAACATGCTCAAAAATATAAAATAAAATTGATCGAATATCTTGGTAAAGTTATTGTGGAATAAATAATGGGGGTGGATCCAAGATCAAACATTAAGTAAAACACATAACCATGTAACTCAATTTAGATAATATCAGCATAGTTGGGTTGCTGTGGCAGGGAACCCAAAGGATGCGAAAGTGGTAAGAATGTACTAAGGAGAAACTTTAAAATGGGGCACAAAAATGAATTAAGACAAGAAGAGCAAGTGAAAACATATCAATAATAATAATGATCTAAATAGGTCAAACTCCCTAGGTAAAGAGTTGACAGATAACGTAAGAAAACGGGAACTAGACACAAGTATCTTACAAGAGACATATCCACACAGTAAAAGGACATATAAAGATTAAAAGTTAAAGAACGGAAAAAGATACATCCAGCAAATGATATTCATGGGGAAACTGATGTAGCTAAATTAATATCAGAAAAAAGGGCTTTCAGGTTTAAAAAATTATTAGGGATAATGAGTCACTATTCTTAAAAGGTATAACAATTACAAGCACGTGTGCTCCTAATAAAGTAACCTCCAAATACGTGAAATAAATGTTTAGAACTACAAGAGGAAATGAATGAATATATCAAAATAGTAGAAGACTTTAACACATATCTCCCCTTTTTTGAAAAGTCAAGCAGACAAAAATAATCAGTAATGCTATAGAAGATTTGAACAATAAATGTTAAAGCTCAGCCCAATAGACAAGTATATAGTTTTACATGAAGAAATAGTGAATACAGTTTTCTTAAGTATATATGGAACATACACAAAAACTGATTAGGGTGCTCAGTTAAAAGAAACCCTCAACACATTTCATAGAGTATCTGATTGCCAAAATATTTGGAAATTTTAGAAAATTGTTAAAAACTTCAAAGTTTAAGATGAAATCATACTGGAATTTTAAAATACAACAAAGATAAAACACATGTAAAGAAATGTCTGGAATATGGCAAAACAATGCTTTAAAGAAAATTCATAGCCTTAAATAATAAATGATAAAAATAGATTCATTTTTGAATTATATAAATTAACCATCACTCTTTAAAAAAATAGGGGAAAATAACCAAACAAACCCAAAGAAACTAGAACAGATAATTTAATAAAATAAGGCCATAAATCAGTGAAGAACAAAACAATACAATGATAGATTCACAAAGCAAAAGTTGTTTTTGTTTGAAAAAAAATTAACAAGATTGACATGCTTCTGGCAAAACTGATTAAATGAATAACATTTCAAATGAAAGGAGAAAGTAACTACAGCACATGTTAGATTTAAAAGGTAGTAAGTTTCTCCCCTAAAATTAGGAGCAAGTTAAGGTTGCCTATTTTCACTACTTCTATTCAACACAGTATTGTAAGTTTAGGTGAGAATAACTACGCAAGAAAAAATAACAAAAATTATCCATATTGGAAAGGAATAAACGAAATGATCTCTGTTAACTGTTGACATGATCTCATATTAAGAAAACCCTCCCTAAGATTCTACACTTACACACACACATGCACAAACGCACATACACATTCAAACTGTGTGCTGATTTTATGTACTGCGGCTTAGCTGAATTCATTTATTAACTCAAAAATCAGTTGCATTTCTGCACAGGAACCATTAACAAACTGAAAAAGAAATTAAGAAAACTATTCCATTTAAATAGCATCAAAAGGAATGAAATATTTAGGATTAAACTTAACCCAAGAAGCAAAAGGCTTATACACTGAAAACTAAAAAATGCTGCTGAATAAAATGAAAGAAATCATAAATCAGTGGAAAGGCATTTTGTGTTCATGGATGAAAAGAAATAATATTGTTAACATTGCAATACTATCTAAAGCAGTCTACAACTCAATACAATTTTTATCAAATTCCAACTGCATTTTTTTAAAGAAATAGAAAAATGCATTTTAAATTCACATGAACTCTCAAGGGACCCTGCATAATCAAAACAATCTTGTGAAAGAAGGAAGGTGGAGCACTCACACTTCCAGATTTCAAAACTTATTACAAGGCTGCAGTAATCTAAGTCTGTGCTACCGTGAGTCTGGCAATAAGACACATAGACCTAGGGAGTATAACAGCAAGTCCAGAAATAAACTCTTTATGTTATGGTCAAATGATTTTTGACAAGGGCGCCAAGACTACTCAGTGGGGAAAGGAATTCTTTTCAACAAGTGGTGTTGGGAAAACTGGCTATCGTCATGCAAAAGAGTAAAGTTAGATGTTTATCTAACATCATATACAAAAATTAACTCAAAATGGATCGAATACATAAACATAAGAAAAAAATCTATAAAACCACCCACACAATGGGAGAAGCCACTAGCAGATCATGTATTTCTCAAGAGATTAAGATCCAGAGTATATATATAAAAATAAATCTTCAACTCAACAACAAAAGCAAATGACCCAATTTTATTTATTTATTTTATTCTACTTTAAGTTCTAGGGTACATGTGCACAAAGTGCAGGCTTGTTACATCAGTAAACATGTACCATCTTGGTTTGCTGCACCCATAAACTCGTCATTTACATTAGGTATTTCTCCTAATGCTATCCCCCCCACAGTCCCTCACACCCCAACCAGCCCTGGTGTGTGATACACCCCACCCTGTGTCCATGTGATCTCATTGTTCAACTTCCACTTCTGAGTGAGAACATGCAGTGTTTGGTTTTCTGTCCTTGTGATAGTTTGTTTAAAATGATGACAACCCCATTTTAAAAATAGGCAAAAGACTTGAATAGACATTTCTCCAATAAAGATGTATACAAATGGCCGATAAGCACGTGAAAAGATGCCCAACATCACTAGTCATTAGGAAAATGTAAATCAAAGCTACCGTGTAATACTTCAGTCTCATTAGGATGGCTAATATCAAAAGAAAAACTGAGGAATGCTGGTGGGAATGTGAAATGGTGCAGCCATTGTGGAAAGCAGTATGGAGGTTCCTCAAAAGTTAAGTGTAGTATTAACATATGATCCAGTAATTTCTCTTCTAAGTGTATATCCAAAAGAATTGAAAGCAGGGACTTAAACAGATAATTGTACACCAGTGTTCATATTAGCGTTATTTGCAAGAGTCAAATGTCCATCAACAGATGCATAGATAAATAAAATGTAGTGTATACACATAATGGAATAGTACTCAAGCTTAAAAAGCAATGAAATTCTGATGAATGCTACAACATGGGTGAAACTTGAAAAAATTATGCTAAGTGAAATAAGCCAAGCACAATGGGATATGTATTGTATTATTTCACTTATATGAGGTACCTAGAATAGTGAAATTCATAGAGACAGAAAGTGGACCAAAAGCTATCAGGGGCTGGAAATACGTAGATAAGGGGAGCTACTGCTTAATGAGTACAGAGTTTTTGTTTGGGATAATGATAAAGTTTAGGAAATGGATAGTTGTGATGGTTGCACATTATGAATGTACTTAATGCCTTTGAATTGTACACTTAAAAATGGTTAGAATGGTAAATTTTATGTTATATATATTTTATGCCAGTATAAAAACATAATGAGATATACTACCAACAGGGAGCAATATAAGGATGCCTATTTTCACTGCTTCTATTCAACATAGTATTGTAAGTTTTAGCCAGAATAATTAGGCAAAAAAAAGTAACAAAAGCTACCCACACTGGAAATAAATAAGTGAAATGATCTATATTCACAGTTGACAAAATTTGCCATTGATTGTAAATGCTTAGACAAAATGCAAAATTTTCTAGAAAAATACTACTTAGTAAACGTAATTACTGACTGAAGAATTAATAGTGGTAATATTAATAGTGGTAATCGTATTATGATTACTGAAGAATCAAAACAAACTTTAAACATACTTCATAAGGAAAATACCTGAACTAGATAGTTTTATGGGGAAAAGTATCGTATTTTCAAGATATATATCAAGCCATTTTGTAAAAATGCTTCCAAGATGTAATATTTCTTATCTACAAAAATTCTACCACAGTAGTAGTTTCCTAAAGAGAATTTTTCCTACCTCTTTAGGCTTAGATATTCTGATTCTCTTCATCGAATTTGTTACTCTTAATCTCCTACTCTACTACTGTGTAAAGATGCTGATTTAATTACATGTAGAATGATTTTATACAAAATTGTGAAACACTGTTTACTATATCTCCTTATCCTCTAAATGGAATGCTTAAGGATCAAAGTTTCCATTACGCATTTGCTTACTGTTAGGATAAAGAATCGTGTGTGTTTGTCTCACATTTTATCAAAATGGCACTTTTAAATTTAATTTAATTTAATTTAATTTAATTTAATTTTGTTTTATTTTATTTTATTTAGTTGAAGTTACTAACGTCTCCAAATTGCAATTTTAAGTCCGGAAGAAAAGACAGTGAAATTTTTATTCAAATTTAGTGCATTGGCAACATGTTTTTGAGACAATACATGTTTTCATAACCCTAGAAAAATATAGCTTTGGGTTTGTTTAAAATCAGTGCTGCCCTATAAGAAACTAAAATCTGGGTCCAAAATTATTGTAGAAACATCTAAATAAAATTAACCTCTGAAAATGTTTATACATCCATCTATTCTTATCAGGACAAATACAGGACAACATAAATAATCTGACCTGAATTCCACATATGCTTTTTCTACTGTTTTGGCCTCTTCCCTCTCCATATTTTATATCTGATCTATCACTCAAATATGACTTTTTTTAAGAGTCATTTCTCAGTTTGAAAATTCTTCCCTATTCTCATATTTCAAGATCCTCACAGCCCTAAGCCTAAATTATGTTCCCCGCCACTAGTATTTCTTCATCTCTCTCAATTAACTACCACTAACCCTCCCAGACTAACTCATAGTTTAAAAATACAACTTCCTTCTGCTTTCTCCCAGTCAAAAAATCTGAAATCTAAAATCTTTCTGCCTTAACTCATGTATTAAGCCCAAAGTCTTGTGTTTAGTTTTCAAAATCTCGCTGCACGGCCCCACTCTCTCCATCTGACATTATTTCCCACCACTCTCAAGATGAAAGATTTCTTACCACCACATGTAAACATACTGTGCCCATGGCTCTCAACAATAGACTTCAAACCCTAGCAAGAGGGAGGGTGTGAGGGGGAAGAAGGTTACTGCAAAGAATCTGTAAATTTATATATGGGGAATTTTTTTAAGAAGATAATAAAATACAAGCAGGATCCTAACATATGTGCTCTGTCATCGACAGCTGAGCATTTATTATATATCAAGTATTAAACCAAGCATGTTTCATAATAATAATTTAAATAACAATATCTCAAGTCATCTTTATAACAACTCAAGTAAGTATAATTGTCACTTTAAATGTGAAATAATTAAAGCTCTAATAAACGAAATAATCATTTTATGATCATATAGCTTTATAAAGAAGTAAAGAGCTTGGACTCAAACCCAGGAATGTCTAACACAATGTCTGGATTCTTTATTATCTACTCTATAGGTAGAAGGGCCCTTGCCTTTAAAATTTTTATTCTTAAGTGTTTTGAGTACTAAAAAATGTTACAAGGAATTGGATTTAATTTTTCTCAGTTTTATTCTTTCCCACTGCTGTTTTCTGCACTACCAATGTCCCCATTCCTTCAATAAGCATCCACATCTAAGGCTCAAGTTTGGGTAAGCCCTCTACAGCACTCTTCCTCAGGCTAGCTTGGTTTATTTTTCCTTTCACCCTAATAATATGGAGCTAACAAACTTGCAATACATTTTCTAATTGAATTTAAACTAATTGCTTTATCATTCTCCATTTTTATTCACTCAGCAAGAGAAAAGGCATTATAGTGTATATTTACCATGTTCTTGAAAATGGATTATATATGTAAAGCTAAGAATCTTCAGCATATATATGTGTATATACATATAC
The DNA here is from genome assembly GCF_000951045.1 of Mandrillus leucophaeus. Taxonomy (NCBI): domain Eukaryota; kingdom Metazoa; phylum Chordata; class Mammalia; order Primates; family Cercopithecidae; genus Mandrillus; species Mandrillus leucophaeus. Next base: position 912,648 of record NW_012106509.1, on the reverse strand, counting down.
ATATATATAATATCCTAGATAATTTCATTATAAATACAAAAATGTAAAAAGTCTTATAGTTACATATTATATTTCCAGATAATTTCTCAATAGAGATAACAAAAGGAAAAAAATACCTTACATGTATGTGCATGTGCACTATCATATATTTAATGTGAGTGTCAAGGGAAACTGAAGGAGTATTTGAGTTGTTTGGATCCTATATTGTGGTTTTTGTGAAAACATTGATTGTGACCCTAAAATGGTAAAAGATTAGATGGAATAACTGTGGACATAATAGGAAAATAAACTTCTTGTATAAAGAGGATCACCGTAGGGGCGTCTAGCGTACACGATGCATGCAAAAAAAAATGGCATTTGAAAGATTATTGTCTTTCCTTTTGGGTGTTTATTCATTTAGATGCAGTAAACAAGGTCTTTATAGTTTCAGGACACACACCATTAATATTCCTCTAAATTTGTTTTCTTTGCTACTAAAGCAGAGGTATACAGTTTAAATGACATGCACTGAATAGAGAAATCCCGCTGTGTTATTGTTGTTAGTATTTTTGTCCTATTATGACATATGTAAATATAATGTGTTGAGCTGGAATAGGAGATCTCTTGTCCTTGGTGAGCTGGTTTACACGTATAGTGGCAGATTGTCTGGAAATATAATATGTGACTATATACAATAATAGAAAAGTTAAAGTAAAACAAAGAATGATAATTTATAAATAATTTTGCATCATACATATTATATACAAATGATCTATTTAGTAATAAATAAATAAATACAATTAATGTAATGTAAACACTGCAACAATTAGTTTGAAACCCTCATCTTTTGATTAAAAAGTAATAATAAACATGAGTTTTAATATTTTTTACTAAATATACTGTTACAATTGTTTACTATAGTCCAGAGCACTGAAAATAATCTTGTAAGTAAACACGCTTGTCAATACAGCAGAATATATTTTATGCATTTCAAAGCTCAATGTTTACATACCTTATTTTATTGACTATAAGTTTATAAAGTTTAAATTCAGTATTTAAGGTGGTTTCATCTCCAAACACTGAAAGAATTCCAAAATATACTTGCTCACCAGTTTTAACTTTGAAGTGTCTATAACCTTCACAATAGCAATGGTTTTCTCTGTCTCCTTCATCATTTTCTTTTCCTTAAACTTGCAAGCAATAACCAAGAGAACCCTGCAAAAACTTCTACACTAAAGTGAACTTTGGTTCTTCTTTGGACTTTAAGACTAACCTGGTCTAGACTGTGATTGACAAAAGCTTGCTCACTGATGTTATACAGTCCTTTCAAGTTCCAACCAAGCACAGGGGGTTGTTAATATTTACTCATTCCTCATCTCTGGAATGATCTTGAACTATAACAGTTTACTTAGATTGCCAAATGCCACCAGCATTTACAGACACTTGATTGAAAAAAAACCTATATATGTTAAAAGAAATGAGTTACTATGCACATCCACGTCTCCGAAAGAAAGGGCTGAAACTAAGACCAATGGATGTAAATAATACACAGATCTAAACTCAGAGGCTAAGCAATCATTCAGCTGGAGTGTGCCAGATGATCAGATCTGTCTCAGACCCCTTCAAATCATATGATTCTAAAGTTCTATGAAATGGCTGCTTCCCTGAGACTGCTGGCACAGCAGAATGGGTAGGATAGTTGCATTGGTTTCATGCAGGGCTGGATTCAAGGCCCTACTTTGCCATTCATTAACTATGTGAACTTGGGCAAGTTACTTAACTTCTCTAAGCTTCTCTCCTCATTTGTAAAATTTTAATAGGCAATAATAGTCTCTGTCTCATAGGTTTGTTGTGAAATTAAATGTAGTTTTTCACTAAAAGCATTTTGCATAATTCTTGTCACCTAGTAAGTAACCAATGCATGGCAGTTATTATTATTGTTGTCTTTATTCTTGTTGCTACTGCTTTTAGTCCATTAAAAGTATTCCTGAATAGGATGTATAATGAAAACAATTATTTCAATACTATGTGTGAATTTTAGTCATTTATTTAACATGCATTTGCTGAGCACCTGTGATGTGTTAGTCACTATGCTGGGTACTAACAACAACAAAACAGGCTACAGTTTTAGGCTCCAGAGACACAGCAGTAAATGAGACAGACAAAATCCCTGTCTTCAAGGGGTTTGCATTCTACAGGGGGAAGCACAGAATAAATAGGTAAATGCAATAATAAATAAGATCATTTGTGTTACACTGCTCATAAGTCTGAGGGTAAATAAGATAAGACATTGACTTGAGGAGTCATGGGGTAGGGTCTTCTAGTTAGGGTAATTGTGAAAGGCCCCTTTGACAAGCTGACATTGACAAAATATCTGAATCATAAAGAGGTAACCATGCAAAGATTTGAGATGAAAGCATTCCAAACTAAGAAAAGGAAGTACAATGGTTGTAAGATGATAATATTCCTGTAATGTTTAAGGAGGAGAAAGGATGCCATTGAATCCAGACCCTGAAGTCTGGGAAGTGCTGACTATAATAAAGTGTCTGGATTATATTCTGAGTATTTCAGAAAATTAATAAAATATTAAGCAAGGAGAAACAGGATCTGGTTATTTCTTTAGGAAGATTATTATGGCTGCTTTGTGAAGAACAGCTATAAGGCAACAAAAAGTAGCAGGGAAGCTAGATCAGAGCTTGTGACTATAGTGAGAGATGATGGAACATGTTTTACAGGAGGACATGATAGGAAGCAGTGAGATTCTGGAAATCTTGGATGTGGATTACAAAGACATACTGATAGATGTGGGTATGGGAGTAAGAGACAGAAAAGCAAAGAATGACCATTTTTGTTTGTTGTTTCACACCAACTAAAAGCAGATTTTGGAGGGAGGACTTGTTTGCGGCCATGTTATGTTGAAGATATCTGTTAGAACCACAAAACATACCAAGTAAGCAGTAGAATATATAAGTTTGGCATATAGGGGAGTGATCTAGGCTAGAGATGTGTTGATGTTACCTATAGGACATGTATTGATACATGAGAAAAGAGGACCAAAGACTGAGCCCTGGGACACTCCAGAATTTAGACATCTACATCTATTAGAGAAAAAAGAATCAATAAAATGAGTGAACAAATCAGAGAATTCACAGAATCCTAGATAGCTCTTCAAGAAGAAAGAAGTGGTCAACCATGTCAAATGCCGCTGAGAAGCCAAGTCAGATGACAATGGAGAATTTGCTACTGGATTAGTTTGCTATTGATTGCTATTGATTGGCTTGCTATTGGATTACTATTGATTGGTTTTCAGAGCCCTTTTAGAATTGTGAGGACAAAAGTCCTATTGGAGAGGAGAGAATGAGAGGGAAGGAAGTCAAGGCAGGGAGAAAATGGGGGTAGTGAGGTTTTTTTGTGTGTGTAAAGGAGTCATGAAATAGCCTGGTAGCCAGAGAGGAAGTGTGTTTAAAGGGTGCTGTTTGGTTTGGTTTGCTTTTAGTGAGTGTTATTAAAGACTGGTAAGTGCTGATGTTTATAATCCAGTAGATCAGCATATATTTATGGTCTAGAAGGCGCTATTTAAAGAAGAAAAGTCCTTTGGAAGGGATTCCAGACATAAATGATAGATATGGCTTTAGATAATGAACTAGGACACTTATTCACATCGGAGCTCGTTATTTAAAAGAGCATGGAAACTTCTCCCCTCTCTCTTGCTTCCTGTCTCACCATATGATGCTCTGGATCCCCTTCCTTTCTGCCATGACTAAAAGCTTCCTGAGGCCCTCACCAGAAGCAGATACCAGGATAATGCTTCGTGTATACGGTCTGCAGAGCCATGAGCCAAATAATCCCCTTTTCTTCATAAACTATCCAGCCTCAGGTATTCCTTTATAGAAATGGAAAAGGGACTAACACAGATAACCCATGTCATATAGTAGGTGAACATAATAATAATAATTGATAAATATTTTCATTTTTGAAGCTTATTATAATAAACATCTGTTGATTTAGCCTGACTAGAATCCATTCACATTTGCTTGGGTAACAACTGCTGCTTTCTTGGTTCTCATTCTCAGTCTGGGCAATTAGTTGTGGAGGGCTGCTCAAGCCACAGCTCTAGGGTAGGCCCAAGACCCAGAGACATTGGCTTAGAAATAGATACGTGACAGAAGCTGCTCTGTTATCCCAGGGTTTTAACTGGAACTAAGAAGAAAAACATTTCATCTTAGGTATCCCATCCTTACTGAATGTTTCCATTAGGATGCATTTGTTTTTGAGAACCAGAAAATCCTGACATAATTGGCTTATAAAATAAAGAAAAGAAAACCTTACATATCCATAGGCAAAATAATTCTCCAGGGGCACATAGCAGCATTTCTTTCCATATCTGTCCATTTTCTCTTTCCCTTTGTTTCTTTTGTTTTTCCCACTTTATCTATCTTTCGGGGGAAAAAAAGGCTACAGAAGCCCCATACATCATGGAGAAGCAAAAACCCTTCTCTTTCTTGAAATTATAGACTAAAGAAAACTTCCAAGCAGATCTCAGTATCCTGCTCAACTTGCCAGAATTGCAGCACAGGCCCATTCTTAAAACAAAGTCTGGCAAGGGAAATGGGGCCACCAGAATTGGTTTAAATTAATCAGAAACTTCCTCTTTCTTGTGAAGGAATGGATGTCTGAAAAAAAAAAAAAAAAACTAGGTTAGCAAGAAAAAAGTGTATGCATGGCTGGGAATAGGCTATGACAGTGTCTGTTCAATGGCTGAGAATAAAGCCAGCACAGAAGAAAACAGAGACAAATTTACAAAGGGATGCCCACATACAATATTACTTAGGGATTTTTAGATGACATGAACCAATAAATTCCTTTCATGCTTAAGCCCCTTATGAGTCAGGTTAACCACCTGCAACCAAAAGTTCACTGGCTAATATACTTACTCAAAGCTTTTTTCTGAATCTAACAAGTCTTTGCTTTTATCTACATAAACTATAAAAATCCTTCAGAGTTTCCTACCCCTATTCTACCAGCTATTCTTGTACATTCTCTTTTTTCTCACTTCTTGCCTTATGTTGTTCTCTTAACTTGCTACTTTTCTGCCTTCATGTCTATCTCTTAAAATCTTAACTATACAGTACTTCATAACTATATTTCAAACATCACCTCTTTCTAAAGGACTTCCAAAAATTCTCACTTTCGCATGGTTTCTCCTTCATTTGAGCTGCAGAGCAAATCTCTAACTAGCATTCAAAATGAACACATGTAGTCTACAAGATATCAATTAAAACAGCTTTCAGAGACCACTATTTTTAATTATTCCTATAATACAGAAATAGATACCAAAGCAAAGGCAGGTTACATGATTTGCATAATATCTGGACTAGAACCATGTTTAACACAAGTTCCACATTCTTTCCCGCCCTAACTCTCAGGCGCAACTCATTGTGCTACGCCATTATATTGTCATCTCTTGACATGTAAATTGTGCCTCACTCAACCTGCAGTCTCATATTGTGTGAATATTATGCTTCACATATAATAAGTATTAGGTAAATATTTGGTTAATTGAACTGCTTGGTTTTATATGTGGATCTAAATTATCAATAATCTTTGGTTGATTAACCTCAGATATTTCTTCATGTAAATACACTTAGGCCAGTAGTATCCATCTATTTAAAAGTACATTTTGTGTGTCAAAAGTATATTCCCAATGAAATTCATCACCGAGTTTTTACTGAGTAAACCATTCTACAAAGATTCTACGAAACAAGTAGATAATTTGACAGAGAATGTTTCAGTATACAATTTCAACGAAGTAAGTACCATGTACAAAGAAGAGAAGATTGCAGGAAATTAATATCATTTCCTCAAACTGAGAAGTTGAACATTGGTTAAGAAAATAGTATCCTCATGCTGTGAAATTAGAAAGGGAGATAATAGCATTAATATCAAATGTATCTGGAGAATTAGTTTTCATGTCACTACGCTACTTGAAATCTGAAGAGAAAAAAGGTAGAGTCATCATTCTACATTTAAAAAAATGAAAACTGCAAAAAGAATCCTGCAACAAAAACCAGGTTTTAAACCTTATCTGATATTTAACAAGGAAAGTTAGTATTGGTGACTTGACTAGCACTACGTGTAGGTCCTGCATACTAGAGAAAAGGAGAAAGAGACACTTCTCTCATCAGATAGTCTACTTAAGAATTGATACAGAAAAAAAGGGATGCTTCTACCAGCATTTTTTTCTAGGCCCTAAATTGAAAACATCCATCATCATATAGTCTAGCCTATTGACTTATTGATGAATAGTCCACAACTCAATATAGTCAGAATTCAGTTTTTTAAAATTAAATGTTTAAAGTAACAATTCAATTGCAATCTTTGAGATCCTTTTTTCTCGTCTTCTTTAAAAGACTGTAAACCATAAACAAACCAACAAAACCAACAATAATCCTTCACAATGTGTTGAAAGAACTTATATACCCTTTACAGATAACATTTTTATGATTCATAAATGAACAATCAAAAGGTGCACAGCAAGCAAATAGGAGATAAGACACTATCCCTTCATATTGCAGGAATTTGTACTGATTTCAACATAGAAGTATTTCTACATACTTTAAAGGAGGGTGAGGCCTGTTCTATCTTTTTCAATTTGACTTTAACCTCTGGCTGTTGGCTTTTAGAAACATTTAGAAGTAAATTTATATTTTTCATTGTTGCAATATTTTCTTTCTTGTACAAAGGTATAGAGCCTCTAAATCTGAAAGCTGTATTAGTCATGGTAAAATAGTCAAAGTTTAGTCATGAGCTTATAAGGGTGTTTGATTACATGCTGTGCTTAAAAATAGAAAATCTAAAGATTAAATTCCTCACAGAAAATGCTAGCAAATTAGATATATAGTTAGATGCATGTATATAGGATTAGATAGATAGACACAGAGACAGAGAGAGAGATTAGCACAAGCACTATATTCTTCTTCAACCATTAGATAACCTTTCTTTTCTGCACCAATAAATATCTTCTAGTATTCATCTTTGATCTTGTCTGTTTAAAAAGTGCAGAAAAAAACACCATTTGCTAATCAAACTTTTTTATTATCAGAGTGTATTCATTTCAGTTTCAACGACTTTCTTGGGTCTGAAAGCACTTACTGTTCTTTGCATTAGCAGAGGTGAGTCTGCTCCTTCCTCTTTAAAACTTGATTCCATACCGATTATATCCTCAATAACGTCCTCCATCTAGCAAAATATAATACATTTAGAATATTGTACATAATGTTAAAAGTTGTGCTTCAGTCTGAAATCAGAGAGAAAAATTCTAGCAATCTTTAAAAGTTTTTTAGACAATTTAAATTGAGGTTATATATACATATATATAAAACCTCAATATTATGTATATATATAAACACATTACTTTAGCATTGAAAATGCGGGAACCCTGACAATCTTTGGTCTGTTGCTTTTTCTTGCATTTGTGTCCAAAGGCTGACAGGTGACAACCTGGCAAAGCACCCTGGACTAGTCTCTTGGAAATCAGTATCTACATAAATAGAGTGGTTATCATGAAATATCTCAAGGCAGACAGGGTCCCTATAGTTAATATGTACAGAGATTACTATGTACAAACTTTATTTTTCTTTTAAAATGTTCTGATTGCATCTTGCACGTGGATATCTAAATATTCATGGTTAAATATTAGCCAGTACATTCCTGTAGATATAGAATAGATGGAAACATTTCATCCTACCTTCTCTAAAGACCAATAATAATAGATAATAGCAATAGCAATAACAAAAACAACAATAATTCTGAACATTTTAAATAGTAACAATAAAAATGACTTTTATAGTGCATGAGATGTACCAGGCATGCTTCTAAGTGCTTTGCATACATAATTCATTTAATACTGATAATATCCCTATGAAATGAGTACTCTGCTATACAGAAAAGGAAACTGAGAGAAAAAAAAATTTAATAATTTGTCCCAGATTATATAGTGAGTGAGTGGTGGAGGAAGGACTGACATCCTAGAAATGTGGCTCTATAGTCCAAATCTCATTGGCTTTCTATTTCCTTTTTCAATTCTTCTCTAAAATAGAAACTTTCCTTCCCTTCTGTACTTTAGCTGGAGGAGATTTTTAAAGTTTATACATTTTAAAAAATGGTTGCTTCTCTCTCTCTTTATCTCTCACTCTCTGCTCTAGCTCTAGCTCGCCTTGCTTCCATTCATATTCCATTTCGTGAAATTTTTAAGTGTGATATAAACTCAAAGATATTGTGAAAGTTTTATTTATATAACTATAGTACTGTGAATTTCCCATGATATATGCAGATACGATCAGGAGTACACTCTGATAGATATGGAAAAATACCTTATAATTCTATTGATGTTATCTTCAAAGCAAGATATCTGGGAATGTAAGAGAATTAAGTGTTCAGAGAATTCTACTAGGATAGTCCAAAAAATATGGAACACTATTCACATCTTAACAAATATTAATTAAGCAATGTTTACTGTGAGATCTTGTGGTTAGAACTGGAGCTACCATAACCAGTAGCAGGAAATTTTTACTCTTATGCAGCTCAAATTCTTAGGGAAACAGACCCGTAAACAGCTTAATAACAAATAGCAGGCTGAAGAAGTTAAAGCAGGAATAGGATACAGCTTGATGAAAATGGTTGTTATTTTATAAAGAGAATCAGAGAAGATTTACTGACATTTGAACAGAGATAAGATTAACATGGGGAAGGGTGATCCTTGGGAAAGGAATAAGAAAGACCTAAGGTAGGAACAAGTTTAACATGTTTGAGAAAGAACGAGCACTAATGTGAATAGAGTGTGCAAGGGCAAGAGCAGTTAGAGATGAAGTGGAGTATGCAAGAAACTAACATCACAGAATCCTCAAGGCCGACGGTAACCAATAGAAATTTCTGCAATGATGGAAATGTCCTATATCTGAAATGACAAATGTATTAATAGTAATAACTAACCACATATCCACATATGACTACTAAACGCATGAAATGTGGCTAGCATAACTGAGAAACTGAAATTTTAATTTCATTTAATTTTATAAAATGTTACTGAATTTGGCCAGGTGCAGTGGCTTACACCTGCAATCCCAGCACTTTGGGATGCTGAGGCATGCGGATCACTTGAGGTCAGGAGTTCTAGACCAGCCCGGCCAACATGATGAAACTCTGTCTCTGCTGAAAAATACAAAAATTAGACAGGCAGATGGCGGTGCGTGCCTGTAGTCCCAGCTACTTGGGGGGCTGAGGTAGGAGAATCACTTGAACCTGGGAGACATAGTCTATACTGAGCAGAGATTGCACCACTGCACTCCAGCCTGGGCGACAGAGTGAGACCCCATCTCCAAAAAAATAAAAATAAATACAAATAAATAAGTTATTGAATTTGAACTAACTTTAAATTCAAATAGCCACATGGGGTTCATGGGTACTATAGGGGAGGGTGTAGCTCTACTCATGGTCAGATGTTAAATCCTTGTGCACAAAGAGATCTTTAAAAAAGCTAGGTTAATACATGTGCATATTTTGTTTCTTTTGTTCAGTCCAGTCTCTGAAATTATTTAACTAGATTCTTGATTGTTATTAAAACTGAATTTTTATTTTGTGATATTTTACTCATATTCTGTCACTAAATGGGAAAAAACCTTGTACTGAACAGATGTGAAGAAGACTTGAGGAAAGAAGATTGCTAAACATAATTTATGGGGAGTGCTTTTCATTTGGATACTAGGAGTGGATTCAGTAAAAATTACATATAAGTCATTCATCTATTTTCTCTCTGGAAGTTTACGTCATAAATGACGCAGTCTGTTTAATTTTTCATTTTGACTATAAAGCATGCTTAGGTTTCCCTTATTCCAGAAAGAAATTTTTCTTTGTTACATGTGAAACATCCTCCTTTGGAGGTTGTGCCTTTGCCTTTAACATTACCATCCCTCATTTCTGTCATCTACCTACATGACTACTTTTTCCCCTAATTTCGGTTTTACCATTATCTTCATGAATGTTAAAATCTAAAATCCAGTCTAAAACCTTCACAACTTCTAAGTATCTCCATAATTAAAAACCTAGGAATCCATTTGTTATGTTAAAGTGACAACAAACACACCATTTTGTATCAGATGAAATGGAATTAATAGATCAGACGAAATGAGAATTACAAACCCGCAAGTAGGCATCCTCAAAATAATAAATTAAGATCATAAGAATACAAAGACAGGACAAATTGCTTGACAAAAGTAAAAATGGAGATAATAGGCATAAAAAGTATAAGATTCAAGGACAAAGGAAAACATTTATATGCTTTCAGATATGTAAAAATAAAGATTAACAGAAGAACAAGAATAAAACTTGTTAACAATACTGAGTGCAAAAGAAAATGAGATAATACTAGAAATATTAAAGGTAAAGAACTTTGAACCTACACATTTATAGCCAACAAAGTATCTTTTAAGTATGTGGATGTAACTAAATTCTTTTTGGATATAAAAACTCAGAAAGTTTAAGGCAAAAATACCTTTTAAAAACAGTTTAAGGAGTACTCCAGTCAGAAGATAAATAAAACCATGAAATTGATACAAAATAAAAGAATGAGAAAAGGACAGTAAAATTTTTGTGATCTAAGTAACTCTATATATATGTAGAAAGAGATATACATGCGCAATAATTATATATGTATTTCTATAGATAAGTATGTATATATACATGAATTCTGTACATACATAAATTCTATAAATATCCATACAGAATGGTAGGTGACAACAAGGAAATGAGACCATACTAAGGTAGATTTTCGCTTAAGAGTATGGCATATACAATGTTAAACAAGGATATAGATGTAGAAAAAATCATAATGATGACTCAAAATATTAGGAGTAACAAACAGAAAAGAAGACAAAAATTGACCAATGGAAGATAGAAAAAAGACGGCAAAGGAACATGAAGTATAGTAACTTAAAACATAAGAAATTATAACTGTTAAATCCTAATAGTGAAGTAAGTACAAGAATGTAAATGAGTTAACATACTGATTGAGAAACTCTCTCTTGAATTGGATTTTTAAAAGGTTTTGTAATATTTTGTCTATAAGAGACACACTTAAAACAACAGAAAAAGCTGAAAGAAGGTTAAAAAAAAGTATCATAAATATAACCAAAAGGAAATCCACAGTAGTGGTATTCATATTAAGCAATATAAAATTCAAGGTTAAAATCTGAAGGAAAAATAATACCAAGTGATCATGAACACAAATGCACCTAAAAATATACACAACTGTCAGAATTCTATGGAAAAGTAAATCAACACTTGTAGTTGAATATTTTAACTCAGCACTCTCTAAATCTGATAGTTCTGCACATAAACCTAAATTTAGACTTCTCTTTACCTATACTTAAAGCCATGCCTTGGGTCTTGTCATCATCTAAACTGCTTCATTTCTGAAATCTTAAAATCCATGACCTTACTCATCAAATGCAGCCTTTGTTTTCCAATCTAAACACTGGCAGATGATCTGAACAATTTTTATTTTATGACCTTTTATGCCTTTGCCCTGTTACCTTTCTGTCCAGATGTCCCAAACATCCCAGGTGGTCAATCTCTCCACCTTCCATTAACTCTGAATTCAAGTAGAATGGCTTCTGCTCACCATCCTACTGACATTCCTTTTGTTATTTTTATTGACTCATAGCCAAGTTCAACAGATATTGATCAGTTCTTATTTTACTAGACTCATTTTCTATACTTGGGTGTGTGAATCACTCCCTCCTTCTTTAATTCCCTCTTTGGCATCAATGACATCGCACTCTCCCAGTTATCTTTTTACTTTACTTTTATGGACCTTCTCTTCTGACCATCCCTTAAATGTTGGTCATCTTCAGAAGAGTATCTTTAGCTATCATCTCTCCTCACTGTATTCAGGTTCTCAAGGGGATTTATTTCTCATTCAAGATTTCAAAGACCACCCATATGCTAACAACTCTCAAATCTCTTCCTCCAGTTCAGCAGATTTGGATATCTAGCTGTCACCAACATCTCCACGTGATAATCTCACTGATACCACAGTTCAACATGTTTTAAGGGAGAGTCTTACTTTCTCACACTGCAAAATAGAAATAGACTCCCAGCTGCTCCCTATCCCTGACTCCAGACTTCTCCCTCTATATAGTTGACAAAGTGATCTAGAGTCCAATCTGATTATGTCACCCTAGCTCCCAAGTTTCAACCCTACAGTGACTTGATACTGTTTAACATGGAGTACTAGCCTCTCTGCAATTTGCTGATTACTTACTTCTTTGATGTCATCTTCTACCACCATCTGCCTTCTTTTCTATTCATTTCACACTGTTTCCCATCTCTATTCTGCACTCATGCTATCCCATCTGGCTAAATGCCCTACTAGTCATTTTCCTCTAAATCTTTTTACATAATATTATAATTATTTGTTATTTTTTTTCTCTTGCCCTCAACCTGAAGCTCCTATATGGTATACATTATATAGGATGTGCAGTTTGTTCCCTGAGCATGTGGCAATGACAGCTGTCTGAATGAAGAAACAAATGAAATCTTACTGGCCGGGCGCGGTGGCTCAAGCCTGTAATCCCAGCACTTTGGGAGGCCGAGACGGGTGGATCACGAGGTCAGGAGATCGAGATCATCCTGGCCAACATGGTGAAACCCCGTCTCTACTAAGAAATACAAAAAACTAGCCGGGCGAGGTGGTGGGCGCCTGTAGTCCCAGCTACTCGGGAGGCTGAGGCTGGAGAATGGCGTGAACCCGGGAGGTGGAGCTGAGATCCGGCCCCTGCACTCCAGCCTGGGAGACAGAGCGAGACTCCATCTCAAAAAAAAAAAAAAAAAAAAATTTACTGACCATTCTAAGTTCTTTCCTGAGAAATAGATCTTTTATTTTCATTTGTCCTTTGAACCTCTTCTCCTGGTTGTCCTCTAAGTTAACTCATCATCACTTTCATGCCAAACTCTACACTCCCTCTGACTACCATACTTCTCTTAACAGTCCCTTCATCTATGTTATTCATCCTGTAAAGGCTCAAAAATCTCAAAATTGCACCAAACTCATCTTCCACCTTCACTTTACGTATACAATATGACACTGAGACGCATCAACATTACCCCTGAGTTCATTTCTTGCATTCTCTCTACCACCAATTTTCCTGATTCAGGCTATAACTAAATTGCAGTGTAATATTCCATCATCTCTTCATGTAGCATGAACCTTAACCTCAAATCTTTCCCTCTCAACTGCCATTTAAATGTTTCTGAAACATTGCTTTGATTATGATACTTTTGTACTCAAAAACTTGTTCCCACAGCAGATCCATTGAGAGTTGTGTAGTAAATATCAATTTTCTTCTTCTTTCTTACTAATGTTTTTGATGAAACAATATGCTCAGAAGAAAAAATGCATTTTTCTCAGCTTCACATCAGCTAAATGTGGCCATGTGACACACTTTTGACTAAGTCATAAGCACAAGTCTCTTCGGAATTTCTGCAAAAGTTTTCCTTTCCTCATGGAGGCATTCTCTCTACTGTTCATCTGGTTTGAGGACCTGAGAGGTGAAGCAGCCCTCTTGTGATCACTTGAGGCATATTAAGATAAAAGTCACATAGTAAAGAAGAAAGATAGAGGAAGAATTGATCTATGTTGACATCACAGAGAACTACAACAGCCTCTGACTACCTACTTCTGGCCTACTTTTCATGTGAGTTGCCCTATTTAAAATGGAGATAATAGGAGCCAGGCATGGTGGCTCATGCCTGTAATCCCAACACTTTGGGAGGCCGAGGCAGGTGAATCACTTGAGGTCCGGAGTTCAAGCCCACCCTGGCCAATATGGCAAAACTCCGTCTCTACTAAAAATACAAAAATTAGCTGAGTGTGGTGGCATGTACCTGTAGTCCCAGCTACTTGGGAGGCTGAGGCACGACAATCTCTTGAACCCGGGTGATGGAAGTTACAGTGAGCCAAGATCGTGCCACTGCACTCCAGCCTGGGTGACAGAGGGAGACTTGTCTCAAAAAAAAAAAAAAAATAATAATAGTAAACCATAGTGATGTTTACAAAGTTAAACTAATTTAAAATACCACCTGACATAAAATAAGGACTAAATGAATACTCTCTTATTTTTGTTGTTAATATCACTGTTAATATTCTAGGTTGTTAATAATTATAAGATATAATTGCATAAGATTATATGAGATAATATAAGATTATTATGGGAGAAAAATTTGTAACTCTGCTTTAGTTAAATCACTGGAAGTGGGTTTCTCTTGCATATTCCTAATGCAGATCTAACTGATACAGTCCCCCACAACCTTGGAATCATGATCTAAGTTCCCAGATCTGCAGTTAAGTCCTGTAACCCCACCCTAATCCTCCTTGCTCACCTCAGTCACTTATTTGCACCAAATTGTATCACTCTCAAGCCCACTTATGCTTATCTACTCTGCCCCTAGCTTACAGCATTCTCTACTCAAAAAAATTATCTTCTGTCATCTTTGCTGTTGATGTATATGTCTTTCAACACCCAACTCAAGTATTACCTCTTCCAGGATTTCCTGAGACCTCACACTGAAAAAATTTATCTTCCTTCTGATTTTCTAGAATACCTTGATTTCACTTTTCTAATGGTTCCTCCCAAATTATACCATATTACTTAAAGTATTACTGTACCAAAAAGAGCAAGTAGAGAAATATTATTGAAATAAGGGTACTCATTATTCATTAACTTATGAATTAGCCAAAAAAGGCACTAATTATTAATTGGCAAAAATTTGTCCTAGGAGCTAGATATTAAAATGTGAACAAGGTATGTTAGTTTCATCAAGGAATTAACAGACTAGAAGATAAGAAAAACACAAAAGGCATAATTAAAATGTAGCATGTGCTGTGAGAATGCCATGAAAAGTGCAATCGTTATCTATATGATATCAGCATTGCTATGAAAACTCAAATAAAAGGTGCTAAACCCAGACAGAGCATCATCACCGGGGAAAGCCCTTAGACAAAACACCTGAAATGAATTTTGAAGGGTGAGCTAGAATTTTCCAGACAAATGGTCGTGATCAAATAAGCAGAGGGTAAAGAAATGGCGTAAGAAGGAGAACCCGGCCACCACGAGAACCAGTGGTGAACCAATAGAGCTGAAACATGAAGCTCTATGAAGATACTAAAGGATAAGTCTGAGCCAGGTGCAAGGGTTAAGTGCAGAAGGGTCCATGTGCTATTGGTACGAGTTTGAATTGCATCTTAGAAAGACCCATATTACAAAATGTTTCTTTTGATTTTATAATTCATCTTAAAGATTTTCAGTCTTCAAGTTACTCCTAATTCCAATGACCAAATCCTGAATCTAAAGCTGTTCTCAGACTTATCCTGTGATAGCTATGATTTCTGGGGTCTTCTTTGAATTGATGAACTCCTCCCTGATGTCACAGGTGGAAAAGGCTTGGGAGAAAAAAAAAAAAAAAAAAGATGGCAACAGAAACCATCTTCTGAGCTCCCACTCTGCCCTGTGTTAAAAAGTTAAAATTCAAGCATCAAAACAATTCTACAACTTTTACACATATGGGTGAGAGAAATTAAGGACTGAAACCACACAACTGTACTATACTGACTATATCCAAAGACTCCAAGCACCAGTAAAAGTATTAGACTATTGCAACAGCACAGGGTATATCCTAGCTATCAAAGATAGTAAGTCTGTGAATGATGGCAGTATGTGAAGATGTATAAACATACCAAATTCAAAGAGACCACACACTGATTAAAACTATTACAGACTCAGTAAAACTCGGATTAAATGGACATTAATAATGGTTGGGAGATACTTTTGTATATATAATTTAAAATATGATGGTTTTAAAAAATAGAAAAAAAAATTGTCTATAGCCATTGTTTGTTCACATTGCCCCAAAGCCGGAGCAATTGTTGGGACTTTCAACCCTTCTGAGCCATGAGATTTTTTGATTGAAAGCACCTGAAGACCACTAAAAACATGTGAGTTTTATTTATATATACAAGCTTAGTATAAAAGCAAAGATGTGTGCTTAAAGAATAAAAAAAACATAAAAGGCAGAAAAGAAAAAATAAATAAATATATAAAATAATAAAAATAAATAAAAATATAAATATAAAAATAAAATAAATAAATAAATAAATAAAATAAAAAATAAAAGAAGAATCTATGTTGCTTACCCATTCTCATTTTTTAGAGTACATATTTTATAAAATATATAATAAAATCATTTCTAGGTTTTACCTAGAATTCACTGGCATATGCATATCCTTCAAGATTTGTTTTTCTCTTTAGAAATCAATCTTTCACACAAGAAAATGAACTTTGGGATAAGTAGTTGTAGGATAAATTGTAGTGTGTGTAGATCTAACATTTACTGAACAGATTGTTTCATCTGATATATATTTTTACAATCTTCATAGACTGAATAGAGAACCTGGTTCTACATTCATTTTTTAGGAAAGTTTTTTTATATATCCACTACTGTAAAGATAGAGTAAATATACATGCAGGTACTTACATTCCGTTTTAGATTTCAAAAAGTCCCATTTTTTATTGTTTTATTTTGTATTAACAATCTACGCCAGATCCTTATTTTTTTCTCTTTTCCAGATTAACATAAAATTTGTTTAAAAAATTCTCTATCATTTGGAATTTAAATACTGGAATTCTGAGTATTATCCTTTTGTGCCTGGAGGCTACAGGCTTAATAGATGGTAAGCATTGACCTGAAATTGGCAATAGTCACCAGGAATGTAGATTGGGAGATTAAACCTGGGAGATCATAGGACCATAGCTTTACCTAACAAATCTAATGGAAAAAAGAAAAGAAAGGTCAGTTATTACTGTAGCTTTTTAGACTGAAATGTTAAAGGAAGCCTTTTTTCTAGTACCACTGTTTCCCAGTTCTATTCACACGTCAATATTTTCTGAAGGTTCATTACAAGCAAATCACAATAAATATAAACTCCATGAAGCTAAATACTCATTTATTTTGTATGATGAGCACTTCTAAATTTCGGTTATTTAGTAAAGAGTAGCCAAGCATTTATTAAAAATAGAATTGAATGTATAGAAAAGCGAAAGTTAAAAGATCCAGATATAATGTCATATAATATAAATGCAATAAAAGTATTAGTCTTATTCTAATACTCAATTTCTACAGCAAAAATTTACTGCTATTTAAGCAATTTCTGCCCATTTTATTGTAATGGATATTTAAGACAATCTAACTACTGATAAATAGTTCAACTAAACTTATCAGAAAACATTTACAATTAGAGCTAAATCTTCTAAACACATACCACTATTAGTGTCTATTTTAATTCACATTAATACATAATTGAAGTGCGTATTAAAAATGAATTTTTATATTTTATTATGCATAGGAATTTATATGCATATAGTTAATAAATAGAGAATAATTTAATTAAAAACACATTTATTTTGTTACATTTGCAATTGGAAAGTTTACTGTAAAAATGTTGACTTCAATTACTTTATAGAGATTTTTTCAAAAACTGATGATGTATTTTTATAAGCAGCCATTAGACATACATGCCATTGCGCATTGTCATCTTCTTTTCCAAGAGTTAGTAACTTGGTGAGCGGGTTTTCTGAGAGGCCAGCATCACTGTCCAGAGTTGTGTGTGCCTGCTGCACAAGAGGCCCACCACTTGGCACTGTAGGTTGTGACCATTTAAGAGTTGGATTGATGATCTGATGATCAAGGATCATGAAAGAATTTACTTGCTGTCTCTGGGCTTTCTGTAGCTGAGGCCTGGAAGAACTTTCCAGGTGTGCTGGGACCTACAAGATCAAAATCAAACAAATACAATGTGCAACATTATCTGTGAAATCAGAGTTTTCCTTTCCATTATTGCACTAGGATAATAAACACACTATACTATAGCATCTAGTTTCTCTCAAATCTATCATCCATATTTCTGTCATAAGTTACATACAATTTTAATGGGTTATGATTATTAAGAAGTTAAACTTTAATAAAATATTTTAAATGCTAACCAGTTTTTTTTAAATGAGTAGCCCTAAAAATTAGGAATAAATACATAAGCCACAATATTTTTTGAGGGTCTAAAAAATTAGGCCCCAAAATAACACAGAGAAAACACAGATGATTCACTATTTTAAGTAATTTGTATGTAACATGTATTACTTGGATTCCTTTATATTACACATAAATATTCTACAAAATATGATCAAAACTTTGTTCTTAAGAAAACTAAAAATTTTAAGAAAGCAGGAACTAGAAATACATGTACAAAATTTAAGTGTAAAACTGTATGGGTAGTGAAATTCTAGGTGATTTTTTTCTACTTTTCTGTACTTCCCTATTTCTTTTTTTTTTTTTTTTTTTTTTTTTCTGTAGCCCAGGCTGGAGTGCAGTGGTGCGATCTCAGCTCACTGCAAGCTCCGCCTCCCAGGTTTACGCCATTCTCCTGCCTCAGCCTCCTGAGTAGCTGGGACTACAGGCGCCCGCCACCACGCCCGCGTAGTTTTTTGTATTTTTAGTAGAGACAGAGTTTCACCGTGTTAGCCAGGATGGTCTCGATCTCCTGACCTCATGATCCGCCCACCTCAGCCTCCCAGAGAGCTGGGATTACAGGCTTGAGTCACGGCGCCCGGCTTGTACTTTCCTATTTCTATCCTGAGCCCAGTTTTATTTTTTTAATCTTATTTTTAAACCCTTTCATATTTTCACCTTATAATAATGAGAAAGTGGTATAGTCATTACTATGAATTGACAGGAGCATTCAGAAAAATATCTAACGATAGCCATGTGTCAGCTAAACAACTGCCAAGTCTGTCAAAATCCCTTTTGCAAAATATACCACATACTTTCAAAATTTTACACCTTCAGTCTAGTTACCATAGTTAATATTGTACTATTGTTTCTGTAAGGACAACTTTAAGCATTTCAAATCTGCCATTTAAAAGCCTATGAATGTAGTTTTGCCTGGCAGTAGTCTTTATATTTACTATGCTATGATGTGGCTTCTAATACATTTTCCTCATGTGGCCTATATATAAACTGATTTAATATTTCCCTCATGTTAAACAATAGTAAAGATTGCTGTACAGTGCTTATTTTTCCTTTTATTTCAGTTACACAAACTACTCCTTAAATCCCTTAACATGCATTAACCCAGATAAATAGCCTCTACAAAGTATTTTGCATTTAAATTAGCTGGTTTGGGGTACAATATTGTAGTAGTTACTTTAGTTTAATTCTGTTATGCTGACATTTTTAGCATTATTTTAATTGTACTACCATAAAATAATTTTTCAGTCATATAAAAAAGATTAAGATTGGTAATAAAGATTACACATATTACTAATTATATTGCTATGAGCTTTAAAGTTGTAAAATAACATTTCATTAAAATGCCGGTGGTAATTTTTTTAGGGTAGCTATTTAGATTATCCTACTGTTCTAAATTAATCCTTTTTAATCTGTATACTTTTATGAAATACATTATTAAGAACACTTTCAGTTTCACAAATATGAATGATCTTTCACACTATGCAACTGAATGCCAAAGAACATTGTATACCTACAATTGGAAAATATCTCCTCTTCTAAGAAGAGTATGTTGAATGAGAATTTACAACATGCATTAACTAATTCATTTTTTACTTTTCATCCATTCATTCCAAAAGCCTCACTGAAGCACTTACTCTTGTGTTATATCAAGAATATAAAAGAAGTCATAGATGTGACCCCAAGGTTATAGGAGTTTACAATTTATTGGGCAGTATTAGTATCAACTATAGCAACAACAACTATAATGATAATAATATTGAGCAACAGATACCAGGCACTGTGCTAAACAATTTACATATATTATTTTATTCCATTCTTGTTATAACCTTAGGAGATAGGTACCATTAGTTAGTAACCCCATTGCACTATATAGGTGAAGCCACTAAAATTTAGAGAGTGTAAATGGCGTGCCTATTATCATTCAGCTACTGAGAGAAAGAAGTGGAATACACAGCCTGTCTTCCTAAGCATTATAAAATCGGTTCCTGAGTAAATAACTGAAATGTTTACAATGCAGAGCAAAAGCTCCATAATACATGCAATGAAATTAAAAAGCAGTGGCTTTAAAAAACATATTGAAAGAGAAAGTGATTTTAAGTCAGCCGTTGGAAGGAGTGATAGTCCTACACAGCAGGCAAAGGAAAGAAAATCTCAAACAGAAAAGATCAAGATGAAACAAGACAAGAAGTTGTGAGACAGTCACAAATGTTACTCATGCAAAAGAAGTCATAAATACTTTTCTCAAAGCAAGAACACCATCCCCTCTTCAGGCCACTCTATACAGAGTCAGAATAAAATATAGTATGGGACTAACTCTAATTCTCCCTAAATTATTGATTATCTGTGAGGAATTACAAAAGTTTAGCAGGCAAGAGTGAGGACTGGGTTGGATGTTATCTGTTCAACATCTGCAGACTAAGCAGAAGAGTCTAAAAACTTGGTGTAGCTTGGGAAGATTCAATGAAATGTGATTATGCTGTTCCCCAGAAAAAAATCTCTTTGTGGACTTTGTCTTGCAACATGGCTACCAGCTCAGCCACAGTAGGATAAGGAACAAGGCAGTCTTGAGGCCCTCATTCCAGAGCCTAGCTCATGACCATTTCTAGATATATCCTGGGCCAGAAGGGAGCCTACTTCCTTGAAGGGAAGGATCCAGTCATGGCAGGATCTTTAAAATGCTAATTAGACCATGGGCCCTGAATAATCAGCAGTACTACCCAGGCAGTACTTGTGATGGGCCTTGAGTGAGACTCAGAGACATGCTGGCTTAGGTGTGATCCAACGTATTCCCAGCTATGGTGGGTTTGGGGAGAGACTCCTTCTGCTCGAGAAAAGGAGAGGGAAGAGTAAAGAGAACTTTGTCTTGTGTCTTAAGTAACAGCTAGCCACACTGGGGTAGAGCACCCAGCGAGCTCTTAGAGTCCTCAATTCCAGAACTTAGCTATCAGACAGCATTGCTGGACATTCTTTTGGCCAGAGGTAAGACCACTAAACGGAGAGTCCTGAAGCTGGCAGCATTCACCACAAGTTGACTGAAGAGACCTTGGGTCTTGAGTAAACGTTGGGAGTAACCAGATAGTACACACTGCAGGCCTGGGGCAGTAGTAGCTTTGGGAGAGTCCGTAGCTTGTGAAAAGGAAAAGAAAGAGTGGGAAGAACTTTGTCTTATGGATTGGGTGTCAGCTCAGCTGCAGTAGAAAAGAGAATCAGGTAGATTCCTAAGGTTTTCAACTACAGGCCCTGGCTCCCAGCTGGCATCTCTGGACTAGCATGGGGAGGGGGATCTCATCACCATGAGGGTAAGGACACAATTCTGGCTGACTTTACTACCTGCTGATGGTAGGGCATTAGGGCCTTGAGAGAAACATAAGCAGTAGTCAAGCAATGGTTACCATGGGCCTTGGGCAAAACTCAGTGCTGTGCTGCCTTCAGTTCTGACACAGCATAGTCCTATTGGTGGTGGCCAGAGGGGTGCTTGTGTCACTCCTCCCCAAGATCTAGGTAGCTCAGCACACACAGAGGGATTCCATTTGATTGAGAGACTGTAAGAGAAAAGTACCAGAGTCCTTGCTAGGCAACACAGAGAATTCTTCTGGATCTTATCTAAGACCACCAAGGTGGTACATGCATGAGTCTGCAAGAGCCACAGCATTACTAATCTTTAGCTGCCTCCTAATGCAGTTACCACTGCGGTGACCAAGAACTTAGATTACAACATCCAAGTCCTTTTAAATACCTGGAATGCCTTCCCAAGATGGACGGGTACAAACCAGCCCAGACAGCGAAGAATAAAATGAATACGTAACTCTTCAATGCCCAAACACCAACAAACATCCACAAGCATAAAAACCTTACAGGAAAATATGACCTCACCAAATAAACTAAATAAGTCATCAGGAACAAATCTTGGAGAAACAGAGATATGTGACCTTTCAGACAGAGAATTCAAAATATATTTGAGAAAACTCAATGAAATTCAAGACAAAATGGAGAAGCAATTCAGAATACTATCATGTAAATTTAACAAAAAGAATCAAGCAAAAATTCTGGAGGTTAAAAGTTCAATAGGAATGCTGAAGAACACATCAGAGTCTCTTACCAGCAGAATTTATCAAGCAGAAGAAAGAATTATTGAACTTGAAGACAGGATATTTGAAAATACATGGTCAGACGAGACAAAAGGAAAAAGGCTACAAAAGAATTAAGCATGCCTACAGGATTCAGAAAATAACCTCCAAAGGGAAAATTTAAAAGTTATTGGCCTTAAAGAAGAGGTAGAGGAAGAGACAGGGATAGAAAATTTATTCAAATGGGTAATAATACAGAACTTCCCAAACCTAGAGAAAGATATCAATATTCAAGCACAAGAAGGTACTAAAACACCAAATAGATCTAACCCAAAGAAGGCTACCTCAAGACGTTTAATAATCAAACTACCAAAGGTCAAGAATAAAGAAAGGATCCTAAAATGAGAAAAACAAAAATTTTATGCAATCAGTGGTAAGTTGTCATCAGTTTAAAATAATGGGTTATAAGATGGTATTTGCAAGCCTCATGGTAACTCAAATGAAAAAACATTCAGCAGATACACAAAAAAGAAAAAGCAAGAAATTAAAACATACCACCAGGGAAAACTACCTTCTCTAAAAAGAAGACAGAAATAAAGGAAAGAAGGAAGAGAAACAGAAAACAGAGCAGAAAAAAGTAACAAAATGGCAAGAGTAATTTCTTCCTTATTAATAATAAAATTGAATGTAAATGGAATAAACTCTCCAATCAAAAAAAATAGAGTGGCTGAATGGATTAAAAAAAAACATGCAACAATCTGTAGTCTACAAGAAACTCACATTAATTATAAAGATACACATAGAATTAAAAGAAAGGGATTGAAAAATGTATTCCATGCAAATGGAAACCCAAAATAGCAAGAGTCACTATACTGATATCAGACAAAGTAGATTTCAAGACAAAAGGTGTAAGAAGGGACAAAAAGGTCATAATGTAATGATAATGTAGCCAATCAACAAGAAGATATAACAATTATAAATATATATATGTGCCCAAAACTGGAGCATCCAGATATATAAAACAAATATTATTAGCGCTAAATAGAGAGAGACCCCAATGCAATAACAGCTAGAAACTTTAACACCCTACTTTCAGCATTGAGCAGATCATCCACACAGAAAATCAATAAAGAAATATCAGACTTAATCTGAACTATAAACCAAATAAACCTAATAGACATTTACAGAACATTTCATTCAATGGCTGCAGTATACACATTCTCCTCAGCGCATTGATCATTCTCAAGGACAGACCACATAACAAGTCTTACAAATTCACGTAAGTCTTTAAAACTTTTTAAATATTGTTATCATGTCAAGTATTTTCTCTGGCCACAATGAAATAAAACCACAAATCAACAACAAAAGGAATCCTGGAAACTATACAAACACATGGAAATATGCAAATATGCTCCTGAATGACCAGTGGGTAAATTAAGAAATTAAGAAGGAAATTTAAAAATTTCTTGAAACAAATGATAATGACAACACAATATACCAAAATGTATGAAATACAGTAAAAGCAGTACTAAGAGGAAAGTTCATATGTATAAGCACCTAAATGAGAAAAGCAGAAACATTTCAAATAAACAATCTAACAATGCATCTTAAAGAAATAGAAAAGCAGGAGAAAGTAAACCCCAAATTAGTACAAGAAAAGAAGATCAGAACAGAAATAAATAAAATTGAAATGAAAGAAACCGTACAAAAGATCAACAAAATGAAAAGGTGTTTTCTTGAAAAGATAAAATCAACAAACCTTTAGCCAGGCTAACTAAGAAAAAGAGAGAGAAGACACAAATAAATGAAATGAGCGATGAAAAAGGAAACATTACAACTGATATCACAGACATTCAAATGATTATTAGGGCTACTGTGATATGAGCAAGTATATGCCAATAAATTTGAAATATCTAGGAGAAATGGACAAATTCCTAGACATGCACAACGTACCAAGATTGAACCATGAAGAAATCCAAAATCTGAACAAATAGTAAGTAGCAAGATCAAAGCCATTATAAGTCTCCCAGCAAAAAAAAAAAAAAAAGCCTATGGCTTCACTGCTTAATTTTACCAAACACTTAAAGAATTCATACCAATACTGCTCAAACTTTCTGAAAAATAGAGGAGGAGGGAAAACTTCTAAACCCATTCTACAAGGTCAGTATTACTCTGATATCAAAAACAGACAAAGATATATCAAAAAAAGAAAAGTACAGGCCACTATCCCCAACGAACATTGATGCAAAAATCCTCAACAAAATACTAGCAAACCAAATTCAACAACACATTAAAAATATACTTCATCATGACCAAAAGGGATTTATCCCAAGGATGTAAAGACGGTCAAACATATGCAAATTAATGTGACACATCATATCAACAGAATGAAGAACAAAAACTACATGATCATTTCAATTGATATGGAAAAAAGCATTTGATAATATTGAACACTTCAAGATAAAAACCCTCAAAAAACTTAATATAGAAGCAACTTACCTCCATACAATAAAAGCCACATAGAACAGACCCAGAGATAGTATCATACTGAGCAGGAAAAAACTGAAATCCTTTCCTCTAAGATCTGGAACACAACAAGGATGCCCACTTTCACCACCACTATTCAACATGGTACTGGAAGTCCTAGCTAAAGCAATCAAACAAGAGAAAGAAATAAATGGCATCCAAATTGGAAAGGAAGAAGTAAATTTATCTGTGTTTGCAGATTAAATGATCCTACATTTGGAAAAATTTAAAGACTCCACATAAAAAAACTATTAGAACAGATAAATAAATTCAATAAAGTTGCAGGATACAGAATCAACATACAAAAACCAGTAGCATTTCTGATTTAAATGTATGCCAACAGTGAACAATCTGGAAAAGAAATCAAGAAAGTAATCCCATTTGCAATAGCTACAAATAAAATAAAATAAAATACCTAGGAATTAACTAAAGAAGTGAAAGATCTCTACAATGTAAACTGTAAAACATTAATGCAAGAAATTTAAGAGGACACAAAAAAGTCCTCTTCATATTCCATGTTAATGAATTGGAAGAATCAATAATATTGTTAAAGTGTCCATATTACCTAAAGTAATCTACAGATTCAATGCAATCCCTATCAAAATACCAATGACATTCTTCACAGAAATAGGAAAAAAAAAAGAAAACAGTCCTAAAATTTATACAGAAACACAAAACACTCCGGATATCCAAAGCTATCCAGAGCAAAAATAAACTGGAGGAATCATATCACTTGACTTCAAATTATACTTCAGAGCTATAGTAACAAGAACAGCATTGTACAGACACATAAACCAATGAAACAGAATAGAGAACCCGGAAACAAATCCATAAATGTAAAGTGAACGCATTTTAGACAAAGGTGCCAACAACACATATTGGGGAAATGACAGTCTCTTCAATAAATGATGCTGGGAAAACTAGATATTCATATACAGAAAAAAATGACAATATGCCCCTATCTCTTACCATATACAAAAATCAAATCCAAATGTATTGGAGACTTAAATCTATCCCGAGGTCAGGAGATCGAGACCATCCTGGCTAACACAGTGAAACTCCATCTCTACTAAAAATATATTTTAAAAAAAATTAGCTGGGCGTGGTGGCAGGCGCCTGTAGTCCCAGTTACTCAGGAGGCTGAGGCAGGAGAATGGCATGAACCTGGGAGACAGAGCTTGCAGTGAGCCGAGATCGCGCCGCTGCACTCCAGTCTGGGTGACAGAGCAAGACTCTGTCAAAAAAAAGAAAGAAAGAAAGAAAAGAAACAAGTGGGTAGTTGTACCAAAACATTCTGAAGGATGCCATCAACTCCATGATTCTCTGTTTTATAAGATTGTCAACTTGCATCATATCTCCTTTCATATTGTGATAACATCCTACAAATGCTTTTAAATGTAATTTCATACTTCTATAGGCTTATATTAATTTTAGCTTCTTTTAAAATGTTTTCTATACAGAAAGCATACAATAATGGTAAAAGCCCTCAACTAATTCTTTCAACATTCACTCAGCAAACACTGAATGAGAGTTTGTGCTTTGTTAAAGCCAGTCTCAAGGGAAAGTGATTCCTCTCCAGAAAGCTTGGCTGTGACCTATATGTCACCACCCACCTGGAGGCCACTTATCTAAACCGAGGGCAAAGAACCTGGGAGGAGATGACTCGGCTTCTTGGGTACTGGCCTTTTGAAATTCAAAACTAACAAGTGATGGCAAACATCAGACAAGCAATTATCTCAATAACAAGATTTTTTTCACTATTATTATGACTAGCCAATCAAATTAACAAAGCAAACATGGGTGGCTACCTAATAAGCCTGTTTAAACCATCAGCAAGAATATGACCAGAAATATTTACAGGCAGAAATAGATTTACTCTAAGTAATTACCTGGTGATAGTAAATAAAAGCATATACAACATCATCAAATACATACACGCATGCATGCACATAGGCACATACACATATCAAAAAGCAAGACCATTCCATTCACTATAATATGACAGTCCTTATTTAATTTTGTTAATTTTATACTAAGCTTGAATTTAATAAATGAACTGAAACTTTGAGCTTCAAATGTGAGTAATAGGTAACTATTCATTATGGTCTTGGTATCAGAGGTATATAAGAGGAAATCTATTTTGGGGGGCTTATGAAACTACTACCTCCTAGGTACCAACTCATAAAAGCCACATGACATTTGTTAATGTTCTGCAGTAAAGATTAATAACTCATTTCTTCAAATCTTTCTTTCCTCACAGCAGTCTGTGGATATGATATACCCATAAATCTCATCTTGACTAAAACTTAAATTATACAGTCAAGCTTGTCTGATTGAGATATAACTACTGAACTAAAGTAGAGCCCGGTTCATCAAAAGTTTTACTTAGGCTTCTGAATAACTGTCAGCATATTTCAGCCGAGTATTATATAATCCAAAGCTATTTAATGGATAATAATATAAAATGTGATTGTAACATATTCCTTCAGTCCCAATCATTTGAATTTGGATAATTCCACTGGTGTGTCTTTGAGAAAAGATCCACACTTAAAAGACTAAAAAGAAATGAATACTATTAAGCAGAGTTTTTCTAATTCAATAGTGTTCTAGCAGTAAAATTCTTGCACCCGATGAACACTTGAATTTGGTCTATAAAGTCTAAGCTTCCCTTACAATTTCATCTACCTCCATTTATACATGCATTGATTTGTTTTGTTTATGATAGTTTCCCAGTAAAATTATCATGTTATACCTTTAAAAGAAACAAAACAAATACCAGCAATAACCATGGTTTGCTTAGGCTGATCCATTTTTTAAGAGTATGAGTAATTTTTTAAGACATAAACTTGAATTAAGAATCACATCAGAGACTGACAACTTCATTTTGGCCTCAAAACAATACAACAGCCATGCACATACTAAAGTCAACTGTTCCCATCATCAATAACCAAAATAAGTTAATGTGAAACATTCAGAAAATGTAAGCAATGATACTTAAAATACACTTGACAATGTGCTCACAGTTTAGCATTAATTGAATCTGCAAATATTTTTGAGTGTCTACTACATATCATGTTTCATATTACTAAAATGGACTTGAGATATAACGAAACAAAACAGATATAACCCACTCTTCAAAGAATTCACAGTATATTAGGGGAGATAAATATTTAAACATGTAACTATAACACAATGTGACAAACTCTTGAAAGTAAAACGTGTCATAATCAAGCAGAAACTAGATAAAACAGGAACAAGTCATTCAAGTGAAAGTCAGTTCTTGCTAGCAATTTTACTGATTGATTCATTTAACAAATATATGCATGCCTATATACGATAGGCACTTGAGTGGCCAGAGTGGTAGGCACTTGAGTGGACAGAGTGGTAGGCACTTGAGTGAGCAGAGTGGTAGGCACAGTCAAACATGGTCTCTCTCCTCACGTAGCTTATAGGCAGGGGCAGATGGAAGAGACAGAGTTTAATCAATCACACAAATGACTATAAATGGTTAAGTGCTACAAATGATAGGAAGGAGAAATGCACAGGACTTTGAGCACGTAGGAAAAGGACATTATCTACACAGAGGTCAGGGAAGACTTCCCTGAGGATGGGATGATAGGGCTCGAACAGGAGGGTGAACAGGAAGTAATCACATCAAGAGTATAGTAAAAAGCACTTTGGAGAGATGGAGCAGTATATGCAAAGATCCTGTGGTGAAAGGAAACAAGGTGAGAAAAACACACTGAAAGGAGAGAATGGAGCTAGAGCAGAAAAATGATGACATGGTCCGAAGGGGCTGTAGAGGCTAGTAGGACCAGCCCATGCAATCCTTTAGGTATATAAAGGTGTCTTATTTTCTTCAATAAAAGGAGGGGCAAGTAAAAGTTTAGTCAGATAAATACTGAAGAGTAAATGAGGGAGTCCAAGAAAGAAAAAAGCATTACTTGAATGAGGGTCATGTGATGAGGGTAAAGTTGTGATGTGGAGACAAATAGCTGGATTCAAGAGATGTTTAGAAATAGATGAACGAATGATACCTGAGTTCCTGGCTTAAGTAATTGAATGAATAGTGATGTCCTTTACTGAGAAGACGGGTGTTTAGGAAAGAATAGAGAATCATTAATTTGGTTTTAAACATACTGAGTTTTTGAAGCCTTGAAGATGTCCAGGAGGGGAAATGAAATAGGTAGCTAGACGTGTGTGTCTGGAACTCGGAAGTGATGTATGGGCCATTATAATTTACATGACATCCACACTTCAGTGACAGGTGAGATGGACATTGAAGGAAGAACCTACTTGGAAGACAAGAAGGCTTAGAACTAAATATGATGGATTCCTAACTTCTAATTACACATAGGAAAATCTATTCTGATATTAAACTTTATTTTCCCCCTTCTCCTTATTGAATATTTTTGCACATTTTGCAAAATTGTTGTTTAAAGTCTGTGCATGTTATGCTGCCAGGTAAGTAAGTTATCCTTAATTAAATAATTATTAGTTTGCCCTATTTCAGAAATTATGCATTCAACCCTTTGATATAGATATACCTTTATTTTCCTAATCCAACACTATTATAACTTTCATGTTAGCAATCCTCAACCCCTTATCTGCAGCCCTAAAATCCAAAAAGCCCTGAAAATCAGAGGGATTTGTTAAATCAGCACAAGCCCATTAGATGACAAAATCATTCAGGAAATAAAGTAAAGCTATTTACAGTCTTTCTTTATTCCAGTTAGAGTAAATATTCATATGCTTTGCAGCAGATTTATTAATATGTTAGATTATGGGATGCTCCCTTAGGCCCTTCTGGAGTGTCAAGTAATAAATAATGTTGCACCACATTACTTTTCTAAATCTAAAATATTGAGAACTCCAAAACACATCTGACCCTAGGATTTTGGATAATACATTTTGCACCTCTTTTTGTTTATTGAGTAAATAGCACCTGGAAAAAACTATCCTGAAAGCTTTGAATATATATTATCTCATTTAATTTCATGACCTCATAAGATGTCATGATATCATAAAACTCAAATAGGTCTCCACAATTATTTTTTAAAACTTCTCTGTATATAAAATTGTTTATTCTTTTTATAAATTATAATATATCAAAAACTCAAATTCAAATTGATTGTATGCTATCTATTGAAGAAATCACTTGAAGAACTGTCCTTTCTAATTCAACAAACCAACTGAATGAATGAAACATATATCCTTTTAATCAGAATTAATTGTCCAAGTATTAACAATATTATATGTTTATATTACTAAGCATATTTATATTTAGAACTTATGAATTGATGTGGTTTTGATATTTGCCCTTCCAAATCTCATGCTGAAACGTTACCTCCAGTGTTGGAGGTGGACCTAGTGGGAGGTGTTTTGGTCATGGGGGTGGATCCCTCATCACCGGCTTGGTGCCATTCTCATGGCAATGAGTGAGTTCTCACTAGATCACTTCACAACAGAGCTGGTTGTTTAAAAGAGCTTGGAAACTCCTCTTCTGTCTCTTTCTGTCTGTCTCTTGCCATGTGACACACCTGCTCCCTCTTCCCCTTCTGCCATGATTGTTAAGCTCCCTGCAGCCTCAGCCAAAGCAGGTGCTGGCACTATGCTTCCTGTATGATCTGCAGAACCATGAGCCAAAATAAACCTCTTTTCTTTATAAATTACCCAGCCTCAGGTATTCCTTTATAGAAATGCAAATTGGACTAACACATGACTGTATTTAAATAAGTTAATATTACAGTTTATATGCTTTTTAGAAGCTTAAGGCCATCTACAATTCAATAGTTTCCTATAAAAGTGCAAATGTACAAGTTAATTGCTTCAACTAGATTCAGTAAAATTTCTTTAAATTTCTATTCAAAAAAGTTTATCTGATTGCATTAGAGCTTAAACATTAATATTTATTAAGGAGGCTTTTACAAAGCAAAAGACATTTTACTTCAGAAATCAACAATTGCGTTTAGATGATGTTTTACACTTCACAGATACTTTTAAGTTAAAACAAAGCTCTCATGTCATGCTAAAATGTACTATTTTTCATCCTCAGTATATAGTGACCTTTTGATATCACTTTCATTATGAAGTTGTGAATGTTCTTTCAAGGATGCAGAGAATAAAAGAGAAACAAGACTGACTTCTTTAGAAAGTCATATTTCAAATATCGGAAAAGTCATCAATGCACTTTTTAAAAAAATCTACATGCTCTAAAATAGATCTAAAGCCATAAATAGGAACATCTGGGATAAAAACCCAAAACTTACTGTAATGTTTGCCATCTCTTATAAAATTCTGTTGCAAATATACTGTATTTATTATTTGTATTATATCCTAATGCTGGATATGGAATATCAATGCACCGTCAGCCTATTCAGATATTAAAAAATGAATTCACAGGCTACAAAATATAGTTGAATTTATAACAAAGAAACTTATACATTTTCATAAGAATAAAAGGATTATCAAGGTTTATTTCTGAAAAAAAAAAACCCAAACAATTCAAATGGTCTTATACTATCTTAGGCTGGAAAACTTTTTATATCCTTATTTTATGGGTTGATATATGATCATCAATTAATGAAGTCATTTTTATCATAATAAAATGTCATGATTAGAACTGCAGTATTCTAGTCTAACCATTTTCTAAAGAATATGATTGGGGCATTTTAGGTAGTTAAATATTAAAATAATCTAATTGAAAATGAGACTTTTCGATTATTCATTTTGATTGACAAACTGCAGAAAAATGGGTTTCTTTCCTAAGTACATTTCTATTACTCAGTTTTGGTAGATCTTACCAGTATTTCTGAGTAAAAGGTAAAATATACCTGTCTTTGTCTTACTTAACTAATAAATACAATTATTCTTGAATTTTTATGTTTTAAATGCACCTGTTATTATGGCATCTACATCAATCAAATTCCTCAAGTACTATGCTTCTTGAGGAAGGAAAGGT
>NW_012106509.1:877999-880933 GCF_000951045.1 Mandrillus leucophaeus | reverse complement strand
TCCACAATTATTTTTTAAAACTTCTCTGTATATAAAATTGTTTATTCTTTTTATAAATTATAATATATCAAAAACTCAAATTCAAATTGATTGTATGCTATCTATTGAAGAAATCACTTGAAGAACTGTCCTTTCTAATTCAACAAACCAACTGAATGAATGAAACATATATCCTTTTAATCAGAATTAATTGTCCAAGTATTAACAATATTATATGTTTATATTACTAAGCATATTTATATTTAGAACTTATGAATTGATGTGGTTTTGATATTTGCCCTTCCAAATCTCATGCTGAAACGTTACCTCCAGTGTTGGAGGTGGACCTAGTGGGAGGTGTTTTGGTCATGGGGGTGGATCCCTCATCACCGGCTTGGTGCCATTCTCATGGCAATGAGTGAGTTCTCACTAGATCACTTCACAACAGAGCTGGTTGTTTAAAAGAGCTTGGAAACTCCTCTTCTGTCTCTTTCTGTCTGTCTCTTGCCATGTGACACACCTGCTCCCTCTTCCCCTTCTGCCATGATTGTTAAGCTCCCTGCAGCCTCAGCCAAAGCAGGTGCTGGCACTATGCTTCCTGTATGATCTGCAGAACCATGAGCCAAAATAAACCTCTTTTCTTTATAAATTACCCAGCCTCAGGTATTCCTTTATAGAAATGCAAATTGGACTAACACATGACTGTATTTAAATAAGTTAATATTACAGTTTATATGCTTTTTAGAAGCTTAAGGCCATCTACAATTCAATAGTTTCCTATAAAAGTGCAAATGTACAAGTTAATTGCTTCAACTAGATTCAGTAAAATTTCTTTAAATTTCTATTCAAAAAAGTTTATCTGATTGCATTAGAGCTTAAACATTAATATTTATTAAGGAGGCTTTTACAAAGCAAAAGACATTTTACTTCAGAAATCAACAATTGCGTTTAGATGATGTTTTACACTTCACAGATACTTTTAAGTTAAAACAAAGCTCTCATGTCATGCTAAAATGTACTATTTTTCATCCTCAGTATATAGTGACCTTTTGATATCACTTTCATTATGAAGTTGTGAATGTTCTTTCAAGGATGCAGAGAATAAAAGAGAAACAAGACTGACTTCTTTAGAAAGTCATATTTCAAATATCGGAAAAGTCATCAATGCACTTTTTAAAAAAATCTACATGCTCTAAAATAGATCTAAAGCCATAAATAGGAACATCTGGGATAAAAACCCAAAACTTACTGTAATGTTTGCCATCTCTTATAAAATTCTGTTGCAAATATACTGTATTTATTATTTGTATTATATCCTAATGCTGGATATGGAATATCAATGCACCGTCAGCCTATTCAGATATTAAAAAATGAATTCACAGGCTACAAAATATAGTTGAATTTATAACAAAGAAACTTATACATTTTCATAAGAATAAAAGGATTATCAAGGTTTATTTCTGAAAAAAAAAAACCCAAACAATTCAAATGGTCTTATACTATCTTAGGCTGGAAAACTTTTTATATCCTTATTTTATGGGTTGATATATGATCATCAATTAATGAAGTCATTTTTATCATAATAAAATGTCATGATTAGAACTGCAGTATTCTAGTCTAACCATTTTCTAAAGAATATGATTGGGGCATTTTAGGTAGTTAAATATTAAAATAATCTAATTGAAAATGAGACTTTTCGATTATTCATTTTGATTGACAAACTGCAGAAAAATGGGTTTCTTTCCTAAGTACATTTCTATTACTCAGTTTTGGTAGATCTTACCAGTATTTCTGAGTAAAAGGTAAAATATACCTGTCTTTGTCTTACTTAACTAATAAATACAATTATTCTTGAATTTTTATGTTTTAAATGCACCTGTTATTATGGCATCTACATCAATCAAATTCCTCAAGTACTATGCTTCTTGAGGAAGGAAAGGTGTTCAGTTACATGGTTGTCATAGCTCCATTTTCCCCTTGTAACCAAAAAACAATGTTCTTTAGAATTAAAGAGGCACACTTTTGATTTAAATTATTTATAGTTATAAAAAGAACATTAAACTGGAGCAGCAATTCATTGAGAAGACTGATCACAGGACCTGATGGACTAACTGAAAGCCTCAGAAAGCAAAACAATAGCCACAGTCATGAGGTGAGCATTCCAGTGACTTAACTTCTACTTTCATTTCATCTATTAAAAAATACTGGACCTCAGATGAATTATCAGACTTATTCACAATCACACAAGCAACAAGTGAACTAAACTGCATGTAGTTTGATTGTAACAGGGTATTCTTTCAACTGTAAGTTACTTATTATCAGTTAATAAGTATAATGAAGTTTAAATCCACTCTTCATTACTAGGAAAAAAATGTGTTCTATATAGATAAACAAATATGAATCAACTGACTTCACTTTCTGGTAGGTGCTTTCTTCCACTTTAGTCTCTAGATTATGTAATAAAAATACACTGAAGAAACCCAGCCTTGTTCTCCAGGAGAAATTTTAGTTTCTTGAGACCATCTTTACTATTATCTAAATGCTTGATTTCCTGAAAAACTTCTAACTCCCTTTCACAAGAAAGAAGAATGAACAAAGAGAGAGGGGGCAGGAGGCAGAAAATAATATTATTTTCAGCTTGGCTTATCCTGCATAAATATCATGAGTATGCTATTTATTATCTGTAAACTTCTTTCTTTGAGAGGTAATTTTAAGAAATGAACAAGTGTATATAAAATGTTGGAAACAACTAAAATGATAGAAAATTTATTTGTAAGATTTTTCGTTTGTCTCAAATACTTTTGAGAGATACAGAGAAAATAAAAATGCTAGATAATGTTGTAACTTTTGAATATATGGAAAATGTTTCACTGTAACTTCATAGAGGAGGACCCAAAATTCTGTTTTCCATACTAATTTGAGCTTACAAACCAACCTAAAAAAAGAAAAAAAAAA
>NW_012106509.1:864701-876989 GCF_000951045.1 Mandrillus leucophaeus | reverse complement strand
AAGAAGAAGAAGAAGAAGATTTGTGAGCCAAATACTACCAATAATATATAGGAATTAAAGGAAAATGTGTATAAGACTTCTGATTGATTTATACATGTGATGAAGGGAAAGGAAGATTCACATATTGTGTATTCCTATGAAATGGGAAGCAGAGCAGAAGATGGCACCAAAAAAAGGAATAAAAGTGAAAGCAAAATATTGAAGGAAAGAAGGAGAATTCAGTATTGGGCTTAATGAAATGACAGCCTGTGGAACATGTAACGGGGAGGTCTAGTTCACAGCTAAGATGTGCAGATTTAGAGACACAAACTTGGTGGCCAGTTTACAATTCACTGCATCAGGGTTTTAGATAAAGTCACTCAGGATGAAGAATTAGAATTAGAAGGACAGAATGTTAAGTAAAGGACTTGAGGAGCATCAATATCCAAGGAGTGAGAGAGACTGAAAGAATCTTAAAAAAGTATTACACAAGGAAAGTCAAGACAGAACACTATCACAAAGCTAATGTAGGATAGAGTTTCAAGAAAAAAAAGTGGTTAACAAAGTCAAATGCCTCAGGGATGAGGGAAGAGAAGGAGCAGAAGATATCCCTAGCAGACTGGAAAATAACTGGGTCACTGGCAACCCTCAGGAGAATTAGTTCAGGGACTTGGCGAGAACAGAAATCAACCTGCAGGAATTGGAGGAACTTGGTGAACTGTCAGTGAGGAGACCTCAGGGCTCAGACTAGGCACCTTCTCCTTTCTCTCCATGTTGAATAGGTGATCACCCAACTATCTATCCAACTTCTTCCCATACCGCTGTCTCTCTCTCCTATGCCTACTGTGGTTTCACCATACTGGACTTTTACAGTTACTGCAATGAGACAAACACTATCCCCCAATAGAGCTTCCACACATGCTTTTCCTACTGCCTGGAATGCTCTTTCTTGGGTTCTACAAAGACCTGGCTTCTCTCTTTTCAGGAATAGGTTACAATGTCTTCTAACCACTGTTTAAATTGGTCCTTCCCTAATATATTTTTATTTCTGAACTCTCATAGTATTGGCATTTTGTGATTAGTTATTCATATATTTTATTTTATGTATTACCTGTCCTACTGACTACATTCTAAGCTGCTTTAGGAAAAGCAATTTGTCTCTCTTTATTTATAACTGGACTTCCAGTGTTGTGCACAGCGTTTGGCAAATATTAGATTCTTAGTAAATATTTATTAAATGAACAAATCAGCAAATGAGGAAAAAAGCCAATAACAGTAATAACTACCACATATTAAGTGCTTAGATATGTCAAGACCTGTTGCACACGTTTTACATGTATTAGTCTTTTAATCTTCCTAACAGCCCTATGAGGTAGGAACTTTTACTATCCCATTTCAGTGATGAGTTTACTAAGATAAAGAGAAGTTAAGTAATATGCCAAAGGATGCATAGCTAGTACAGCCAGGATTTGAAGGCAGGAAGTCTGATTCCAGAGTTCATACTCTTCACCTGCTTTAAAGATTTCAGAATTCCTGATCATAATCAGAAAGAGATATCTTGGGGACTTCAGTTATTATAGATGGCTCCAGGGTTAATGGATGAATGTGAGTGTGTGTGTGTTTATAAATGGAGAAACTTTACCAACTTTATATGCACAGACTAACATGTTATTGGAGAGAAGTAGAAGATACAAGCAAGAAAGGGTGACTGATTAAGGAAGTGACTGAAAAAGCAAGTATAAGTGAGACCTAACACAAGGAACCTAGCTGTGGGGGATCATTCTTTTTCTGTGAAAGAGGAGAAAAAAACAGAGTTGAGGCTGATAAAGACATTTTAGATTTCTGGGGTAGAAGTTGAAGATTTTAAGTTTTTCTTAGATTTTCTCAATAAAGTTATAGGCAAATTTGTCTATTGAGTGTATGGGGAGAAATGATGACGTATGAGGTTGAATGAGAGAAGTCAAATGTACCAAATACACCAAATGGAATGGAAGATAATGGACTAGAACAATGCCGATTGGATAAGGTAGAGGCCCCAACTGAGATGGAAGACCACCCACTGGTTTGTAAAAGCAAGAATCTGCATGTTATTGTGGGACTATCTTCCCCCACAGCGGCTTGGAGGCTGAGCTGATAGGCTGCACTGGTCATGGATGGTTAGGTAAAACAGAACAACAGGGCAAGAAGTGACTCTAATTATGAGAACTGATTTAATCATCACAAGAAAAGGTAAAGGTTGGATGTAGTAGGGAGCAATGGCCAGGCCAAAGAATGAGAAAAAAATATATATAGCCAATTAGGAGACTCCATCAGACCAAAGAGAGTGTATAGAGAGTGAGAGAGCCAGAGAGCTGGAAGGCTGAGAGCTATGGTCCAGCCAAAAACATTGGATCACTCTGAAAGCTCCTGGGCCTGGGAAACAAGGCACCCCTCAATCTGCCCTTGTTAACTTTTACAACAATTTCATCTTTCCCTTCAATTGCTCACTAATTCTCTAAAGGAACAACTCAACATTCTCATAAGTGTCTGTGCTTGTATACTCTATCATAAAAGATTTATTGGTAAACTTGTCTACCAATCATACTTCCTCTTCTCAATGGGAAATTATCCCCAAAGGTTGCAGTGTCCAACATGGTTTTAGTCCTCTTTCTTAAGGTTTACAGACTATCTTACAACGAAAAAATTGCCGCCATCTTCTTAACTTTAAGCATAATGTTTTCATCAGACTAAATAAAAAGTCAGTGATGTATTGCACAGATAATTTGGTTTCTAAATGTTTCCATCGTTTAATAACTTTCACCATCAGTGACACAATTTATGTGAGTGTTCTCTATTATTGAAACTGAATATTTTAACACACAGACACAAGATTATAAAACAAGCAGACAACTGGCATAGAATCCAAAGAGAACAGTGAAAAGAACAAATAAGACACCCATACAGTATTTTGCTATTTACAGAGCACTTTCTTAACCATTGGCTTATCTAATCCCTTCTATAATCTCTTATCTAATCCCTTATGATTAGGATTCCTTATTTGATGCATTTTATTGATGAGCTAACTAAGGCTCAGAGAGATTAAGCAACTTGTGTGCTACTTCAATAACTTGTTTAATCTAAAAATCAAACCAAGTCTACTTTCTTCTATTCTGGAGAACTCTTCAATTTTAAAAAATATATTAATAATAATACTAGCATAAATTGCTAATAAGTACTGAAAGTTTGCTATATGTCAGGCATGTTATTTAGAGCTCTGCCCGCCTTGCTTCATTTAATCCTCACAGCAAAGCCAGTGAAGTGAGCCACCTTATTCTCGACGTACTACATAATGCCTGAGAAAGTGGGGCCAGAGGATAGGTTAAGGACCTCTGAAACAAAGCAATAATTCAAATCCACACTCACTACTCCCTACTGAGTCTTTGTTCCTAATCACTTAGTAATTATGAAAACAAAGATTTTGCTTTTCAAATTAACATTTTTTTTTTGAAATAAGAATACCTTGTGCAGAGGAGGGAGCAATCCAATAGGCTCTGTGAACTGCTGCTAGGGAAATAAATTTGGACAGCACATTTTTATAGCTTAAGAAAATAGTTTTGAATGTGTGAAAGATTTGAAGCATCAGGATGATCACTGAAATCATTATTAATAATGATTCTATAATGTAAAGTACATATAAAATTTAAATATATGCCCAGTAGTCTCCCTATAGCATTCTTTAATCTGTGGGATTTGATTTAGTTCTCTCTTTTATTCAGGTCAAAGGGCTTCTTTGCTAAAAACAATCATAATATAATTAGAAAGCATAAACCTGCAAAGCAAAGCTAACATGTTTCCTTTCCTTGTTGTAATCACAGGACAAAATTTTTAAATAGAATACATAAAGTGACTCTAAGATAAAATGTGACTGCTTAGCAATTTTAAGAAAAGTGTCATTACTTTAAAGTTATTACTGACACTGTAGCCCTAAAATCTATCTAATCGTACCATTGGATTTATTTTTTTTTAAGTACAGGAGATAGCATCTAAGTCCTGAACATTTAGAAAACATATTCACAGGAAAAGTTAAAATTTTAGGCAAATTAAGGAGCAGCACATGAATAAGACTTTCAAACAATAACAGGATCTTTCAAACTCTCAATACGAATACATTAGAATATTCAACCAATATGAAACAGACTTTATAAAAATGTGCTTACAACAGACAATAACCTCATTATGTTCTCCTCATAAAATCCAACACTATAATATGAGAATAAATCATTCCTTCCGTCCTTATAGTGTTATTTTTGTCTTGCCCAAACCTAGGAGCTTATATTAAAGTAAATTTTCTAAAGGAACATAAGAATTGATATATAAAAGCATTTCCTTTTAAAAAGCCATGCAAATAATTCCAACCAAATTCTCTTTCCTCTCATAAAAGGTTTTGTTTAGAGTTTGTTGTTTTCTTTCATAGCTTCTTCTTAAAAAGAACTACCATTAAAGGCAAGGTCAACTTTGCGTACCACAAGTTACAAATGACTGAATTGGTAACCCAATATCTGAGAAGTCATTTGCTGTTATATATCTATTATCAATGCTTCAGAAGAGTCAGAGGATAATGCCTTATTTGGACTTGGCCACATTAGGGGAGAATTTCAAACTTCTTGAACTCTGTATGAGCACAGGTGAAAAATGTGATGGTATTGTAGCCTATAAATACATTGTCAGCTCTAGCAAGCAATGAGACATCTCACTCCGGAAAGTCAAATGCTGCAAGGTGTCACTTTCAAACTTCTCTCATTGGTCCCAAGAAAATAGGTATACATTTCAAATACAGTTATTTAAAGTAGATTCTTGTATAAAGACACCCACGTCCTCCAAAGTTAAATTTTCCAGTTAAACTGTCTCCAGTCAATCTGACCACTTCAACCTGACAGGCAAGCCAGTCAAATAAGCAGTCAGTGGGCCAAAATCTGTCAAAATGGTTTTCTTAACTGGTGATTGCTTTTTGACTGACTTGAGCAGTCAAGTTAATCAGAACAGTCAAACCAGGTTTCCAGTGTATACAGTTTTAGCTCTTCCTGTTTTAGTAGGTGTGCCCTGTTTATATATTTGAAGGGAGCTTTATTAAGTCATATTGTTTAAGAGAAGCAAGTCAAGAAAGTTGTGAGCACTAGTTTGACAATAAGGGCTCCCCCTAGAGTTGGTCCTGAGATTCAGCCCTGGGGAGAACAGGCTTATCGGCCCTGCTTGAGAGCTATGAAACGCACAAGGGGAAGGGGTGGCCAGGAGAAAAGCACTATAGAAGTACCCGCGTGCCCACCTCTTGACATGTCCCGGTTAGAGGACT
This sequence comes from Mandrillus leucophaeus, assembly GCF_000951045.1. Lineage (NCBI taxonomy): Eukaryota > Metazoa > Chordata > Mammalia > Primates > Cercopithecidae > Mandrillus > Mandrillus leucophaeus. The sequence continues at coordinate 871,681 of NW_012106509.1, read as the reverse complement.
GAGACATGTGTCCTCCAACAAGGGAGAGATAAGGGAATGGGTTCACCGTATTTTTGGAGATTTATAAAAAGACACTTAGAAAGAACCCAGTGGAGAGTTTGATGACATTGATAGCCATTGTTGACAGTGGTTTTCCATTCTTAAATAGCCATTTTTGTCAAGAGAAAGAGAAATTTTAAGAATCTCCTTAATTTAAAAATGAGGTTGAGGGCAATTTAATTTCTCAGCTTTCACAAATGACAACCTTGAAATGCAGTCTAATGTGTGTTAAAAAGCATTGTTTGAGCAGCATTTAAGATTGCAGATTTGGGAATTTGCCCGCCTAGTTTCAAACCTGGGCTCCCACTGACAAGCTATATGCCTTGAAGCCACATAGTTCCTTCCTTGGATGTCAAGTAGCCTTCGCTTCATAATGAATAAAATTAAACAACTCAACTCCCAGAGTTATTTTGATTAATAAGTGATTAAATGTCAGTAAAATATTTTCAACTCGGTAGAGGAAGGAACACTAGCTATGGAGAAGCATGGCCCAGTTCAAGTTCACCATAACTATGAGAGCATCTTGTTCAAATAAAGTATTTTGTAATGTACTAGACTTCTTTTTTACTGGTGTCTTATGTTTAAGTTTTGCTTTAATTAATAGTTTTATCTTTAATATCTTCATAATTTATTTGAAAGTGGCACTAAAAAGCATAAAGGCTAAAGTTGCCAGGCCACCATTCCATACAGGCATTGAACTACATGCTTTACCCTCCCTTTCTCATTTAATAGCTGTGAAACCCTGTGAGGTAGATCAGGTTTACAAATGAAGATATTGAGTTTCAATCAAATTATATGGCCTGTCTGTGATCAAACAGCTGATTATGGCAGAGGTGGTTTTAAAATTAAAATGTAACCAGCTTGCTTTAAAATATATTAAGAGCCCGTAATATAACAAATACCTAATTAACAATAACAAATTTCTGGTTCTTCCAGCAAAAAAAAAGAGTGGTTTATATTGTAACTTCATGACTTCCTAAAAAGAGACACTTGTCTATTAGGCCACTGAAGTTATTGTAAGTAAATCATAAGAACTAGAATGATTCAACACTGATCTATCACATCCAAAAACCAATCTTATTTCCACTTTCTGCAGTGCCACTTTGGATTTCAAAATAATAAAATAAAATATCTGAAAGATAAGACTCACGTATTCCAAAGTACTTAGAGGTATAAAAGAATTCAAAGACTGATTAATTCAGCAAATAAAGATAGAGCGTCTTGTTACTTGAAAACGGTTCAAGCATCAATGAGTATCCTGAAAACTGAGAAATTATTGCGACATTAAACTGATTTCATAGTGTTTTCTTAGGTGATTTTTTGATCATTGATAGAGATAGAACTCTTTTACAATATTGTGCAAAAAAGACTCAGAAGGATCATGAATGAATCGAACCTCTAGAAAGAACTTAGGCTTCCGGCTAAAACTCACCCTCGGAGGGTGTAATCTAACATATAGCATGAACATCTCAAGAGACTTGCCCTAGGTCAGTTCATCTCTCTGTGATGCCATATCCTCTAGATGGAAATAAAAACAGTGAACTCTTTTAAATGTGCCCTATGGTCTGATTAAAGATTGAAAAGGGCTCTAAAAATCCACAGCACTCCCAGGGAAAAATGCTAAATATCATTATCATTATTACACCAAATGCCATAATTTGGTCTCCTCAGATTCCCTTTTTATGTAGATTCCATCACACTCTGACTTTTGACTTTTTGCCTCTCTGACCAAATCTCCAATGACAAAGCAAAGGGAAATGTTGAGGCAATTAGTGGGAAATGGAAGCAATTAATTCCCTTTTTTAGTGGAGACCTGGCCTCTGTGAACCAGTTTAACCAAAAATAATCAATGACCTTTCTCTGACCAAACTGAAGCAAATCTACTTGATATTTGTCACTGGTTGTCCATCTACTGCTTCGACATTAATAAGTCTCTTCACTTTGCCCCTTTCTTTTATGAAATAGAGCCATCTTTTCTGGTCCCATGTTACCTCTGCAACTGCTATTTTTGCAAATCTAATACAGTCAAAGTCCTCATTATCCGTGTGTAAGCCTAGAAACCATTTTTAGCAAAACCATGGTTTCTGATTTTCTTCTATCCTTCTCCCTTGAACCGTTTCCCTTTCTCTGCTATGGATATGCGAGCTTGTTCAAAATGAACGAAAGAGAACAACAAAGATAAAGTTTAAATGTAAAAGGGTCCTAGAAAAGACTGTATAATCCATCTGGGCATAAACAGCACCCAGACCGACATCTAAGTCCTTGGCCAATCATTGCTGACTATTCAGCTTTCACCTTGGGAAACTTACCTCTCCTTCACAAATCTCACTTTTCTTTTCTGCACACTGGAGACAACATCACTTGCCCCAGTGTCTTGTCAGACTCAAATTAGATGATACATGTAAAGCCTTTAGTGCATGAGGAGAACCCAATGTTTTCTATTACCACCTGTTTCAAAGAAGAGGATAATATTTCATAAAATATACTGGTTTTGATACTCAATACAATTCTTCTAAAATGACTGCTACTCAAGCAAGAGGACTCAGCATTCAGGGTCTCTCCTTTATCCCCCTATTAAGAAGAGGACTTCATATTTTAGCTTATCCATTTATTTTACACATTATTTCAATCTCCTGTCATATTCCAGAATATCTTTGCTTGCTGTTTTGTTGTTGTTGTTGCTGCTGCTATGGTTTGTTTGTTTCATCTTTTGACAAATACCCCTTAAGCAACTGTTCATCAGCTGTCAAATATCTCACTAAGTATGGTCCAATAGGCCTGAATCCAAGTGAATTTAGAGACAGCTTGGTATAACCAGTGTTTCATATAAAAAACAAATGGAGATGCAAATGAATTGGCAATACATTTTGAGAAAATATGGAACACTAGAGATGTCCTGTGAAGAAAAGGAAAATTAACAGTTACTTCTCAAATTATGCAAGGAGTTGCTTTTTTCTCTATTTCATTTTGTTCTAAAAAGCTCTGTCCTAAGGCAGACTTCCCTGAGGCTGTTTGAATAGGAGAGAATAGGAGAGAATATTCAGGAAAACAAGACCAGACATATGAGACAGTGGCCCATTGTTACGTTCTGTACTCTGAAAACCTTTCAGAAATGTAGGATCAAGGGCCTCAAAGGAAAAGGTCCTTCCTTTGCACTGTGAACTAGATTTCCAATCTTAGAGCTCCTATATCCAACCCAAGTTTGATTTGTCAGGAGCAAATTCAGAGCACTCTTCAGATACAACAGACCTAGATTTAAGCACCACCAGACACTTCAACTTCACCCTCAGGCCCAGCCCCAGCCTTTCACTCTCCACACTAGATGTTAATTCAGTGTGAAATCTTCAGGAAATACATACACACACAGAGAGAGACTTATTCATAGTCACATGTCAAGTTGGTAGCAAGCTAAAAATGCTGAACTTCTGACTTCCCATTTCACAGTGTGTTCTATCTAACCAAGCAACCACAAAGAAATCACTGGATCACTTGCAAATATTTGCTAAGTCCACTGGTTTGCTAATCCATGTTCAGTTTAAGTGAGAAATGCTACAGTAAAAAATGTAGTAGTACATCACCTTCAATTTTCTCATGAAAAAATTTTCAGCCTCTCTGTTCTTGCCAAAGGTACAACTATTTTGCAAGGTGTTATCCATAGTCACCACATACAGTCATTTTTGCTCTCTTAAATCAGATACAGAAACACTCTATCAACAAAAATTTAAAACTAATAACTCCAGTCTTTCACCCTCTAATGTGTCTTCCAAATGGCCAGAGACGGAGAACATAAAACTAAACATAATCAAAGTATGTTAAAACATAACCAAATCAAGCTCCTCCTCTGGGTAAACCCAACAACTCTTAAAAACATAGCTGTTCATGGTCTGCTCCCACCTTAACTCTTCAGCCCTACTTCATGTTTTTTCACACAATGGTTCCACTTCTAATCAAAGACCCCTGAATATGCCATGCTTTTCACAACTCTGCACATGCTAGTCTTTCAATCCACTGGACCTTTTGGCCCAATGCCTTCACCTGCCTAAAGAATAGCTATTTCATTTTAAAGATATGCTTCAGCCATCCTCTCTTTGAACCCTTTCCAGATTAATCTGGCAGATAATTCATATATACTTTTATTGTAACATTTGTCTCTGTATTTAACTGTTGAAATGCCTGACCTGCTCATTGGCAGGTACCATGCCTTATCCATCTTAGCATCCTCAGAACCTAGTACCACACCAGGTACATGCCTCCTCTACTTATACTACTCCACCTTAACTAACTTTATGTAGATATTAATTAAATTACTGAACCAGGTAAAATCACATATTCTCTTCCTTCTCCAGAAAATGGTGTCATCAGTCATGTCACTGGGCAGATTCATCCACTGGCTTATTCCTACTCTAAAAGTGGATATGCTCAGAGTTTTCCAAACACATTAGAAGGGCTAATAGAGAAAAATGGTTGTTTGCAACAAAAGCAATAGGTGCTTTAAAATTTGAAAGCAATGACAAAGTAAAGAAGGTTAAATATGTCTACGGAAAAATCTTTAACTGTAGGTGCAATTCTGATGAAAAGAGCAGATCATCCATTACATAAAAATTGCCTTGCACATGTGAAGGACAATCATAAGCTATAGAAGAGGAAAAGTGATTGGCTGAATGGGAAGAAATACTAGAAAGTATTACTAAAATGTCAGATGCCTCTTAGCCAAATGTTAATTAAGAAGCAGCCTAGAATTTTACCAGAATTTAAAGTCTGGTGGTGAAAATGCTGCTGACAAACTTTCTTTTGCAGACCTAAGACAGTTCAGTAGGTTCAAATTCATCTGGGTCTGCACAGGATCAAAGGGAACACAGTGTAAACATATTAGCTGCTGAGAAGTTATCTGCAGACATTGGCAGAGATAAATACCTGTCTATAGACAGATTGTCAATAATACAGTAGGTACTGGTCTAGATTTTGGGAGTGTGGGGAAAGATGCTGCAGATAATGAGTGCTGCAAATGGAAAAGAAGATATAGCCAGATATTTGATTGAACAGATAGAAAGTCCAGGCTTGGCCACTTGTGGTGGCTTATGCCTGTAATCGCAGCATTTTGAGAGGCCGAGGCAACCACTTGAGTCCAGGAGTTTGAGACCAACCTGGGCAACATGGCGAGATCCCCATGTCTACAAAAAAATACAAAAAAAAAAAAAGTTAGTTGGACATGATGATGCACACCTGTAGTACCAGCTACTCTGGGGGGTTGAGGCAGGAGGATCTTTTGAGCCCAGGAGGTCGAGGCTGCAGTGGGTCCCGATCAAGCCATTACACTAAAGCCTGGGTGAGACAGTGAGACCCTGTCTCAAAAAAATTTTTTTTAATGTGCAGGTTCACATTTTTATTTGGGTGGAAATCCATCTAAGGAAGCTGAGTATTGGAAACATGTTTGTGCAAGAAAGAAATAAAGAAGGGAATGAAGGGAGGTATAAAAGAAGTCTCTGACTCAGTGGCAAACTGAGAAAGAATGTTTCAAGAAGAGAAACAATTTGAAAATACTCTTCCATGGTAACTCTTAGGAATGAACATTAGGAGGCATGAGAATCCTTATTAAAACTCCCCCTGTATGTCCTAGACTCTCAGTCACTTTTTTTAAGATCTATTTTCAAATTCTCACCTATTCTTTCAAACCTGAAAAGAGAAAAGAGAAACAGAAACCTAATGGGTCTTTAGGATCATTAGGCTCAACTTCCCTCTACTTCCTGAGAGCAACTGAAAAACTGGGAACAAGGGCTTTCTCTCCATGACCAATCCATTCTTAAACCTGGTCACCTGAGGAGATTCTACATCTCTATCTTACTATTTCACTTTTTCAATTATACGGATTCTCCCAATTTTCCTAACATTTAACATAAACTATCTCTAATATTCTCCTATTCTTCTTTATTTATTGGTGTGTAAATGACCGAGACTTTTTATGCTCAAATAATTACAATTTAATGGAGTCACAAAACCATCTGTTATCAGCTAAGCTCTCATAGGCATAAGTATTGTCTACCAAATTTTTATAAATCTCAAAACACCCATAACACAATTCTACAGATTTCTCTAATTAGCTGGCATTCACAATTCTATATAATAAGGAATATTTGTATAAATTAGTTTCTTGCTATTTGTTTTTCTTTTCCTGTAAGGCTACTGTTAACCGCTCTCTTCGTAGCTTATGACTTTGGGGATGATTGCAATTCCTACTGCTCTATGCCTCCCAGACTCTGCTTAGTAAACATGCCCAGCAAAATCTGTGCAGGAACCATGCTTTGCACTATGCACGTGCTTTATTTTGTTGACAAATAGTTCAAAATAGCAACCTATTTGTAAATACCACTTTTATGTATCTGCTATCACTCCATATCATAACCCAATATTTTTTACTGTAAGAGCTTTCATCTCTATGAAGAATCTGGAATGTCAAATTGATATCAGATGGCTTCATTTGCACAATGATTTAAAAAAGATTACGTGATTGCTTTTCCACTATTATGGAAAATATCTTATCAATAGACAGAATGATTCCACTTCAGTTATATTTCACTAGTTTATCTAAAACCATTGTGTAAGAATATTTTGTTTCTTTCAGTTTCTTATTTCCTTATTTCTCCTTTCTGACTATTCAAACCACTGTTTTCAAAACTATTTTTACTTTTACTGTATAAATTAGCACTATTTCTGAAAATTTCACTATGATACAAATTTGTACCCTATTTAAATGTCTTGTAATTATTTTGGGTTATCTAGAACTTATAACAAACCTTGTGCCACAGTCATTAAAATTAAGCTGACTTTTAAGAAACATTTTTCAGCTTGTTTCATTTTTGACATGAGTTCCAAGTTTCAGTTCAACAAAATGTACTACATTGAACTATTCTACTGTTGTGGAATAAAATTGAAAACTTAAAAAA
>NW_012106509.1:857193-863873 GCF_000951045.1 Mandrillus leucophaeus | reverse complement strand
TTGCACTGGGATACTTGACATCTTCTATACAAGCTATTTAGATCCATATCTACATAAAAAAATAAGAATTAATTTTTAGTCCTGGGAAAAGAATATAAACTAATATACTATCTGGTACTATTTTGCTATAAATAGAGCTCATATGTTTCTTACCTTTAAAAGCCAATAAAATAGATATTGCTCAAATGTAAACAGAAATTAATATTTATTCATAAAATAACATATATAAGAGGCAACAAAATGTTAAATCATGTTCCAGTTTAGTAAATATCTGAAAATATTAAACTGGAAGAATAAATCACTTTGGTTATCACGAACTAAAACAGTGATTTCCACATCTTGATTGAAATAAGACATTAATAGAGTTTCAGACACATTTTCCCTAAATAATAGCAAATCACAGCTTGACTACTCAGATATCCTGATACCTACTTATCATAAAAGAGGAAATTATAATTATAAGCAAGCCACACATATCAAAATAAAACAAGTATTGATTAGTTTGTCTTCTGAGTTTGTTTAAAGTACAGAAAATTAACATGTCAGTTTAGTTACCTACCAGCAATGACTGGATTTTATCAGTGTTGTCATCTCTACAAACAGCATCAAATTACAATCCCTCTTCCCATAACATAAGCACCATGCCAGAAGAGACAACCAAAGTAAACCATCTAGCCGTGAGTAATGAATACTTTGGGCTGGTTGGAATCCACTTAGTTGAGGAAAGAGAAAAGAGAAGTGGCTCATTAGGGCATTTCCTGAACCCCGGTTGGAATTTCAGTTAAGGAAGAAGAAATGACACAGCAGTTTCAAGTTAAGACGACTTCCTTTCTTTATCTGAAATATGCCACTAATTTGAGAAAGAGCACTCCTACAAAACTACTCCACAATACTGTGACCACAGTAAAAGCTCTTGTTGGTCCCATTGTGGCTCCATAATTAACAATTCTTACCAGAATATACACAAGCAGTACATGGTTGTTATCAAAATGGTCTGAGATCCTACATTTATTGCAACATGTTATGCTTCACAATGAGCATTTCTTCAACAAATTGACCTGCATCATTTTTTTTTTCAATTTTAGGAATTGCACGTTTGTTTACAGCATTAATAGATTTTGAGCTTTTGTTTAAGGCCATTGCATTTTCCATATTTTCTAAAATCAAGTTTTTCTTACATATGATTTTACTCCTAAAGTGACTCCAGGATAATTTTTATCTTGTCCAAGAATATTTTATCTTCCCATGTAGATTAAGAATACACAATTCAGCTTATTAGCTTTCTTTGACTTATTATTATTATTTCCATCCCAATTTAGTTTGTATTTTTAAGGGACATGAATACAGGATACTCACTGCCTTTACAAATGAAACAGATAAAGAGGTCTCATTTCATGTCTTAGGTGTCTCAGGAACTTAAAATGGAAAGATACAACTTTGTTCTCACCCTGTAATTCACGCTGTGAAACTCTGAATTCATTCTTGTAACAGTTACATGACTTTCTTGTCTTACCTATATTTTTAAAAATATATGCAAAGCAAGGCATTTATGCAAGCTACTAAAGTTTAATGTGAAGGTTACATTCAGATTTCTCTTGCCTTTGTGATCTAAAAATTGTGCAATTAAATTGACATTTGTGTTTGTCAAGAAGTGGAGATTATATGAAAATATTGCAGCACTGTATCTTCTGTAAGAACTTCAAAGCTATTAAGTAAAAAAATTGTTCTGTCACTATCAATAGCACATTTTTGAGTCACCTTACCTTTTCTGGTTGTTTTATCATATATCTAAATCTCCTAAGGTGACTGGAAATAGCAAATAATTAAGTGTAAAATCAATTTATTTAGATTAGTATTAGAAATAAGCAACATTCATACCAGAAACATTGTGAGAAAAGAAAATATTTGGGATTTTAACTCAGAAAATACTTTAGATTGAATTAGAGTCTGATACATTTGTATGATACAATGTGTTTAACATATTCAATATACTTGTATAAAATACATTTGTGAGATTCAGAAGGTAAATTTTAAAGCTGTATTACTATGTGGGCTTCAACAGTTGGAAACATGCACATAGATACATATTCATACCTGAAAGAATAAGCATCAATTTGTTAATATCAGTTATTTCCCAATGGTGGCATAATTGGGTAGTTATGGGTTTTTTTACATTTTTATGTATTGCTTCTATATTTCATATAAAGTGTGGCGATTCCTCTATCTAAAACCAGAAATACCATTCAACCCAGCAATCCCATTACTGGGTATATGCCCAAAGGAATATAAATCAATCTATTATAAAGACATATACATGCACATGTAGGTTCACTGCAGCACTATTCACAGAGGAAAGACATGGGATCAACCTAAATGCCCATCAATGGTAGACTGGATAAAGAAAATGTGGTATGTATACATCATAGAATACTATACAGTCATAAAAAAGAATGAGATCATGTCCATTGCAGGAACATGGATGGAGCTGGAGGCCATTATCCTTAGGAAATTAATGCAGGAACAGAAAACCAAATATCGCATCTTCTGTCTTATAAGTGGGAGCTAAATGATGAGAACACATGACACATAGAGGGGAACAACATACACTGGGGCCTATCAGAGGGTGGAAGGTTGCAGGAGCGAGAGGATCAGGAAAAATAACTAATGGCCACTAGGCTTAATACCTGGGTGATGAAATAATCTGTACAGCAAACTCCCATGGCACAAGTTTACCTATATAACAAACCTGCAGATGTATCACTGAACTTAAAATAAGTTAAATTTTTTAAAAATCATGCATGTCATTTGTAATAAAATATAGTTTTCATTTCAAAAATAGTTTATAAATCAAACTTTTAGTATAGTATACTACTTGCCACAAAATAATTTTACCACAAATTATCTGCTCCCTTATGACAAGAATAAGGGAGATCTTATAAATAACTGATATAATTTAAATCCTACCTTCTGTCTTTACCTGATTGATGTTTACAGACTCCCTGCAAGAAGCATTTCAATTAATCACATGACAAAGAAAAGGGCAAGACATCTTCTCATGATTCATCAAAAAAAAAAAAAAATTTTTGTTTCTGAGGATGTATCCTACTCCTCGCATTTAAATGGCCAAGTTCTGGCCATTCTATGCCTGAAATTCTTCTCACAAAGAAGAAATGTGTCAAAGTGCTTGGCTGCAGGAACTTGGTTAAGAGTCAGACTGATTTGGTCTCAAGTCCCAGCTCTACCTCTTTCTAGCTATGGCACCTTGGTTAAAATACTTCACATCTCTTTGCCTCAGTCTCCTCAGCTGTAAAACAGAGAAACCAATAGTACCTAGAGCAGGGCTAGTATGAAGATTAAATAAAGAATAGAAGTAAATTGTTGAAACAGTGCCAGGCATGTAGAAAATGCTGTGTGAGTTTTACCCATTTTCCTCCTTTTTCAGTTGCCTCTTTCAATTTCTTTGTACTGTCCCTACCATTCTCCATCCTCCACCCATGTCTACCCACTCCCTGTACCGGTACCCAAATACTCCCATTTGTTATCATAGATGAATTATACGTCATCTTATGCAGAGAACAGCTCTCTCCATTTATACCAGATCCCATCCCTCTCACTACCCAAGAACATCACCCAGCAATGCCCTCCTCTCACTTGTAACCTACAGTGCCAAACATTGACTCGACCAGATCATTCCCTTTAGAATACAAGAAAGTTCTTTCTCCCACCTAAAGGAAAACAAATAACCTTCTCTAGACCTTACTTCTCCCACCTGATGTTACTCCATTTGTTTGTGCCCTTTTTGAAAAACTCAAAAGAGCTATCAATACTCACTGTCTTCAATTCCTCTTTTCCCATTCTTTCTTAAGCTCCTTCTAGTAAGACTTTGTGCTCCACCAGAGCACCAAAGCTGCCCTTGTCAAGATTACCAGTGACCTCCATCTTGCCAATCAAATGGTCAGTTCTCACTCCCAACTGACTTTCCCTATCAGCAGTGAATGCTTGATCATTCTCTTCTCCTTTAATGCCCTTTTTATGGGTTTTCAGGGCACTACAGACTCAAATTTTCACCTATGTCACTGAGTATTTCTTCTCATTCTCCTTTGCTGTTTCCTCTCTTCTCTAATTTATTAATAGTGAAATGTCCTAAGTCTCAGCCTGTTCTTTCCCCTACTCTAGCTATACTCATTACCTTGGCTATATCATGTACTCTCATGACTTTATATCATCTATATATTAATGACTCTCGCGGTCATACCTCCAGACCTGATATCTCTCTTGAATTGCATGCTCATATATCCAACAACCTACTTGATGTTTGCATTTTCATGTGTTACAGACAACCAAAATCTTCTCTTCCAACCATGCACCACTTGCAGCCTTCCCCAACTACATTAATACCATCTTCATCCCTCCAGCTCGCTCCTCTCTTTCTCTATACCCTTCAAAGTGTCCATCAGTAACTCCCGTGAGCTCACCTTCAAACCCACCTGGAATTTATCTGCTTCATCCAACTTCCATTGCTATTATCTGAGTCAAAGCTAACCTCATCTCTCACCTGGATTGCTGCAAAGACCTTCCACCTGCTCTCCCTCCTTCTGTCTTTGTTACACATACACTCACACACACATGCACACACACAAACGCACGCACGCAAACACACAGCAACCAGAGTAGTTCTCTTAAAACACAAAGCTGGTCATGTAGCTTTTCTGTTCAAAACTTTGTCAAAGCATTCCTCATACTCAGAGGAAGAGCTTAAGTCATTCCAATTCCTTAAAAGGGTGTCTGAGGTCCTAGGCCTACACGCCTCCTTTAACTCTTTGTGGAATATCAACTTCCCAATGAAGTTTTTCCTGACCTGTCTAAAATTCCACCATTCTCTTGTCTTCCCCATCTACCCCCACTGACACTGTTTATTCTCCTTACCTTGCTCTGCTTGTTCTTTTTTCTGTAGACCTCATTACCTACCAGGTTTTCATTTAATTTCAATCATTCGTTGGAAAGAAGGCTTCACAAAGACCAGGATCCCTGTCTGTTTGCTGATGGACATATCCTAAGCACTAATCACTAAATGATTAAATGTGTGATTTTTCTAAATTTTATTCCCTTTATTTATAATCATAAGAAAATTCCCTACTGCCTAAATTTTGACTCCAAATTCTCTAGGATCACTCATAAATGTCTTCTCAACTAAATCTGAGCCTGAATTTCAAGCTTTACCATAATACGTTCTCGCTTTCTTTAGGTTAGAATGTCCCCCTGCAAGACTCTCCTCTCTTCGAAGTCTAGATTATACGTGACCTCCTGTCTGTACTTTCCTTGAAAGATACAGAATTAAGTGCTCTTGTGTGTATGTATATGAATTGAGGACACTTTACACATATTTCTATTATAAGCATTCATGTTAATATTTTTATTCTCTCAACATGTTGCAAATTCAATATAATAGCCATCAAAATTCTCGTTTTATTCCATTGGGCATATTTGCTAATATTTACCAAGAAGAATAAATGAAAAAGCATAGCCAAAATATTTTGAAAATTAAAAAAGTGAAGAAGGATTGAACAATGAAATATTAAACACATGATAAGACTACGCTAATTAAAACAGCTTACTACTAATATATAGTAGACAGAAAGTGAAAACCTTCTGCATTTTTAGAAATTTAGCACATGTTGAAGGTTGCATTTTACATCAGAATGAAATAAATGTATTTCTTAATAAATACTTTTAGGACAAGTATCTAATAATTTGTTGAGAGAGAGAGAAAGAGAATGGAAAAGACAGAGATCCGTACCTCCACCTACCAAGAATTTAATTTCAAATACCTTAAAGATTTAAACATAAAACTTTTAAAATGAGGCTCACAAAAATATGTGACTACATCGTAACCCACAAAGTGGAGAAAAAAATCACTAAATATAAATTTTGGCCACACAAATATTAAATCTCCAAGAAAATAATTATTTTTAAATTTCACAAAACCAAAACTGGGAAAATATTTTTCCATATGTTAAAAACAGATAATATATAGATAATTGCTATACTGTATTGTCGATTTTTTTGCCTCATTTGTCTTCTTTCCTGAAAATGTGCTTATTTTGGAATTGGACCATAACATTTTCTTCTTTGTATTATAGTTCTGTCTTAGTTTTATCACACTGAAAATTGTGTAAAATGTATGCCTCAGATGTTTCCCAGACAGAGAGGAAAAGAGCTAGGGTATTTACACTCTCCAGTAGTTGTCAGTCACTGGTTTCAGGCTGCCTTCACGAACACATTAATTTCCAGGCACATGCTTCCCAAGTTGCAAATGGGCAAAGTAGTTCATATCATGCAGAAAGCAGCTCTCTGACAAAACTTAAAAGTGCTAGCTTTCTGAAACAAGCTGTCATTCACTGAAATGATATAGGGGATATGGACCAAATACCATCAGCATGTGCCAGTTACCTAGAATTGGTCTTGTCACATAGTAGAGAGTATATATTAAATATATGCCTTATTGTTCTTTACATTAGTGTTCCCATAGAAACTAATGCTGTAATTATTTATTCATTGCTTAATAAGCTTCCATTAAATACCTGCCATTTGTCAGGCATTAGGTATACAAAGCCAAACACTCCTAGTCTTTACCCTCAAGGTGATTAAATTCTAATCAATTTTTAAAGATAAATTACCCA
>NW_012106509.1:856057-856918 GCF_000951045.1 Mandrillus leucophaeus | reverse complement strand
GTCTTAAAAGGAGATCTTAAAGTTCAGCCTACTTAAGTAGCTTCCATCAAAAAGTAAAAGATTTAACATAAATTTAAAAGATACTTGAAAGTACATTGCTACACTCAGATTCATCTAAAGTAGAAGTGAAGCAGAATTGTCTGAATAATTTTGCCAATAAACTCCGTACCCTGCTTCACTTTGCTTTGCTGACATACTTTCTGAATAGGAAGGAATCATGAAGGTTATTTTACATTCTTAAATTTAAATGAAGTTTCTTATAAATAATAAACTACCCAAAATGAATTTGAAATTACCTCAGGTTTCTCTTTCACTTAAAATGCATATTCCCAGTGAAATATTCTGAGACAATATTGAAAATTCAGAGTTACAACTTATATAAATATATATGAAACTGCATATATTATAATTTGTATAAGCAAATGTATATATACAGTATACATATGTATGTATATGTGTATAAATATCTTCATATATATCTTAATCCTAAAGTTTCTACTACAACTCTTTTAATTATTACAATTGAAAACTATTACTTTATAAAAGGTTATTGCTGGGAGGCCAAGGCGGGCAGATCATGAGGTCAGGAGTTCAAGACAAGCCTGGCCAACATGGTGAAACCATGTCCCTACTAAAGATACAAAAAAAATTAGCCAGGTGTGGTGGTGCATGCCTGTAATCCCAGCTACTTGAGAGTTTGAGGCAGGAGAATTGCTTCAACCTGGGAGGCAGACTGCAGTGAGTGGAGATCACACCATTGCACTCCAGCCTGGGTGACAGGGTGAGACGGCATCTCAAAAAAAAAAAAAAAAAAAAAGTTATTGCACTGGGATACTTGACATCTTCTATACAAGCTATTTA
>NW_012106509.1:842128-856007 GCF_000951045.1 Mandrillus leucophaeus | reverse complement strand
TGAACAATGAAATATTAAACACATGATAAGACTACGCTAATTAAAACAGCTTACTACTAATATATAGTAGACAGAAAGTGAAAACCTTCTGCATTTTTAGAAATTTAGCACATGTTGAAGGTTGCATTTTACATCAGAATGAAATAAATGTATTTCTTAATAAATACTTTTAGGACAAGTATCTAATAATTTGTTGAGAGAGAGAGAAAGAGAATGGAAAAGACAGAGATCCGTACCTCCACCTACCAAGAATTTAATTTCAAATACCTTAAAGATTTAAACATAAAACTTTTAAAATGAGGCTCACAAAAATATGTGACTACATCGTAACCCACAAAGTGGAGAAAAAAATCACTAAATATAAATTTTGGCCACACAAATATTAAATCTCCAAGAAAATAATTATTTTTAAATTTCACAAAACCAAAACTGGGAAAATATTTTTCCATATGTTAAAAACAGATAATATATAGATAATTGCTATACTGTATTGTCGATTTTTTTGCCTCATTTGTCTTCTTTCCTGAAAATGTGCTTATTTTGGAATTGGACCATAACATTTTCTTCTTTGTATTATAGTTCTGTCTTAGTTTTATCACACTGAAAATTGTGTAAAATGTATGCCTCAGATGTTTCCCAGACAGAGAGGAAAAGAGCTAGGGTATTTACACTCTCCAGTAGTTGTCAGTCACTGGTTTCAGGCTGCCTTCACGAACACATTAATTTCCAGGCACATGCTTCCCAAGTTGCAAATGGGCAAAGTAGTTCATATCATGCAGAAAGCAGCTCTCTGACAAAACTTAAAAGTGCTAGCTTTCTGAAACAAGCTGTCATTCACTGAAATGATATAGGGGATATGGACCAAATACCATCAGCATGTGCCAGTTACCTAGAATTGGTCTTGTCACATAGTAGAGAGTATATATTAAATATATGCCTATTGTTCTTTACATTAGTGTTCCCATAGAAACTAATGCTGTAATTATTTATTCATTGCTTAATAAGCTTCCATTAAATACCTGCCATTTGTCAGGCATTAGGTATACAAAGCCAAACACTCCTAGTCTTTACCCTCAAGGTGATTAAATTCTAATCAATTTTTAAAGATAAATTACCCATGGTTTAAATTAATCCATAATTTAAAAAGTAATTTAATGGGATAATATATAAAGCAGAAAATGAAAACTGGTATCAGGAATAAAAGGATTGTTTTCCTTATATCTGACTTTTGACCAGGCACAGGATGTTGGAATGAGAAATGTCATGGAAGCAGAGGTTGTCCTGGTTTCCAAAGTCAAACATAAGTTGGTCAGTAAGGCAACAATTGATGATAGATAACATTTACGTTTAAAATATTATAAAATAATGCAGGGAAAAAAATATTGTTTGCCAAATGGCAGCTAATACATTTTTGGAAATGGACTCAGAAAGTAGTTCTGCAAGTAAATAAATAGTAGAGGAGAAGATCTCATATTAGCCCTTCAGAAAGAAAGAATAATTTATTGCTACATTAGATTGTTTTCACAGAAGTATCAAAAATAAAAGGCTACTAGTACAAATATTTTTAATGGCAATTGATTTTGTCCGTGGGATGTTGAGGGTCTTTATGCCTATAACAATGCCTTTTCTGTTAGCAACAAGTAGGCCAGTTAAAGGCAATCATTAATTTATGAAAACTTCTAATCCGTTAAATCTGAATAAACTTAGCTTCATTCTTAAAAATCTAAGGCAAAGGAAAATATCCATGTCTTGTAAGAAATTTAGAAATAAAGTACAAAATCAGTATCACTATAGAAAACGAAATCTGACATGGGCGCATAGAACTGGATTTTTTATGCTAATCATGGATCAGAATTGTACCTTTAGAATTGTTAATATTATAATTAGATTTTTTGGCAAATAATTGGCATTAATTATTCAAAAGTCAGATTTTATTACCAGTTTGAGAAATGCGGAAGAAATCAGGAAGTGAAAGTTTCCTACTTTTATGTGATAATACTAGATTTTGCCTGGATAACACTTTAAGACAAATATTAAATGTCAGATTTGACCTTGGCTTCCAATAACATTTAAGAACTACAAATCATCTAAAATATAGGAGTTCATCCCTCTAAAAGACTAAAATTGAAACTTACCAAGATTTTTACTATTTCATTAGCATACTAGTAAGCATAATATTAGTAAACTTTTGAAATGTCTTTAAAACTGCATGAGGTTTTACTCTACCAAAGTTATTATGTCCTTAACAAGAAGCATGTCAGACAAAAATGTGGAGGAACACATTTAAAATGTGCATATCACTATACAATTGCAAAAGTAGTACTTTTTCACTGCTAAAATGCATTTCATCTACCTCGATGAGCTTCAGAAACATCAACTCATCAATATCTCACCAGTCAGCAGGAGTACATGTACTTATCATTGCTCTGTGAGAAATGGGTAAAATCAATCAAAAGAAGCATATGACTTTCCCAAGTTTTCTGTCCCCTGCAAATCAGTTGATAAGAACAAGGAGTTTCTAGAAACCTTTAAGGCATTAATGTAATTTAATTCTTCTATAATATCAAGGACTAAAATTTCTCTAGAGCTTATATTTAATCTTGGCATACACTAGAGTATTAAACAAAGAACCAGTCCATCTAAAAATTTTGAAGTAGGCAAAACCTGTCTTTAACATGCAATCTCTGTGTCCTTTTCCCCTTTGCCAGACAGGTGCCATGATCCCTTATCATTTCCCCATTTTTGTCACTATCTAAAACTATTTTTAGAAAACATTCTAATTCATTACATACCTTACTCACTAAGGCATAAACGACTGATCAGACTTAAAATATTCTCCTTCCCAAAGGCATTTGCATTTGGAAGATAATGTATCCTGAAGGTAAAGAAGGAAAGATGTATTTAAAATTGGGAAAGGAAGATTATGTATGAAATTTCAAAAATCAAAAATATTTCATGGAGGCTACCATCTCATCTGAGCATGCTATATTCAAACTAGAGAGCATATTACCCTTAAAAGAGATGAAAGTAAAGCTTCCTCCTTTGTAATGTTAGAATGTTCCAAATGAGATGGCATGTCTCATGGTTGACATTGTAGCTTCCTAGAGATTAGAGAAATTACAAGTCTTCTAGAGCCTGCCAAAGTTATACAGTTCCTCTCTGTCAGGGTAGGATAGGATATGCTGGTGTAACAAAAACTCCATATAAACATAGAGTGTTAAAAACAAAAAGTTATTTCATTCTCTACATGTCCAAAGTGGATTAGTGGGGCAGTTCTTTTCCTCATAGTTACTCAAGGACACAGGATAATGGAGGCTCCAACTCCAAATATGCTTTCAGCACTACTGAGAGATGAAACGGAATGTGGAAAACCACATACAGGTTTTTAAAGTTCCTGCAGAAAGTGACATTCATCACTTCTGTCTATCATTCATTGACCAAAGCAGTCAATGGTTATGCCTCCTTCAAAGGAAATTAACCTGCAACCCAATTATATGCTAAGAGAGAACTAGAATATGTTATTAGGACTAACGACCATGACATTCTGCTAATTATCTTTAACATATCAACTTTTCCCAGGAAATCACTCTTAATAAAAGTTAGTTTTTCTATAATGTCATATAAGAAACAAATTCAGTCCATCAAATAATAAACTGTAAACTGTATCCTTAACCATTTTACTATAAGTACAAATAAGAAGAAAGAAGAGGGAAAAAAAAACAGAAAGAAATTATAAGAAGAAAGGAAGGAGTAGGCAGATAGATAGTTGAAGATGACAATAACCTTGATAATCATGATTTGGGAATAAAAAACTAAAACGAAAGAAAATTCTGTTTGTGTGTGCATATGTGTGTGTGTGTTCATCAGTATTATGATTCTTGTTCTCAAGATATATGCCAAAACACCTTCCAGAATCTTTCAGCAAGGAGAAAAAGTTATCTTTCAGAGGAACATCAAACTATGACAGAGACATTTCACAAATTTGCTACAACCAAACAGAAAGTTTTCCGCAGGAAACTAATAACTATAACAGCACAATTATTATTAAAGAAATAAAACTTGGAAAGGGTAATAAAACCAGAGAGATAGAAAAAGAAATAAGTTGAAATATTTTTACGTTTCCTATTTGGAGTTTTTTATTCGTTTAGTGGTTAAAAAATGACCTTTAATATAAAACTCCATTTTGAGTTCTTTTATTCTTTCAGAGGTTAAAAATGTCCTTCAATACAAAAAAAAATCATCAATGCAGAGTTCTTGTTTGAATTTATAATTTTTGGTTGATATTTTTAACTGTGATGAAACTACAGTCCGACAAAGTAAAATTAGATAAAAGAGGAGAACTGGGGTAAGTTACCCTTGTTCCTCAAGTAAGACAGGATATACTTTGCAATAATCTAAAAAATCTAAATGTGACCTGAACAAAGAGAGAGAGACAAAGTATAAAATGTTTTCTTAGGGATAACTCATACTCTTGGTGACAAGAAGTGTTAATGGTGTCCTGAAACCTTTTGATCAGTGGTTACTCCATTATGTGGGAAAAACATAGGAAAGTAAACATAGGAAAAACAGAGGAAAATGAAAGACTCACAGTACTTCAATAAAAGTTGTCAACAAATCCCAAGAAAATGATTGCATTGGCAGGAAGAGTTTTATTGTTTTAATTGATACTATTTTAGGAAGCAGCTAATGCTTGTTCTTATTTCCTAGTTTAAAAAGTGAATATATGCACACACATATATAACTAGAAAGTGATATATTAATATTTTCTATTAACAAGTTTTTTATCTCATAAAAGATATTCTTTGGCTTCTGAAGAGAAGCCAAAATAAATATCAAATAGGCATTTCAGATATCCCTTCCTTTAAATGTTTAGAGTGATACATAAAATAGAAATTGCAAATATTTGATATTTTAATATTATTTTTTGCTTTACAATAGCAATATTAGTGTTCCATTTTAATTTATCTCCCCAGGTTAATAATCTATCATAACGACCAAATTATACAGTGTTGTATTGGTCACCTTTCAGTGCCCGGATCAATGACATTGAACCTGGCAAATGCAGTGCACACTCACAATGCCTAGCCTCTACCATCATGGCTGTTGAAACTGTCTCCTCTCCAGAGCATTTTCCCAGCCCCACCTCTGCCATTTGGGTCTCATCTAATAAGATTTAACCATGAGTTGCTATACTCCATGCATGGCCTCTGCATTTGTGTGTATTGTGATTCTTACGTCAAATGGTAAAGAATAACATTAGAGTATTCACTTTTATTTTGACAGAGTTCAAATGGCAAAATAAATTAGATATACTGTCACAGCTTAGGAAATTTAAAATGAAATATGTTGTAGTCAGGTGGAGGTTTCCGCTGGGAAAATATTAATAACTAATTTCCCAGAATACTTAGTTCGCGCATCTCAAATATCTATCTCCTGTCGTGACACTGAGATGAAAAGGATTGGTTAAGTTTGCTAACTGAACTATTTCCCACAGTGTAAATAACTGAGTGTTAGTATAGACTAGTATGGAAACATACTAATTATCACTGGGTGTAAGCTATGTGAGTTGTCTTATCTTTTCACATAATGTTTATATGTATTGCATTTCCCATATTGTTTCCTTTTGCTTTGCCGATAACAACTAATGAGGAAAAGAAAGGAAGGCATTAAAAAAAGAAGAAGAAAAAAAAAACTTCCAACAAAACTGCTAGAGAGAGAAAGCCGACTATTATAAAATATAAGCACAATTTCATTGAAATATCAGCACCAGATTCAAGTAATTTGGGGCATGTGTATTATGTGCCAGGAGATTTCACTTACATATGTTATAGAATGCAGTGATTTAAAAAACAAAACAAAAAACAGGTAATACACTTCAGAAATTTTAAAGTTAGAAAACTGGAAAATTAGCCCCTTGAAAAATTTCAATCTGAAACAAGGGAAAACAAGAGCTGGTTATTAGCAGTGATCACGATGGTATATGTGAAAATCTGTGACAAGTAATGGTGTGCTCAGAAGTAATCCTCTTCTCCTGTGTATAGATCTTGCTAATCACATAGAAAACTCTACTTCATTGTCCGATTTCAACTGAAAGCAGGCAGAGCTTTGAAAAACCCAGAGATTTCATAGGTTTTATAATCCTTGTGATGCTCTTCCTGTTTCAGACACAGCTCTGAAACAAAGACAGTGCATACCCACACGCACAGACGCATGCACACATGCAAACATTGTGGCTGTTGGCGCCTCTAACCCTTCCAGGACAGAGCTGCATGATCAGTCGTTCCCAAAACAAAGGGCAAGACATGCATCTCTCACACAATATGCAAACCTACGATTGTTCACCTTCGGCTGACAATCTGACACAAAGCTACAAATCAAGCATTAGAAAAACACAAGTGTGACAGGGAAGAAACAATAGTGGAAGTGGTGCCTAGTAACCTTAATTTTAGAGAAAAAAAGAACAGGTGAATGTAGCTGACACAGTTAGATTTTAGACATTTATATAATCAATTCACAGAGTATAGATGGCAAAGTGAAAATGACGTTTTAGCACAATAAGATAAATGCAATCCCACAGTTACCACTGAGAGTTGCTAGAATGGCATTCTTTTCTAGAATAGAGCCATGGAAGAACATTCTTGTCTTTAGAATACATATAATACAGCATAAGCGTTAGAAGAATTGCACTGTATATGAAGAGGAAACAACTAAATGGGTTATGTAGACTCACTCAGGGCAATACACACTGCAGATAATTTTGACCAGACATTGACAAAAAGAGAAACCATATGAGTTAGGTAACATCCCGTATCATGAGTATGTTCAGAGTTGTGGAGCTAATGTTATTTAATTCTGAATATTAAGTGTTTAGTTGAAAGTAGAACTTTGCAATTAAAATGGACAAATTTGAATTCACGATTGATTTGTTAATAGTTTATCCCTATAAGAATATTAAACTTAACCTTGGACATAATTAATAATCCATAATGACTTTTTATTAACCATAATTGTGGCAAAATTATTTGGAAACTTGAACTAAACATTTTTAAAAAAATTTTCCATGCCTGAATCCAACAGTGTGCGGGACTCATTCAGGAGTCAGGCAGAGATGATGGGGAAAATGAATCAGAATAAGTTAATATGTAGGTCAATATGACTCTTCTCCCTCTAAATTCCATAAAGATATTGGGTGCAGCACAGCAACATGGCACAAGTATACATATGTAACAAACCTGCACGTTATGCACATGTACCCTAGAACTTAAAGTATAATAATAATATAAAAAAAAAGAACTCTCTTTAGTTCAATGGAGAAATTGCTGAATAAACATCAAAATTATAAAGCTGAATGACATATTGGGACTTCTGTTAAAGCTAATGACTCATATTTGTCAAAAATCTAAAATAAACTTTCCTTACATTGAGAGAGATGACAATAATATGTGAGAGAGTTGATCACAAATATATGTACTTTTGTTGCTAAAACTTGAATCTTTGTACTCGTTAACTCAAACTGCCTTGACTTCTCATGTTTATGCAAAACAGGTTTTTTGGGAGTAGAAAAGAGAGGTACTATAACATCAGAGGAAATCATCAAAGAACTAGTGGCAACATCTTAAGGCTTTTATCAAAGTAGTGAGGGAATGCATTAAAGCAACAATATCTGAAGCTTACATGTGATGGGACTACTAAATTTAATAGTGTATCTTATGAACATATGTGGATATAATGATTTTCCTGGAAGAATACTCCACTCTTAAGGACTTTTTTTTCTGAGTAACAGAACATGATTCTCTCAAGGCAATTTGAAAAAAAAATCCACCAATATTTCATTAATAATAGATGCCACACACTCTACAAACAGAGGACCAAAGTTTTTTAAAAACTGTATGAACTACAAGCAAAGGTCATACAAATGGGAATAAGCTTATGGATGGAAAAAAGTTCTTAAAGATATCAGTCATCAAATTGTTGCTAGAAAATACTGAACTAAATCATGGGTAAAGTGGGACTGAACTAAATCACGGGTAAAATACATAAGCATTTAAGTAAAAATAAGAGGTTCTCATCTTGCAAATCTCACTAAGCAAGCTGTGATAACATTTGAAATATTTATTTACATTTATCAAAATGTGTTAACTATAAGCCATTTCTTACTCTCAGATAAAACATACTAAAAGCAGTATGCTATTCCTGCAAATAACAGGAAGAAAAGGAAAAGAAACATATGAAAATACATCTAAGTATTGAACAGTGTGACCACCTGACGCACTCCTACTAAGAAATGTCATGGAAGGTTAATAATGGATTAACATACACCGAGAAGTCCAAAGTCAACTTCTTATGCATATTCAGTCTACTTCAGGTCATAAAATGATCCAAATGCTATTGAGGTAGTGAAGTAGATTGTGAGGTAGATTGTGTAGGTGAGAATAGTAATACTACAAAGGAAGACTCTTCTGGGTGCCATTTGGGGCACTCCTGTGAATGTGAACTACAAATCTCAAGGATTCAATTTATGGGGCTCTCAGCTGCCATGTAATTCTTAGTTATTTTCTCAAAAACAAGAAAGTAATCTACGGTCTCTGAAATTATATCATCTACATGTATGGCAGAATTAGAGTCTAAGTCTTTCACTGTGAAAGATGTTAAGTTTTACTCCGAAGTTGTAAACTTGGGCCTCTGAATATTAAATACAAAAGTGACTTGCCCTAAGAAAGGCAGGAGTTGGATCCATTAAATGAAGTTTAAAATTCTCACAGGCATATCCTTCATCATGGCCAGAGCAAGTCTGGCCAGGCAAGCTAATAATGTGTTACCCCTTTTCTAATGGATATTTTAAGGTATTTGTACAAAATGTATTTGATAGGAGTGGGTGTGTGCTCTTACTACTAATAATAAACCTTTTTATATTCAAAATAAGAAAGCATTACATGCTTTGAACATAACACTTAAGTTATCTGAAATATTCTTTCTTTTCACAGTGTTATAGACACAAGAACAGCTGTGACTAACCTACACTTATTTTGTGATACATACTTCAGAACAGAAGTTTATTTTCTTTTGACTACTATATAAGCAAACTATTCTTCAATTTTTTTAATTTCTTTTCAGTTTTTTGACAATTACTTGGGAAGTACATTTAAGGGTTTAATGGTTCGGTAATAAAGTGAATCACTGGTTCCCAATCAACAGCCAGATGCTGGATATGATTTTTCTTCAGCATCTTGACTGCCTACACCTGCTGACTGCAGGCATCCGCCAGCTGCCTTTCTCAGGCTAGGAGACATAAACTGTAGTTCCACTTGTAACCTGCCTCTTTAAGATGCAAAATACTCCACTGGGACAGGCTAGCATTGTGATGAGGTTTTTTTCCCCCAGATTTATTTCCACTCAGAAGCACTGTCTACTTTAGAAGAGGAACAAAATTAGATTTCATCAGTTATGTAAGGAATGATGTGGGGAAACCTGAGGAAACTGTACCCCTCTATCTAATGCATCCCAGTGGGTCCTAAAAATTGGCAGCCTATAACTGGTACCAGTAGAGTGGGGCATTGCTGAAAAGATACCCAAAAATGTGGAAGCGACTTTGGAACTGGGTAACAGGCAGAGGCTGGAACAATTTAGAGGGCTCAGAAGAAGACAGGAAAATGTGGGAAAGTTTGGAGCTCCCTAGAGACTTGTTGAATGGCATTGACCAAATGCCTGATAACAATATGGATAATAAGGTCCAGGCTGGGGTGGTCTCAGATGGAGATAAGGAACTTTTTGGGAACTGGAACAAAGTTGACTCTCGTTATGTTTTAGCAATGAGACTGGCGGCATTTTGCCCCTGCCCTAGAGATTTGTGGAACTTTGAACTTGAGAGAGATGATTTAAAGTATCTGGTGAAAGACATTTCTAAGCGGCAAAGCATTCAAAATGTGACTTGGGTGCTGTTAAAAGCATTCAGTTTTATAAGGGAAGCAGAGACAGAAAGTTCAGAAAATTCGCAGCCTGACAATGCAGTAGAAAAGAAAAAGCCATTTTCTAAGGAGAAATTCAAGCTGGCTGAAGAAATTTTCATAATTAGCCAGAAGCCTAATGTTAATCCCCAAGACCATGGAGAAAATGTCTCCAGGCCACGTCAGAGACCTTCACAGCTGCTCACCCCATAACAGGCCCAGAGGCCTGGGAGGAAAACATGGTTTCGTGGGCCAGGCTCAGGGTCCTCATGCTGTGTGCAGTCTAGGGACTCAGTGCCTGTGTCCCAGCCACTGTGGCCAATGTAGAGCTCGGGCTGTGGCTTCAGAGGGTGGAAGCCCCAAGCCCTGGCAGCTTCCACTTGGTGTTGAGCCTGTGGGTGCTCAGAAGTCAAGAATTGAGGTCTGGGAACCTCTGCGTAGATTTCAGAAGATGTATGGAATTGCCTGGATGCCCAGGCAAAAGTTTGCTGCAGGGGCAGGGCCCTCACGGAGAACCTCTGCTAGGGCAGTAAGAAAGGGAAATGTGGGGTTTGAGCCCCCACATAGAGTCCCTCCTGGGGTACTGCCTAGTGGAGCTATGAGAAAAGGGTCATCATCCTTGAGACCCCAGAATGGCAGACCCATTGGTAGCTTGCACCGTGTGGTTGGAAAGGCCACAGACACTCAATGCCAGCTGGTGAAAGCAGCCAGGAGGGAGACTGGACCCTGCAAAGTCACAGGGGCAGACCTGCCCAAGACCATGGGAACCCACCTCTCACATCAGCATGACCTGCATGTGAGACCTGGAATCAAAGGAGATCATTTTGGAGCTTTTTAATTTGACTGCCCCACTGGATTTTGGACTTTCATGGGCCCTGTAATTCCTTTGTTTTGGCCAATTTCTCCCATTTGGAATGGCTATATTTACCCAATACCTGTACCCCCATTGTATCTAGGAAGAACTAGCTTGCTTTTGATTTTACAGGCTTATAGGCAGAAGGGATTTGCCTTGTCTCAGATGAGACTTTGGACTGTGGGCTTTTGGGTTAATGCTGAAATAAGGTAAGAGTTTGAGGGACTGCTGGGAAGGCATAATTCGTTTCGAAATGTGAGGACATGATATTTGGAGTGGCCAGGGGCAGAATGATATGGTTTGGCTGTGTCCACACCCAAATCTCAACCTGAATTGTATCTCCTGGAATTCCCAAATGTTGTGGAAGGACCCAGGAGGAGGTAATTGAAACATGGGTGATGGTCTTTCCTGTGCTATTCTCATAATAGTGAATAAGTCTCATGAGATCTGATGGGTTTATCAGAGGTTTCCACTTTTGTTTCTTCTTCATTTTATCTCTTGCTGCCACCATGTAAGAAGTACCTTTCCCCTCCCGCCATGATTCAGAGGCCTTCCTAGCCATGTGGAACCATAAGTCCAATTAAACCTCTTTTTCTTCCCAGTCTCGGGTGTGTCTTTATCAACAGCATGAAAATGAAATAATATAAACTACAATGCTACAAAAGTGGTCTAAGCCTTAATCCAACATGAATATCATAAAGAAAAGAAATAGTCAGGCATATAGTGATTTATGTAATGCTTTATACTTGTTTCATATCATAAGTTCTAGGAAGGCAGGAACTGGGTCAGCTTACTCACCACTGTACTTCACCACAAAACTTACCACACAACATATAATTAATGTCCACCCTTTTGTTTCAGAAAGATGTATATACAAAAATGGGCAAAATCATGCCATGATTTATAATTTTTGTTATGATAAATGATTCCCATTGCATTGACTATAACATCTGCCAGAGAGGTGAGCTATAACATAGTCCCTTGAATTTATGATTTAAAACCTTCTCATGGAGAAGATAATTTTATTACAATAAAAACAAAAATGATAAATACTTAGAAAGCATTTACTCATGTCAGTGACTCCAGTAAACACTGCTCAAATATAAAATAAATGAATAACCGGGCTCCAAGATGGCCAAATAGGAACAGCTCCAGTCTGCAGCTCCCAGCGTGAGCAACGCAGAAGATGGGTGATTTCTGCATTTCCAACTGAGGTACTGGGTTCATTTCACAAGGGTTTGTCAGACAGTGGGTGCAGCCCATGGAGCAGGGAGGGGCATCACCTCACCCTGGAAGCACAAGGGGTCAGGGAATTCCCTTTCCTAACAAAGGGAAGCCATGACAGAGGGTACCTGGAATATCAGGACACTCACAACTTAATACTGCGTTTTTCAAAAGGTCTTAGCAAACAGCACACCAGGAGACTATATCCCATGCCTGGCTCAGAGGGTCCCACACCATGGATCCTCGCTCACTGCTAGCACAGCAATCTGAGATCAAACTGCGAGTCAGCAGTGAGGTGGGGGGCGGGGTGTCCTCCATTACTGAGGCTTGAGTAGGTAAACAAACTGGGAATCTTGAACTGGGTAGAGCCCACCACAGCTCAAGGAGGCTGGCCTGCCTCTGTAGACTCCATCTCTGGTGGCAGGGCATAGCTGAACAAAAGGCAGCAGAAACTTCTGCAGACTTAATTGTCCCTGTCTTACAGCTTTGAAGAGAGTAGTGGTTCTCCCAGCATGGAGTTTGAGATCTGAGAATGGACAGATTGCCTCCTCAAGTGGGTCTCTGACCCTCAAATAGCCTAACTGGGAGGCACCTCCCAGTAGGGGACAACTGACACCTCATATAGCCGGGTGCTCCTCTGAAATGAAGTTTCCAGAGGAAGGATCAGGCAGCAACATCTGCTGTTCTGCAGCCTCTGCTGTGATACCCAGGCAAACAGGGTCTGGAGTGGACCCCCAGCAAACTCCAACAGTCCTGCAGCTGAGGGTCCTGACTGTTGGAAGGAAAACTAACAAACAAAAAGGACACCCACACCAAAACCCCATCAGTATGTCACCATCATCAAAGACCAAAGGTAGATAAAACCACAAAGATGGGGAGAAACCAGAGGAGAAAAGCTGAAAATTCTAAAAGCAGAGAGCCTCTTCTCCTGCAAAGGAATGCAGCTCCTCGCCAGCAACAGAACAAAGCTGGACAGAGAATGACTTTGACAAGTTGAGAGAAGAAGGCTTCAGATGATCGGTAATAATAAACTTCTCCAAGCTAAAGGAGGATGTTTAAATCCACTGCAAAGAAGCTAAAAACATTGAAAAAAGATTAGACGAATGGCTAGCTAGAATGAACAGTGTAGCGAAGACCTTAAGTAACCTGATGGAGCTGAAAATCAAGGCATGAGAACTATGTGATGCATGCAAAAGCTTCAGTAGCCAATTCGATCAAGTGGAAGAAAGGGTATCAGTGACTGACGATCAAATGAATGAAATGAAGTGAGAAGAGAAGTTTGGAGAAAAAAGAGTAAAAAGAAATGAACAAAGCCTCCAAAAAATATGGGACTATGTGAAAAGACCAAATCTATGTCTGATTGGTGTACCTGAAAGTGACAGGGAGAATGGAACCAAGTTGGAAAATACTCTGCAGGATATTATCCAGGAGAATTTCCCCAACCTAGCAAGGCAGACCAACATTCAAATTCAGGAAATACAGAGAACACCACAAAGATACTCCTTAAGAAGAACAACTCCAAGACACATAATTGTCAGATTCATCAAAGTTGAAATGAAGGAAAAAATCTTAAGGGCAGCCAGAGAGAAAGGTCGGGTTACCCACAAAGGGAAGCCCATCAGACTAACAGCAGATCTCTTGGTAGAAACTCTCCAAGCCAGAAGAGAGTGGGGGCCAATACACAACATTCTTAAAGAAAAGAATTTTCAACCCAAAATTTCGTATCCAGTCAAACTAAGCTTCATAAGTGAAAGAGAAAAAAATCCTTTACAGACAAGCAAATGCTGAGAGATTTTGTCACCACCAGGCCCACCTTACAAGAGCTCCTGAAGGAAGCACTAAACATGGAAAGGAACAA
>NW_012106509.1:836094-837443 GCF_000951045.1 Mandrillus leucophaeus | reverse complement strand
TTAGGGAAAGAGGAAGTCAAATTGTCCCTGTTTGCAGATGACATGATTGTATATTTAGAAAACCCCATCGTCTCAGTCCAAAATCTCCTTAAGCTGATAAGCAACTTCAGCAAAGTCTCAGGATACAAAATCAATGTGCAAAAATCACAAGTATTCCTCTACACCAATAACAGACAAACAGAGAGCCAAATCATGAGTGAACTCACATTCACAATTGCTTCAAAGAGAATAAAATACCTAGGAATCCAACTTACAAGGAGTGTGAAGAACCTCTTCAAGGAGAACTACAAACCACTGCTCAATGAAATAAAAGAGGACACAAACAAATAGAAGAACATACCATGCTCATGGATAGAAAGAATCAATATTGTGAAAATGGCCATACTGCCAAGGTAATTTATAGATCCAATGCCATCCCCATTAAACTACCAATGACTTTCTTCACAGAATTGGAAAAAAACTACTTTAAAGCTTATATGGAACCAAAAAAGAGCCCGCATTGCCAAGACAATCCTAAGCCAAAAGAACAAAGCTGGAGGCAACACACTACCTGACTTCAAACTACACTACAAGGCTACAGTAACCAAAACAGCATGGTACTGGTACCAAACCAGAGATATAGACCAATGGAACAGAATAGAGCCCTCAGAAATAATACCACACATCTACAAACATCTGGTCTTTGACAAACCTGAAAAAACATGAAATGGGGAAAGGATTCCCTATTTAATGAATGGTGCTGGGAAAACTGGCTAGCCATATGTAGAAAGCTGAAACTGGATCCCTTCCTTACACCTTATACTAAAATTAATTCAAGATGGATTAAAGATTTAAATGTTAGACCTAAAACCATAAAAACCCTAGGAGAAAACCTAGGCAATACCATTCAGGCCATAGGCATGGGCAAGGACTTCATGACTAAAACACCAAAAACAATGGCAACAAAAGCCAAAATTGACAAATGGGATCTAATTGAACTAAAGAACTTCTGCACAGAAAAAGAAACTACCATCATATTGAACAGGCAACCTACAGAATGGGAGAAAATTTTTACAATCTCTCCATCTGACAAAGGGCTAATATCCAGAATCTACAAAGAACTTAAACAAATTTACAAGAAAAAATCAAACAACCCCATCAAAAAGTGGGCACAGGATATGAACAGACACTTCTCAAAAGAAGACATTTATTCAGCCAACAGACACATGAAAAGATGTTCATCATCACTGACCATCAAAGAAATGCAAATCGAAACCACAATGAGATACCATCTCACACCAGTTAGAATGGCAATCATTAAAAAGTCAGGAAACAACAGGTGCTGGAGAGGATGTGGAGAAATGGGAACG
>NW_012106509.1:834870-836044 GCF_000951045.1 Mandrillus leucophaeus | reverse complement strand
ACTTATTCCAAAATTGACCATATAGTTGGAAGTAAAGCACTCCTCAGCAAATGTAAAAGAACAGAAATTATAACAAACTGTCTCTCAGACCACAGTGCAATCAAACTAGTATTCAGGATTAAGAAACTCAATCAAAACTGCTCAACTACATGCAAACTGAACAACCTGCACCTAAATGACTACTGGGTGCATACAGAAATGAAGGCAGAAATAAAGATGTTCTTTGAAACCAATGAGAACAAAGACACAACATACTAAAATCTCTGGGACACATTTAAAGCAGTGTGTAGAGGGAAATTTATAGCACTAAATGCCCATAAGAGAAAGGAGGAAAGATCTAAAACTGACACCCTAACAACACAATTAAAATAACTAGAGAAGCAAGAGCAAACACATTTAAAAGCTAGCAGAAGGCAAGAAATAACTAAGATCAGAGTAGAACTGAAGGAGATACAAACACAAAAAACCCTTCAAAATATCAATGAATCAAGGAGCCGGTTTTTTGAAAAGACCAACAAAATTGATAGACCACTAGCAAGACTATTAAAGAAGAAAAGAGAGAAGAATCAAATAGATGCAATTAAAAAATGAGAAAGGGGATATCATCACCAACCCCATAGATATACAAACTACCATCACAGAATACTATAAACACCTCAACGCAAATAAACTAGAAAATCTAGAAGAAATGGATAAATTCCTGGACACATACACCCTCCCAAGACTAAACCAAGAAGAAGTTGAATCCCTGCATAGACCAATTATAGGTTCTGAAATTGAGGCAATAATTAATAGCCTACCAACCAAAAAAAGTCCATGACCAGACAGATTCACAGCCAAATTTTACCAGAGGTACAAGGAGGAGCTGGTACCATTCCTTCTGAAACTATTCCAATCAATAGAAAAAGAAGGAATCCTCTCTAATTCATTTTATGAGGCGAACATCATCCTGATACCAAAGCCTGGGAGACATACAACAAAAAAAGAGAATTTTAGACTAAAATCCCTGATGAACATTGATGCAAAAATCCTCAATAAAATACCGGCAAACTGAATCCAGCAGCTCATCAAAAAGCTTATCCACCATGATCAAGTTGGCTTCATCCCTGGGATGCAAGGCTGGTTCAACATATCCAAATCAATAAACATAATCCATCATATAAACAGAACCAAA
>NW_012106509.1:819137-830622 GCF_000951045.1 Mandrillus leucophaeus | reverse complement strand
ATATACCCAAAGGATTATAAATCATGCTGCTATAAAGACATACACACATATGTTTATTGCAGCATTATTCACAATAGCAAAGACTTGGCACCAACCCAAATGTCCATCAATGATAGACTGGATTAAGAAAATGTGGTACATATATACCATGGAATACTATGTAGCCATAAAAAAGGATGAGTTCATGTCCTTTGTAGGGACACGGAGGAAGCTGGAGACCATCATTCTGAGCAAACTATCGCAAGGACAGAAAGCCAAACACCACATGTTCTCAATCATAGGTGGGAATTGAACAATGAGAACACTTGGACACAGGGTGGGGAACATCACACATTGGGGCCTGTTGTGGGAGGGATAGCATTAGGAGATATACCTACTGTAAATGATGAGTTAATGGGTGCAGCACATCAACATGACATATGTATACATATGTAACAAACCTGCACATTGTGCACACATACCCTAGAACTTAAAGTATAATAATAATAATAAATGAATAACCTTTTGAGGAGGTACTATTATAATCTCCATATTACAAATGAGAAAACTGAGGGATAAGAGTTCAAGTCATTAGTATCATACTGGAGGCAAAATTCAAGCTCAGGAAGCCTGGCTGAAGTTGAACTCTTAGAACTACACTACACCACTTCTCTCTCATGATGTGGTGTTCTAGGTACCTCTCAAACAAACCTCACATGAGCAATCCAACAAGAATTGTTCTTCCACAGAATTGGAACAAATGGTATATCATATTTTGTGTCATATATCTGATGGGATTTAAACATTTTGTAATTTATATTTAGGTACGTGTGTGCATATGTATCTACACACATATATACGAATCTATATTAGTATAACCTAGATCTATTTCATGGAGGAGGAGGAAAGAGTAGTATCAATAATAGTAAAAACAGTTACAAACATTTATTGAATATTTATATCAGACACTGTGGTCAGTACTTTTCATGCAGTATTAATTTAATTTTCGTCAGAATTTTTGATAGGTATTATTGTTTGTTATCATCTACTTTTTTCAGATAATAAAACTAAGGATTAGGTAAGTAACTTTTCGTGAGCCATGGGTTCTCAAGGTCTTGTGTAGAAGATACACATCATTAGAGGAAACTAGAACTCAAGTCCTTTGTTCTGAGGAGCTGTAAGGATGAAGCTCCCATTTCCTGATATGGGTGATCTGCTAGAGAAATCAGAAGCATGGTTTTTAAACGTTTTAACTTTGGGGTGTCTATTAGATATCCATCATCCAGGAGAGGATGGGATGCAATGGACAAAAGAGGGGATTGGTTAAGGTAGAGACACTGAGAGCTCATTCAGCATAAAACAAGGGGAGCCTGAGGATGTAAGCAGACTCAGATTATAGGAACATAGCTGTGTCCGTGGATTTAAGTAAAAATAAGTTCTCATCTTACAAATCTCACTAAGCAAGCTATGATCAAATTTGAAATATTTATTTGCAATTACCAAAATGTGTTAAATATAAGTCATTTCTTATTATTAAATAAAACATATTAAAAGCAGTATAGCTTTACCTGCAAATAACAGGCAGAAAAAGAAAAGAAACACATAAAAATACATCGAAGTTTTTGTTTTTGTTTTTGTTTTTTCAGACGGAGTCTCACTCTGTTGCCAGGCTGGAGTGCAGTGGCATGGTCTCCACTCACTGCAACCTCCACCTCCCGGGTTCAAGCGATTCTCCTGCCTCAGCCTCCCGAGTAGCTGGGACCACAGGCACATGCCTCCATGCCCAGTTAATTTTTGTATTTTTAGTAGAGACTGAGCTTCACCATGTCAGCCAGGATGGTCTCACTCTCTTGACCTCGTGATCCGCCCGCCTTAGCCTCCCAAAGTGCTGGGATTACACGGATGAGCCACTTTGCCCAGCCACATCTAAGTATTTAACGGAGGGTGGGCCGGGCGCGGTGGCTCAAGCCTGTAATCCCAGCACTTTGGGAGGCCGAGGCGGGTGGATCATGAGGTCAGGAGATCGAGACCATCCCGTCTAACATAGTGAAACCCCGTCTCTACTAAAAATACAAAAAACTAGCCGGGCGAGGCGGCGGACGCCTGTAGTCCCAGTTACTCGGAGGCTGAGGCGGGAGAATGGCGTGAACCCGGGAGGCGGAGCTTGAGGCGGGAGAATGGCGTGAACCCGGGAGGCGGAGCTTGCAGTGAGCCGAGATCGCGCCATTGCACTCCAGCCTGGGCGACAAGCGAGACTCTTTCTCAAAAAAAAAAAAAAAAAAAAAAGTGTTTAACGGAGGGTGACTACCTCACACACTCCTACTAAGAAAAGTCATGGAAGGTTAAAGATGGATTAATCTTTCCTGATTGCTTACATTTCCTCAGTGAAGAATATGTAAGTATGGAGAGAAAAGCAAAGTTGTTGAGAAAAGAGAAAATGTGAAGGGAGATGGAATGAATCTTGGATATGCAATTGAATTTCTAGGCAGCAGTAAGGGCGAATTTGAGGTTCACAGTTATTAATTAAATGTGAAACCCCTCTAGTTTTTCTGTGCATATACAGCATACAGCTGGATTTAAACAGGGTTTGTGGGGAAAGAATTTGAGAGTGTGAACAAAAGCATTAGGACATTTTTGAGGATAATAATGCTGCTGATGATGATGACAAAAGCTGGCCTTATAGTGTAGTGTTGATATGGTTTGAATGTCTTTTCCAAAAATCATGTTGAAAACTATTTCCCAAAGTGGCAGTATTGAGAGGTGGCAAATGGGTGATTTGATCATGAGGGCAGAGCCCTCTTGGATTAATGAATCAATAGGCTAATGGATTAATGGGTTATCATGCAAAGGGAAGTGGTAGCATTTTAAGAACAGAAAGAGAGACCTAAGATAGCACATTCACATGCTCAGCCCCCCTCCATGTGGTATCCTGTGTCATCTCTGGACTCTCTAGAAAGTTTCCACTAGCAAGAAAGCTCTCACCACTTGTGGCCCCACAACTTTTGACTTCTCAGCCTCCAGAACTATGAGAAATAAATTACTTTTCTTTATGAATTATTCCATATGAGATATTTTGTTACAAGCAACAGAAAACAGACTAATACAAATGAATACTATGTACCAGAAGGGAGCTATTCTTAGTATCTTATGTAAATTATTTATTCATCATAACAACTTAATATGGTATGTCTATTATTGTTGCTATTTAATAGCAAACTGTTGCAGAATGATTTGATAACTTATTGGAGTTTACAGCCAGTAAACGGGGAAGGCAGGGAAATGCTCTTACAAGCCAGGTAGTCTGGCTTTGTATACTAATAATTCTACACCATCAGGGAGGACTGTGGTATCTACTGATTAGGGAGAGGATTGAGAACACCTAGAAGAAAGAAAAGAACACCTAGGAGAAAGGTAATGAAATGGCAGGAGAATCTATGAATTGTGGGAAGAATCAATGAATTGTAGAGTAAAAAGAACGAATGTTGGAGTTAGGATCTTCAAAGGAGTATACTAGAAAATGAGGAAGGGTTGGTTGGAGAGTGGAAGGCTTGAAATTAAAGATTATAAAGGAAGTGCATATATTTGGAATGATAAGGTCTAGAATGCAATCCTGCAGAAGTGTGACTAATGTAATAAAGTTCAAGGTCTCTGGAGGAAAAGAGATCAAAGAAGTGAGAGACCAAAGTAGTGGAAATACTGTGTAGCAGTATTGAAGTCATCAAGACAGAACTAGTTTTGAAGGGAATTACTTAAATCCAGGGACTAAAATGGTCAACGAATAAAGTGAATTGACACTTAGCTGGTGAATGATGGAGGATGGAGTTGCCAGATTTAGCAAATAAAAAATACAGGATGCCCAGATACATTTGAATTTCAGATTTTTTAAAATGAATATTTTTAGTATAAGTATGTCTCAAATATGGCATGGAACATACGTACACCAAAAAATTATTTGTTGTTCATCTGAATGTCAAATGTAGCTGAGCATCTTGTATTTCATCTGGCAACCCTATTACTGGAACCAATATCTCAACTCAAATTTGTCTTACTTACAGGCTGAATTCCTAAACTGGATAGGATAGATCTTTACCACTAGTATTAATTTAAGCAAACAGAGCAATGAATAAGTTTTACCAAGTCAGAATTTTATTCCTAGTTGGCTAAATTAGAGTAAGTATATTCCAGGATCTTATAATAATATATCCACATGAAAATATGAATGCATATGGCATTTTGTGAAAGCAAAAGTATTTTCACAGCATAAGTTGCATTCTAAAATTTTTATCACTAGTTACATGTGTAATAGGATGCCAGTGGGCAAGCTCCCTGATCATCTCTTGGTTGTTAATTCAGTTTAGTGAATACATTCAATTATAATGACAGGAAAATAGCCTATGCATTATCACAAATCATCTTTCATCTCTGATATAAATGAAAAGATTACTTTCAATAATTCCATAGTTATATTTAAAGCAAATTTAGCATTGTGTTTGAAGTTATGCTTTTAAAAGCAATAGGTCCCACAATTTGGAACCAATACTGTAAAAAGATCTGTCATTTAAATAGGGCTTCTTTTCTTTTCATAATGCTATTTCATTATTAATTTACTATTTATTGAATTATATAGACAAAATCATGAAAGATAGGAATATATGTGTATTAAAGAGAATAGAAATTGAAGTAATTTCAAATGGGTTAAACATACAAATACATTCTAATATAGTTATATGTTGATTTTATAATCCATTAGGACCCTAAGTGTTTTCATATTATGGACTATTCCTGTGAAACCTATAAATGATATAGGAAATATACATGGATTATATATTACTAAAATATTTTCATAAATATTTCATAAAATTAAAACGTTATAACTTTTAAAGATATCTTATATTTTATTTTATTTTTAATATTTCATATTAAAATACAAATATAATTATAATTTATAAAATATAATTTATAAAATAAAAATATTTTATAAAATTATTTTTCAAAGTAATTGTATATATATCATCTCAAATATTTCCACAATTCTGTGAAGAAGATAGAATAGGTATAATAATAATTTTTTTCTGTAAATAAGAAAATTAAGGAAAAATGGAAAGCTTAAAATGTCACGAGCTATCAAATGGGAGAGTTGGTTCAAGAACCAGATATTTCTATTATTGGTTCTGTGTTCTTTTTACTGAAATAACTTACTTCCTAAGCTGCTCCTATTTGTTTATACTGTACCATGCCATTTCTGTTTTTATTAAAATTATAATTAACAGCTCTTAGAGATCACTTTATAATTCTTGATAACACATTATTGGAATCTCACTAAAATCATTGTTTAAAAATTGTTAAGAATGCAAAAACTGGATATTACTGTATCCAGCTAAGATAGGGTAATGGGGACCAGATTTAGCCTCCTAACTGAAACAACCTTAAACAGACAAAATATTTGCAACACTAGTTTTCAAGAGACAAAAGAGAGTTTCTTCATCAACAAAAGAGAGTGATCCCCGAGAGACAGGAAACACTCAAGAAAGAAAAGGTAAGCTCGACAATTTTCCTACTGTCTTTAGATACTTTCCAGACTGTGACACAAAAACAGCAAACCCAGGCAGAGGCTGGCAGACTCCCTGAGTTGAGTTGGTCTGGTAGTATTGGGAGACCAGGTAGCTAGAGTCCTCAAGGGAAAGAGATCTAACAAGTGTTTTTCTCAAAGTATTCAATAAGTTATTATCATGCATACATGTGAGGAAAATACTCAAGGACAGAAAAAGAACCACTCGAAATGACTAGAGTTGACAGCGTCCAGTTCTCACATAGGGCCAAGAATGGTGCCATTTCCCACCAGCCACCCTGGAAATCACATAATTCATGGCATTGGGTGGAAAGCACAGAACGATCTTGCCTCATTCATGAGAATCAGCCTTAGATCAAGCATTGCTCTGATCCCATCTAGAAGAAATCTTGAACACATGAGCCAAAAATATCAAACTCTCTTTAACTAACTAAATTGCATCCCAG
Source organism: Mandrillus leucophaeus (assembly GCF_000951045.1). Classification (NCBI taxonomy): domain Eukaryota; kingdom Metazoa; phylum Chordata; class Mammalia; order Primates; family Cercopithecidae; genus Mandrillus; species Mandrillus leucophaeus. The sequence goes on along the minus strand of NW_012106509.1, from coordinate 824,628 downwards.
AACAAAGTTCAAAACTATTTATAGGAACACAAAAATATTTAACATCTCATAAGATAAAATTCATGATGTCTGGCATCCAATAAAAATGATCACACATACAAAGAAACAGGAAAATATAACATAACCCATAACAAAGAGAGCTATCAAACAAAAGATCAAAACTGACACAGATATTATAATTAGAAGAAAAAGGCACAAAAACAGTTATAACTGTATTCCATATGTTTAGAAAATTATGTAAATACATACAATATATAAACAAGACTCAAATTGAACTTCTAAATATGAAAGCTACGATGTGAGATGCAAAATACGCTGGATGGAAATAACAGCAGATTAGGTCCTGTAGAAAAAAATTAGAAAACTTATGGACAAAACAAAAGAAACAATTTAAAATGAAATGCTGAGTAAAACAGTAAAAACAGCAACAAAGATGAGCAAAGGGTCAGTCAGATATGGGGCAGTTCCCAGAGTCAGCAAAGGGGAACAGAAAACACCTGAAGAAATAATAGCTCAAAATTTTGCAAATATGATGAAAACTATAAATCCATAGATCCAAGAAGCTAAATTAACTCCAAGCCCTAAACATCATTACTGAATTGTCAAAGCCACATTATATACAGAAAAACAGACAAGAATGACAGCAGATTTCTATCACTGAAGGTCAACCTAGATTTCTATATTCAACAAAGACATCTTTTAAAGATGAAGGTGAAACACAACAAATCTGAAAGAATTCATCACCAACATACCCATACTATGGGAAATGTTAAAGGAAGCTTTAGACAGATAGATATATGAATCTGTAAGAAGAAATGAAAAGACTGGAAAGAGTAATTTATGGGTAAACATATACAATTTTAAAAAATTATTTAAATATCTCTAAAAGATAATTGGCTATCTTTAATTTTTTTCATAACTGACTAAACAAAAACAATAGTAATGTATTGAGGGGTTTATACTTATGTAAAAGTAAAGTTAATAAAAAATAGCAGAAACTGGGAGAAGAGAAATCAAAGTACACAATTGTAGGTTCTTATACTGTATGTCAAGAGGAATAATATAACTTGAAAAATTGTGGTAAGTTAAAGAAACCCTAAAGCAACCATTGAGATAACTAAACAAAGAATTACAATAAGTAAGCCAACAAAGGAGACAAAATGGAATCATAAACATCTGTTTACTTTGATTAATCCAAAAAGAGCCAGAAAACGAGGAAAGAGGGAGCAAAGAATAGATGGAACAAACAGAAAACAAGTATCAAGATGATAGATTTAAACCTACTCAAATTCATAATCACATTAAAAGTAAATTATCTTATTGTCACAATTAAAAGGCATAAATTATTAGATTGTTTTTTAATTAAGACCTAACTATATGCTTTCTACAAGAAATTCACTTTAAGCATAAAGTAACAAATAGGTTAAAACTGAAATGGTGCAAAAATTATGTCACACTAACATGGATCAAAAGGCAATTGGAATGGCTATATTCATACCAATTAAAGTAGATTTCTGAGCAATGAAAATTAGCAGGGATAAACAGTGTTTTATAAAATACAAGTGTCAATTTATCTAGAGAGCATCCAATCAGTTACGAACCTAATAACAGAGTTTCAAAATATATAAAGCCCAAACTATATAGAATTAGAATGAAAAAATAGAAAACTAGAAAATTATACCATTAAGTCAGATATCTTAATAACTCTCTCAATAATCAATGATAGAATAAAAGGACAGAAAAATTGGTAAGAATTAGAAGACTTGAGCGACATTATCAACAACCTGACCTAATTGCTTTTATAGAACATTTCACCCAGCAACAACAAATATACAGTGTTTCATGTGAACATGGGAAATTGACCAAGACTGGTCATACTATGGGCAATAAAACAAATATTAATAATTTAAAAGGATTCATGTCATGCAAAAATGTTCTCTCCATAGCGTAATTAAATTTTAAGCAAACAGAAGTATTTCTGGGAAATCGCCAAATATTTGAACAAAATAATATAATATACTTTAAAATACCTCATGGTTCAAAAAAACCAAAAGGGAAATTAGAAAGTATTTTTGAACTGAATGAAGACAAGAGTAAAACACACTTATTTGTGAGATGCTGATAAAGCAATACTGAGGGACAAATTTTTAGCACTAAATGCCTGTATTTAAAAAAATAAAGATCACATGTCCAAAACTTCAGCTTCTACCTTAAGACATTAGAAAAAGGAGACAGATAAAATCCAAAGTGAGTAAAAGAAAGAAAATAAAATCAGAAGGAAAATTAATGAAATAAAAAAATGAAATCAATGTAACTGAAAGCTCATTCTTTAAGAAAATCAATAAAATCGACACTCTTTCAGCAAGATCATAAGGAGAGAGAGGAAAATACAAATTACCCAATAAGGAATGAGAGAGGTGACATCACTAAAGACACCACAGACATTAAAAGGATGATTAGTGTATATGACAATTTCATGCCAAAAAAGTCAAAACTTAAATTTATTTGACAAATTATTTAAAAGGTACAAACAAGATTTCAAGAAGAAATAGATAACCTAAATAATCTATACCTTTTAAATAAATAGAATATGAAGTTTAAAAGCTTCCCTAGAAGAAAACTCTAAGCTCAGATGACTTCATTGGTGAATTCTAGCAAACTTTTAAGGATGAAATATACCAGTTCTGTACTCCTCCAGAAAATGAAAAAGGAGCATCTTCTTCCCTCATTCACTCTATAAAGCCAGTATTACCCTGAACCAAAACCAGATTTTACAAAACAAGAAAACTACAAATCAGTATCCTTTGCGAGCATAAATGGAATAATTTTAAACAAACATCTTGCAAAACAAATTCAACAACATATCAAATGAAAAAAAAAATCAGGATTAAGTCAAGTCCATCCTACAAAGAAAGGGCTAGTTTAACATGTGAATGCTAATCAATGTAATTCACCATATTAACAGACTTAAAAAGAAAAAATGATATGATCAGCTCAGTAGACATCAAAAAAGTATTTGACAAAATACATCAGCCATTGTTGATTTAAAATTCCCAGCAAAGTAAGCATAAAGGACAACTTCTTCAAACCAATAAAGGACATCTATGAAAACATATATAACAGAAAAAGACTAAATGCTTTTCCACTAAAATCAGAAACAACAAAAATGTCATATCTTGCCACTTCTATTGTACTAAAGGTTTTATGAGTTCAATAAGGCAGAAAAATGACATTAAAGAAAAAACATCTAGATTGGAAAAAGAAGTAAAACTATCTTTATTCTTAGATCACATGATTGTCTATGTAAAAAAATCCAATTGAATCTACAAAATAACTTCCAGAATCATTAAGTAAATTTAACAAGGTTTCAGGATACAAAATCAATACATAAAAATGAATGACAGTTTTATACACTAGCAATGAGCAATTGTAATTTTAGATTTTAAAATGGTACTAAAGTCAAAAAAATAACATTCTGGCAAGGTTGCAAAGAAAAGAAAACACTCATACACTGTTGGTGGAAATGTAAATTAGTTCAACTATTGTGGAAAGCAGTATGACGATTCCTCAAACAACTAAAAGCAGAACTACCATTTGACCTAGCAATCCCATTACTGGATATACACCCAGATGAATATAAACCATTCTACCATAAAGACCCATATATGCAAATGTTCGTTGCAGCACTATTCACAATAGCAAAAACACGGAATCAACCTAAATGTCCATCAATGACAGATGGGATTAAAACTGTGGTACATATACACCATGGAATATTACGCAGCCCTATAAAAGAACATCATCATGTCTTTTGTGGAAACACGGATGGAGCTGGGGGCTATTAGCCTTGGCAAACTAACACAGGAACAGAAAACCAAATACTGTATGTTCTCACTTACAAGTGGGAGCTAAATGATAAGAAATTATAACACAAAGAAGGAAACAACAGACCCTGGGGTCTATGTGAGTGGAGAGAGTGGGAAGAAGGAAAAGAGCAGAAAAGATAATATTGGGCATTGGGCTTAATACCTGAGTGATGAAATAATCTGTGCAACAAACCCCTGTGATGCTTGTTTACCTCTATAACAAATCTTCACATATACCCACAAACCTAAAATAAAAGTTTAAAAATAAATAAATAACCTCAAGAATAAATGTGACAAAATACGTGAAAAAATATTACAGTTAAAACTAAGAAACATTGCTTAAAAAATTAAAGAAGACCTAAATATTTGAAGAGGCATACTGTATTCATGGATCAGAAGACTCAGTGTTACTAAGATGTCGAAAAATTCAAAACTTCATCCATAAATAGACTCAGCACAATCTCAATAGAAATCCAAGCAAGATTTTGTAGAAATTGACAAGCTGATTCTAAATTTATCATGGAAATGGAAAAGACGTAAATAGCCAAAATAATGGGAAAATAAGATAAAGGTTGGAAGATTAACACTACCTTCTTTCAAAGCTATAAAATTTTAATAATCATAATGATGTGGAGTTGATATAAAAACACAGGCATAGATCAAAGGAAAAGAATAGAGAGTCCAGAAATAGATCCATATATATATGGACAACTGATTTTGACCAAGGTGTAAGGGCAGTCCAGCATACAAGGGTAGTCTTTTAAACAAATTATTCTGGAAAAGTGGGGTATGCCAAAAAATGAATTCTTAATCCATAACTTGCACTGTATACAGAAATTAACTCAAAATGGATCATAGACTTAAATGTAAAATGGAAAACTACAAAATTTCTCAAAGAAAACTTTTGAGAAAATCTTTGTGAATTTGGGTAAAGGCAAAGATTTCTTAGATATGACACCAAAAGCATGATCCAGAAAAAATAAGAATAAAGTGAATTTCAACAAAAGGTACACACCTGCTCATCAAAATACACTGTTGAGAGAATGAAAAGATAAGACTATGAGACTAAGGCAAAAAAATTGCAAATCTTATTTTTGATGAGGGTGTATATTCAGAATATGTTTTGAAACTCCTCAACTTTAATACAAACAGCCCAATAAGAAAGAGAAAAAACTCTTTGAACAGACACTTCACCATATAAGGTATATGGATAGCAAACAAGACTCAACATCAACAGTTATTAGGGAAATGCAATTTAAAACTACTATAAGATACAACTACACACCTAGATATTTATTAGGATGACTAAAATGTAAAAGACTGGTCACTCTAAGTGTTAATAAGATTGTGAAGGAACTTGAATTCTCATACACTGCTGGTGGGAATTTTTTTTTTTTATCCCTCATCTCCTTCCCATCCCTTCCCCTAATCCCCAAAGTCTACTGTATTATTCTTTCTTTTTTTTTTCTTTGACAGAGGCTCACTCTGTTGTCCAGGCTGGAGTGCAGTGGTGCGATCTTGGCTCACTGCAGCCTCCACCTCCCAGGTTCAAGTGATTCTTGTGCCTCAGCCTCCCAAGTAGCTGGGGCTACAGGAGTGTACCACCACGCCTGGCTTTTTTTTTT
>NW_012106509.1:784346-819052 GCF_000951045.1 Mandrillus leucophaeus | reverse complement strand
CCTCACCTTAAGTGATCCTCCCTACTTGGCCTCCCAAAGTGCTGGGATTTCAGGCATGAGCCACCCTGCCTGGTCCCATTGTATCATTCTTATGCCTTTGCATATTCATAGCTTAGCTCCCTCTTATGATTGAGAAAATATGATGTTTGGTATACCATTCCTGAGTTACTTCACCAAGAACAATAGTCTCTAATTCCATAGAGGTTGCTGCAAATGCAATTATTTCATTCCTTTTTATAGCTGAGTAGTATTCATATATATACATATACACATATGTATATACACATATATACACACATATATATACACATATATACGTATGTATATATGTATGTGCATATATACATAATATGTGTATATATACCACATTTTCTTTATCTACTTGTTGATTGATGAGCATTTGGGCTGGTTCCATGTTTTGGCAAACTGCAAATTGTGCTACCATAAACATGTGTGTGCAAATATAATTTTCATATAATGACTTCTTTTCCTCTGGGTAGATATCTAGTAGTGGGATTGCTGGATCAAATGATAAATGTACTTTTAGTTATTTAAGGAATCTCCACACTGTTTTCCATAGTGGTTGTAATAGTTTACATTACCGGACTGCTGGTAGGTATGTTTAACAGTATAATCACTATGAAACACGTTCTGTTGACTCAGAAAAAGTTTAACATTCATCCACCATATGACCCAGCCATTCCACTCTTAGGTATTTATTTAAGAGAAACAGAAACATATGTCCATGCAAATATTTAGACACAAATATTTATAAGAGCATGATTGGTAATAGCCAAATGTTCAAAACAATGCAAATGCCCATTGTAGACTTATCAATACAAGAGAATTACTACTTAGTAGTAAAACAGGAATGTACTATTGACACATACTACAACATGGATGGATCTCAAAATAATTATACTGAGTGAAAAAAGCCAGACCAGAAAATAATATGTACTATACATTCTATTTATATAAAATTCTAGAGAATGAAAGCTAATGCATAGTGACAGAAATATCAGAGATTGCCCGGAAAAGGCATCGAAGGAAGATGCAAAGGTTTAGGAAGAAAGGTTATGAAGGGGCAGCGGGAAACTCTGGGGTGACTGGGCGCGGTGGCTTATGCCTGTAATCCCAGCACTTTGAGAGGCTGGGGCAGGTGAATCATTTGAGGTCAGGAGTTCGAGACCAGCCTGGTGAAACCCCTTCTCTATTAAAAAATACAAAAATTGGCTGGCCTTGGTGGCATGCATCTGTAGTGCCAGCTACTTGGGAGGCTGAGGCAGGAGAATAGCTTGAACCTGGGAGACGGAGGTTTCAGTAAGCCAAGATCACACCTAAGCACTCCAGCCTGGACAACAGAGAGAGAGACCATCTCGAAAAACAAAAGAAAAAAGAACACTCTGGGGAGATGATGGATATATTTACTATCTTGATTGTGGTGATAGTTTCATAGATGTATACATACATTAAAAAATTACTGAAATATATTCTTTACATAATGTCCTCTAGGTTCATCATGTTGTTACAATAACAGGATTTCCTTCCTTTTTAAGGCTGAATAGCATTCCATCGGGTGAATACACTGCATGTTCTTTATCTATCCATCATTGATGGACACTTAGGTTGATTTCATATCTTGGCTATTTTGTATAATGCTACAATGAACATGGGAGTGCAGATATCTCTTCGACTTAATTATTTCATTTCCTTTAGATATGTACCCAAAGTTAAATAAGTCAGGAACAAAAAGACAAATACTGAATGATCTCACTTATATAGAAGATCTAAGTTGTATTGTGAACTCAATAGAAGTAGAGAGTAGAACTGGGGTTTCCTGGGTGGAGTAGGGGTTAGAGAGATGTTGGACAAAGGATACAAAATTTCAGGAAATTTAACTTAAAGAGATCTATTATACAACATGGTGACTATAGTTAATCAGAATGTACTATATTGTTAAAAATCACTGAGAGTGAATTTTAAGTGTTCTCACCACAAAAAAGTATTTCAGGTAATGCATATTTAATTAGCTTGATGGAGCCATTCTACTATATATACCTATTTTAAAACACCATGTTGTACACAATAAATATATACTATTTTTGCCAATAAAAAAATAAAAAATTCATTATTTTAAAAAATATATCTTTTAAATATTTGCAGTTTGTTCTATGTCAATCATAACTCAATAAAGCTGTTGTAAAGAAATCAAAACCCACAGTAATAAAGAAAAAAGGAAAGAGAATCACAATAAAAGTTTTGGAAACTGAAAAGCAACTGAAGGGGTTGGAGAGCAAGGGAAAGGAGAACAGTAGGACAAATACCTAATGCATGGGTGACTTAAAACCTAGACAACAGGTTGATAGGTACAGTAAACCACCATGGCATATGTATGCCTATGTAACAAACCTGCACATTCTGTACATGTATCTCAGAACTTAAAGTAAAATTTTAAAAAAGAAAAGCAACTGAATTAGTGGCAACTTACGAAAGATCTAAGAAAACTAGATTTAAGGAGGCACCATGGAAAATCAAGGAGTTCTGGGCCTTAAACCAAAAATGTCTCCAGAACTGTTGACCACAGGTACGCTTGAAGATAAGATGAGAACTGAAATGTTCATACAGAGAGATTCTTTGTTAGATTCCAGTGTCCTCTGTTTTACCCTAATAAAACCATGGAGATTAGTTGTCTAAAGAAAATAAACAAGATATTCTATGAGTCAGACACAAGACACAAGAGTGGATTGTTCTCCTGAAAACAGGAGGATGAATTGAACATACGCCCACCAGTTCTCTTCTCCAGAGTACCCAGAACACTCACAGCCAGGCCACTCCTCTCCAAAAAGGAGACTTAGATGATCTTTCCTTGGAAACCAGACCAGCACAAGACGAAAAATCTGAAGGCAAAGGTATAAAACAGTGCAATATGATCATTCTACAATGCAGCTAACAGTCAACACGCGCCAGCCATGCTACCAAGATTTCCAGTAATCGTATGAACCTCTGATTCTTAACTATGAGCAAAAATCCCAAGGTTACAAGACACCTGAGAAAAGTTCCTAGGAGAACATTGAGCAGTAAGGGAAATTAATCATGGTTTATCTTATCATTCCATTATGAATGGTGCTTACATGCTATAATAATGTAGACACATAATTTAATCTAAGCAAGATAACAATTGTATTGAGAAATGAAAATATAGAAAGATACTTCACGCATTATGGGAGTGAGTGGAGGAAAGAGGTGATTTCTGGTACTTTGAACTGGGAAGTCAGTTGATAATGCTTAAAACTGTCAAGCCAAAAAGTATAGTTCCGTTGCATAATCTAGAGACTCAACTCATGCCAAACGAATCAGCAAAACTTGTGTATGGAGTTGCTTCTGAGACAGGGAAAATGAAGGGAGGGGATGAGTGCAGTAGATTTTCATAAAAGCCTTGTTGAACTATTTGAGTATGTATAACTTTGATTAAAATGGGAACCAAAAGAAGGATTTATATCAAGTATAGACTTTTAATTACAGCACATTCAAGTGCTACAGCACGAATGTCTAAGAATAATGATGCCCTGATGTTCCTTAGGAACATCAGATTGCCCTCTGCAGCAAAATTGAAGCATAGCAGATCACACTGGAGCTACATGGTGCTAACTTAAAGAGAGAAGAGGGCTTCCTAGGCAGCTAAAAAATGGAATGCAACCCGATTGAGGTTATTGGATTACCTGAAGAAAAAAACACACCAAACAGAAATAGTTATACCAGTAGTGGAAACAATTTAAAGTAAGAATCACTGGCAAATGCTAGCAATGCCCATTGCAGACTTGCCCAAGGAAGATGCTGCCCTGCTTATACCCTAATGGGTCCTGTGGCTCTTCTATCCCTACTGAGGAGATGGATTCTCCCATTTGTCATTACCTGCTGCCATTAGACATTTGAGTGGCTTAGCCAACTCCCCTTTATTCTGATTCCAGGCCCATGACAAAGCTGATCTACAAAGATCAAATGTACTCTTTGGAGGACACAAATATTCAGTACCTTGGTAGCTGGATTTCTGATTAGAAATTAATGTAACTTACATCCTTCTTTTGATATAAGTTAATGTAAGTTCATGTCTAAGAGGTTAATCAACATTTACTATACTAGAAAATAAGATATTTTTAGTTTATAATTATGGATTAGTGGAAATGAAATAGGGAGTCATGTTTTTAAAACTACCAGGGGTTATATATATATGAGATAAATCTGAAGAGCAGTATATCTTCTTATTTTAAATGTCAAATTATCTTTGGGAGTAAAAATTTTCTTTCTCTCAGTTGTAATGAGCCTAGGAAAAGTGGAAAATGTTTGAATGCTTTGAATGTAAATGGACAATAAACTAGTTCAGATGAAGCAATTTAACCAAATTGTAATTGTTTTCATGATGTTTAAAAAACACAATTACATTTTTTTTAATCTCTGGACTTGAATATAGAACACAGAATATATCTACTGTGTAAATGGCCATTTCAGTGAACTGAATGGTGCCCTAGTGGTCTTGAGAAGATAATGCAATTCACAAAAGGCTTAAATTATTCCCCAGGCACCATTTACACAGTGCGAGTATGTATCTTGTTAAAGTCAAAGTGCAGTTTATGTAGAGGCCATAATTTGTCTTGGCCAAGAGGTTATTTCAAATGGAATATTCGGAGTTTAATCATTCACTTAAGAAATATATGTATTTAAGGAAAAATTAAAATGATACAAAGTATCAAATCAGTTTTTACAAAATGAAGAAATATTTTTAATTAACTTTTAAATTCTGATTTGTGTACTAGCATTTCTTAGAATTTAATTATTGCATGTGGTATGTGATAAAAGGGAGACATAGAAGGATCCCTGGGATAAACCCTCTAGGCCAGAAGTATGAAGCCATAGAACATAGGGCCATAGAACATAAAAACTCTTTATCTTTCATAGTTTATTTTACTCCGGATTCCCTCATTTTAGATGTTTAGGTAAGACGTAATATTCGTAGACATTTCTACGTCTAAGGCAGAAATGAATCAGTGATTTCAAGCACTAATTTGAGAATATCTGCAGTGCCTCTGATTTCAGTGAAAACATAATGGCACCTCCAATGAGATGTTGACCATTCTTGGCTCTGTATTATAAAACAGAAGGTGAAACAAGAAATGAAACCAAGAGAAACATGAAAAAAAATGTAGTCAATCAACCGTGTATTTTGGATATCCATGACTGTAAGCATTTAGCTTGACTGGCTTTCACTCTGTATTGCATAGGGCAATTTCCTCTTATACAGATTAGTCAGTGATGCATTTCCCTGTGTCTACTGCTTTGAATATTTGACACTTGTTCCTACCCTTTTTGAATATGCATTTACTTGTTAATTTAGCAAATATTTATTGAGATCTACCATGTGAAAATTATGGGTGGCTATTACTTCCAAACTCACTTTTACTTAATTCATCATTAGTCATAATGGACTATGTCCTTGACTAAAGTCTTTTTCACACTTACTCCACACTCCTCTTCAGCCTAATAATGTGTTTGGCCATTAACTTGCAGCATTCAGTGCTCTGATTAATTAAATTCCTTGATGGAGGAGGGAAGGAGAGAAGCGCTCATCTCATTGCTAACCGAAAGTGCTGTATGTCACCCTAAGCCTACACCTCCCTGAAAATCTTGACCTGAAATTTTCTTACCATGTTCTCTCAAATTCCTACTCTATCTCTCTGATATATCTAAAAGATATTTGAAAAAGAATAAGTCTATAAAAAGATCGACCATTTGAGAATTTTTTTCTTGCTTGTTTTGAAAAGGAATACTTATTATATCTCAAATGAAGACTTAATTTGTAGAATTTCAGGGAGTGCCGCAAAATGAAATAAGAATTTCAAGCAAAATTGAAACTTTTTTGTGTGTATATTTGTTGGGGATTGGGAGACTTAGAAATCCCATGTATGACAGGATAGTTGCTTCTTTTTCCTATAAGCCCAGCCCTGATCTCACTGAACCTGGGCAAATAACTACATCAATGTTACTAAGCCTAAAACTGTTTGATTATGTATTACATTGAGTGCAACCTAAAAGCAAGCATTTAGAGACTCTGGCCCAAAAATCAGCAAGGGTAGGAAAGTAAATTGTAAATGTATAGTGTGGGTACATAGGTAATGATGAGGTAAAAAGCCGGAAATTATAAAGCTATGTCTAAGAAATAATTAAGCTAAGTCTCTGATGCTAAAACATTCTAATATTCCAAACCATATGTATAATGCACTACAGTTATAGTTTTTTCAATAATTTGACTGGAGATTTTTGGAATGATTAACAAAATAAGAGAAAAGCTTACTTGTATATATGCATATTATCTATGAAATAAAATATTAATGATTATTTTAACAATACTAAAAAAGAACGCTTTGCCTTCACATATCTTAATGAGAATTAATAAATCTAAAAATAAAAGTATTTTATTTTTAAGAAGTACATCCTAAAGCCAGAAAGCAACAGCAGAAAATCTACTAGATACATTTAGATTTTTAATTCATATGCAAGCTATAACAAAGATCAACTTTCTCTCAGTTTTCACTGTAACATCTATACAATATTTTCCAAAGACATTTTCAAAAATAAAATATACAGAACCTGAACACATTGAAATAATGGAAATGATACAAACCCTGAACATGATGAAATACTAAAAATGAGAACATAACTTGAAGAAAATGGAAAACATAGGCAAATATGATTCTTTAAGATTTGTCAAATTTAGGGTTTGTAAACTCTACATTTCTTCATACTTTGATTTCCAGCTAATATGTTGAACTGTCATATATAGAAAGAGTGACAATTTTGCAAATTCAATGAAATACAAACCAGAGGCACTCTAAATATCAACAAGACTGTGCTGATTCTTTGCAGGAGGAGAAAAGAAGATAAAAAACTATTTGGAGAAATTCATTAGAAGAATAGAGAAGACATAAACAATATGATGAGTTTTAAAAAAGAGAACCACAGATAAAGAAGAAAATGAAGAGATAATGAGATTATTATCAATCCCTATTTGGGTATATTTTGAAAACAAAATTTACAAATTTCTAAAAAATGTTCCATCAGAATTGACTCAATACGAAATAAAGAGCTTGAGTAATCCTATGCATATATTTGATACATATTCCTTCTTTCTGCTGATGATAAAAATGTTGAAGAGGAAAAGTTCAAAGAATACATCCTCCAAAACCTTCCTAGAACCTTGCCTCCAGGTAGATGAAACACTATTAATCACAAATGTAATAGTGATGTGTCATGATTTAACTATAATTTTAGAATGACATGATTTATGCATGTAGAGTTTTAATGAGCACTGCTTTCTTTTCCAAAGAGGTTATAATTAATGGCTAATGCTATGCCAGCAATGTATTAGTCAGTAGTTTAGCAATCTTCCCACTTTTCTCCTTCCCACTCTCCCTGCTTTAGTTGATGGGGTTCATGGTTTCTTGTGTGGAAAATCACAAAAGCTTCCTAAATGGTTTTTTTCCAACCACAATTAATCTTTCTACTGATTAATTTTTAAATATTTTTAGAGATTTAGGTCAATTTCTGGTCTAGGGTAATTTTAATCTGTCAAAATATGTGAGCAGTTTCAGCCTGCAGTAATGATGTACTCTGATTTTCTCTGATCTGCTTCTTTAAAAACAATATGAACATATAAACATGTATATGTATAAAACAATGTTAAATCATTTCTAGAAAATAAAAACATTATAAATATACATACATATTTAATATGTACATATTTATGTGTGCATTTATGTCTTTACATAAATATAAGTATATACAAAGCAATATAAAAACAACATAAATATGTGTCTATATATGTATATGTGTGTGTGTGTGTACATATATATATTCAGCTATTTTCAAAATTTCCAAAGAAATTCAACCTTGTTAATTCTTAATAAAACCTATAAAATTCAATGTTTTCTCGTGTTAAAATATCAAGTATATTCATTTATTACTTCTTTGCCACCAAAGTGAGAAGTCAAATTAATCCCCAAAGCAAACAATTAGATTTTTGTTTATACCAAAAAATGCCCTAATATGTATTCATTTGGAAATTAAATTATTTAGAAATCTAATATTTATGAGCAAATACTGAACCAATAAATAACCTCAGACAACCTAATATAAAATTTTAGTGTTAAATGCCTTAGTATTTTGGTACCAAACAATCTAATATTAGACTTTCAGAAATGAGTATCATTGGGTCATGAGATAAACTGAAAGAATATATATAAGCACATTGGAAATAAAAAGAAACATAATTCAATATATACACCTATTTTAGCTGTGGGTCCGAAATGTTCTCTTTTAATATACATCACAATAAACATTATTATCTCCTAGACATAAACTGGAGTTTTAATGGCAGAATTTAGTTGTCAAGCATTAAGATTTTTCTATGATCAAATTAAGAACACTCTTAGGTATCCTTATTATATAAATATAATAAAATCAAAGTTAACAATGTTACTGTCCATGTTCTTTTTATTAGTGAAGCATGAAAAAATAATTCACCAAAAGTGCATTTGAGGAAATAATTCTATATGAAGAACAAGACAGAAAGAAAAATAAGGACCCAAAACCCAAAGTAACACGTAATACACATGTACACCCTCAATTAATGCACAATGAAATCGACTTGAAATATTCCACTATGTTATAACCATCGGTGCTCTCTGCAGAATGATTAAAGAAAAGAAAGACAAAGATTCAAATGACAAAATACATGCAAAAACACATTTTAAGCTATTTTATTTGGTTATTGTATAAGAAAAGGATTTTTAAAATGAGATATTTTGATGATCAAAAAGTCAATATTTTTGCTATAGTTAAATGATGCCAAAATAGACACCTAAATGAAAAGAAAAATATTCCTGACACAAAAATAATATTACTTTTAAAGTTTAAAGAGTCTCTGAATTTAAGCTTACCCCAATAGCTATGACATAATGATATTCCATACATCGAATGAAATTAATACAAGAGGAGATGACTCTTTCATCACAGCAGGCAGACTAGAGTTTAAAAAAAATCCTGAATATGGATCAAGGTATTAGGTGTTTAAAGGGCAACTCAGGTAGATAGCACTACAGAAATATTTATCTTGACTGAGATTTTAATATACTATATAATTAAAGTTATTTTTAAGGAATGACATGATTTTAAGAAGAGCTGTTAAATTAGAAAAAAAATTCCTATGTTTTTTCTAAAAAATATACTTGACTAGATCTAAAGAGATTTATTTCGTCATTTATAATGATTGTTATACTTATGTAGAAGATACAGTGAAAGAAATCCTGCAGTTGCTCTACAATGCAAAAATTGTATTTTAAGTAATTCTCTTATGAATGCTCACAACTTCCTATTCTGATATAAATATCTGCTTTCATTAGAATGCCTCCCTGCCTGTGATAACATGCTCGGATTTTCTCATGTTTAAATATCATATCAAAGCTGAAACCTATTTTCAGTTACATTGCGTATGCCACAATTTTAAGTAAAATATATAGTATTACTTAGTAGTAATAGTAGTATTACTTAAACTAGAAAATGTGTATTTCTCAAAACAGAAATACATAAAAGACCTTAATTAAAGTACAGTTATTCATTGTTGATTTCTTTGCCAAAGATTAGCCCCATTCTGGCTTCATTGAAAACACATAAAATTACAGCTATTGCTGAATATGTGTGTGTTTATCAAATTAAATAAGTTAATTTTTATTTTATGGGCAAAAAGAATGTATTGAATATTTTACACCAAAAGCTATATTTACATTTTAATCTCTCTCTTTTTTTTTAGTTCTAATAGCTTTACAGCAAATTCTTTAGGATTTTCTATGTATAAGATCATGCTATCTATGAATATAGTTTTATTTCTTCTTTTCCAATCTGAATGCCTTTTATTTTTGAATATCAAATAGAATAAAAAATACATTCCTTTTGCCCATAAAATAAAAATTAACTTATTCAATAAACACACGCAAGTATTCATCTGTAGCAACAATTGTATGTATTTTAATATTAAATGCATTCTTTGTATGCTTTGATATGTGTTATTTAACATGAGAAAATCCAAGCATGTTATCACAGACATGGAGTTATTCTAATGAAAGCAGATATTTATATCAGAACAGGAAGCTGAACAAGTATTCAGCTAAAGTATGGTAAGCACAGATCATACTTTTGTGGCTGGGACCATTTTTCTTAAAGATATATATTATTTAAAAGAAGGATTTATTACAGAAATGTTTAAGTAGCCTTATAACATTGTATTGACATGTATCCATGGACTGCTAAGTTTAAAATGTTTAAATACCATCTTACCAAACCACATGAACATCTCAATAGATGCAGAGAAAGCATCTGACAAAATCTAGCACCCTCTTATGATAAGAAGTATTCAAGAAACTGGGAATCGAAGGGAACTTCTTCAACTTAATATAGGGCACCTATGAAAAAAACACAGCTAAGATGATACTTAATGATGAAAGAATGGATGCTTTCTCCCTACTAACAGGAACAATACAAGGATACCCACTCTTGCCACCTCTATTTAGCATTGTACTGGAGAGTCCAGACAGTGCAGTTAGGCACAAAAAAGGAATAATAGGCATCAAGACTGCAAATGAGGAAATATACTATCTCTGTAGATGGCATGATCTTGTACATAGAAAATCCTAAAGAATTCACTGGAGATGTATTAGAACTAATAAATGAGTTTAACAAGACTGCAAGATACAAGATCAATAAACAAAAATAATAAATTTCCATAAGTTAGGAATGGGCAATCCAAAAATGAAATTAAGAAAACAATTGCATTTACAATGCATTAGAAAATAAAATACCTAGAAATAAATTTAGCAAAAGAGATGCAAGCTTGTATTCTAAAACTCCAAAATATTGTTGAAAGATCTAAATAATTGAAGAGACATCCATGGTGATAGATATGAATGTATAACTCTGTTGAGATTTCATGCAAAATTGTTTTAATTAATGATAAGCAAATGGCTCTTAGGTAAGTTTGAGTATTTTTTTCTTTTTATTTATTTATTTATTTTATTATACTTTAACTTCTGGGATACATGTGCAGAATGTGCAGGTTGCAGCAAACCACCATTGCACATGTATACTCTGTTGAGATTTCAACAATTTCCAAGTTGATCTACAGATTCAGTGAACTCTCTACCAAAATTTCAGAAAGTTTTTTTGCATAAATCGACAAGCTGATCCTAAAATTCATATGGAAAGTCAAGGGACCCAGAATAGCCAAACTAGTCTTGAAAAAGAACAGCAAGGAACTGAGTTGGAAGACTTACAATTTCCAGTTTCAGAACTTACAACAAAACTATAATAATCAAAACAATTTGGAACTGGCCAAGGATAGACATAGGTCAATGGACCACAATAGAAATCCAGAAATAATAGACATAGATCAATAGAATAAAATTGAGAGTCCAGAAATAATAGACATAGATCAATGGAATAAAATTGAGTCTAGAAATAAATCCTTACATTTATGGTCAATTGGCTTTCAACAAGGGTGCTCAGACAATAAATTATCTCTTCAACAAATGGTACAGGGACACTGGATTATTTACATGCAAAAGAAGGAAGTGGATCCCTTCTCCACAACAAACACAAAAATTAACTAAAATGAATCTCAGACCTAATCATAAGATCTAAAACTATAAAATTCTTAAAAGAAAACATATATATGCTTATATGTATTTATGATTACTAAATATGTATTTATCTAAACATATTATTATATATATATTTTTGTGTATATGTGAATATACGTGTGTATGCATACACACACACACACATACATATAAATGGACTTCCAAAATTAAAAATGTTTGTCCTTCAAAGAACACCAACAAGCATTGAAAAGACAACCCACATAATGGGAGGAATTATTTGCAAATTATATACATGACAAGAGGCTTTTATCCAAAATACATAAAGAACTCTTACAACTTATTTAAAAAGATAAAAGAAACCAATTAAAAATGGGCAAAGGATCTGATTAGACACTTCTTCAAATAAGTTATAGAAATAGCCAATTAGCACATGAAAAGATGCTAAATGTCATTAATCATCAGAAAAATGTAACTCAAAACTACAATAAGATTCTGCTTCATGCACACTAAGATAGCTAAAACAAGAAGACCAATAATAAGAAGTTTTGGTGAGGATGTGGAGAAACTGGAACATTTATAAATTTCTGGTGAAAATGTAAAATTGTGCCACCACTTGGGAAAATAATTTAGCATTCCTTGAAGTATGAAACATAGGGTTACCATACCATGTGCACCAGTAATTACATACATAGGGTGTATATATATGTCTCAAAATGACACGTATATGTTCATACAAAAACTTCTGCACATATATTATAGCAGCATTATTCACAATAGCCAAAAAGCAGAGGCAACCCAAATGTCCATCAATTGATAAATGGATGAACAAAATGCAGTGTGTCCATCAATGAAATATTATTTGCCAATAAAAACGAATGAAAATGAAGTTCTAATACATGATATCATATAGCTTAATCTTGAAAACGTTATGCTTATTCAAAGACACTACTGACAAAAGAGTTGGGGAAATGAGGGTAATAAAGAGGGACTGCAAATGGGTATGATGAGTTTTTTGAAAAGGGTATTGAAAATGTTCTAAAGTTAGACTGTGGTAATGTTTGCACAACTCAGTAAATATGCTAAAAAGCCATTGAATTGCACACTTTTCTTGGGTGAGCGAAATGGCCTATGAATTATAACTCAGTGAAGCTATTTTTTTAAATGTCCATCTCAGTTATAGGATTAAGATGGCAGACAGGAGGCAGAACTAGCTTGCAGCTCCTGCCCAGACAGACAGAGCAGTGTGTGGTGACTCACATCATGAACTTTTGCTCCAAGAACCACCAAAGGGAAAGCTGAGAGAATCCACAGACCCTTTGAAAGGTAACTGGATTGCTGCTGCAGGCTCACTGAGACACCAAAAAAAATGTGGGTGTGCTTGCCTTCTCAACAGGGAGGCTCGTGGTCTGGGGCAAGTTCTCAGCCCTGGTCACCAGGTGCCTGGAAACAGACTTGGTGCTGTTGAGGGTGGGGAACAGTGGGCATGAGACCAGCCTTTAAGACTGCCATCTGTGTGGGAATGGGATGAGGCCTGTGGCTGCTGGATTTCCCCCACTTCCCTGGCAACCGGCCTGACTCAGCAGAGGCAGCCATAATCCCTGGGAACATAACTCCATTGGCCTGGAAACCACACCCTCATCCCCACAGCAGCCACATCAAGCCCCGCCTAAGGAGAGTCTGAGCTCAGACACACCTATACCCACCCCCATCTGGTGGTCTTTCTCTACCTGCCCTGGTAGCCAAAGACAAAGGTCATAATCACTTGGGAGCTCTATGGTCCTGCCCACCACCTGAGAAATCTGAATACTTAACCAGGCATTCCCAGGGCAAGTTTGCATCCTCCCTATAGTACCACAGCTAATGCGCTCTTGAAAGTGCCACCTGCTGGCTGGATGCCAACCAACATAAAGCCAGTGCACTAAACAAAAACACAACCAAGGACCCTCACAGAGTCCACTTCACTCCCTTGCTACCTCCACTGGAGCAGGTACTGGTATCCATGGCTGAAAGACTTCAAGATGGGTCACATCACAGGACTCTTTACAGACACTCCCCAATACCAACTGGAGCCCAGTGGCTCCACTGGGTAGCTAGACCCATAAAAGCAAAACAATCACTGCAGTTCGGCTTTCAAGAAGCCTCATTCCTAGGGGAAGCAGGAGAACACCACATCAAGGGAGCACCCCATGGGACAAAAGAATCTGAACAGTGGCCCTTGAGTACCAGATCTTCCCTCTGACATAGTCTACCCAAATAAGAAGGAACCACAGAAACAATTCTGGTAATATGGCAAAACAATGTTCTTTAACACCCCCAAAAGATCACACCAGCTCACCAGCAATGGATCTAAACCAAGATGAAATCTCTGAATTGCCAGAAAAAGAATTTAGAAAGTCGATTATTAGGCTAATCATGGAGGCACCAGAGAAAAGTAAAGTCTAACTCAAAAAAATCAAAAACATGATACAGGATATGAAGGGAAATATCTTCAGTGAAATAAATAGCATAAATAAAAAGCAATCACAACTTCTGGAAATCACAGACACACTTAGAGAAATGCAAAATGCACTGGAAAGTCTCAGCAATAGAATCAAACAAGCAGAAGAAAGAACTTCAGAGCTCGAAGGTAAGGCTTTCAAATTAACCCAATCCAACAAAGACAAAGAAAAAAGAATCCTTAAACAATAAACAAAGCCTCCAAGAAGTTTGGAACTTTGTTAAATGTCCAAACCTGAGAATAATTGGTGTTCCTGAGGAAGAAGAGAAATCTAAACATTTGGTAAACATACTTGAGAAAATAATTGAGAAAAACTTCCCCAGCCTTCCTAGAAATCTAGATATCCAAATACAAGAAGCTCAAGGAACATCTGGGAAATTTATTGCAAAAAGATCATCACCTAGGCACATAGTCATCAGATTATCTAAAGTCAAGACAAAGGAAAGGATTTTAAGAGCTGTAAGGCAAAAGCATCAGGTAATCTATAAATGAAAACCTACCAGATTAGCAGCAGATTTCTCAGCAGAAACCCTACAAGCTAGAAGGGATTGAGGTCCTATTTTTGGCCTCCTTAAACAAAACCATTATCAGCCAAGAATTTTTTATCCAGTGAAACTAAGCTTCATAAATGAAAGAAAGATACAGTCTTTTTCAGACAGACAAATGCTGAGAGAATTTGCCACTACCAACCCAGTACTAAAGGAACTGCTAAAAGGAGCTCTAAATCTTGAAACAAATCCGCGAAATACACTAAAATAGAACCTCCTTAAATTTCACAGTACCTATACAACAATAACACAATGGAAAAAATAAACCAGGTATTCAAGCAACAAATAGCACAATGAATAAACTAGTACCTCACATCTCAATACTAACGTTGAATGTAAAGGGCCGAAGTGCTCCACTTAAAAAATACAGAATGGCTGAATGGATAAGAATTCACCAACCAAGTTTCTGCTTTCTTCAGAAGACACATCTAACACATAAGAACCCATATAAACTTAAGGTAAAGGGGTGAAAAAAGATATTCCATGCAAACGGAAACCAAATGCAAGCAAGAGTAGGTATTCTTATGTCAGACAAAACAAACCTTACAGCAATAGCAGTTAAAAAAGACAAAGAGGGACTTTATATAGTGATAAACGGACTAGTTCAACAGGAAAATATCACAATCCTAAATATATATGCACATAACACTAGAGCTCCCAAATTTAAAAAACAATTACTGCTAGGCCTAAGAAATGATATAGACAGCAACACAATAATAGTGGGGGACTTTAATACTCCACTGACAGCACTAGACAGGTCATCAAGACAGAAAGTCAACAAAGAAACAATGGATTTAAACTATACCCTACAACAAATGGACTTAACAGATATTTGCAAAACATTCTACCCAATAACTGCAGAATATACATTCTATCCATCAGCACATGGAACATTCTCCAAGATAGACCATATGATAGGCCACAAAACAAGTATCAGTAAATTTAAGGAAAACAGAATTTTATCAAATACTCTCTCAGGCTATAGTGGAATGAAATTGGAAATCAACTCCAAAAGGAACTCTTAAAAGCATGCAAATATATGGAAATGAAATAACCTGCTCCTGAATGATCATTGGGTCAACAATAAAAGAGGAAAGGTCATAACATTAAATTCCTACATCAAAGAGTATGAAAAAGCACAAATAGGCAATCTAAGGTCACACCACACAGAATTTGAAAAACAAGAACAAACCAAACAAAACCAGTAGAAGAAAAGAAATAAAGAAGATCAGAGAAGACCCAAATGAAATTGAAACAAATATATAAAAGACAAATGAAACAAAACCTGGTTATTTGAAAAGATAAATAAAATTGATAGACCATTAATGAGATTAACCAAGAAAAGAAGAAAGAAGAACCAAATAAGCTTAATTAGAAATGAAACAGGAGATATTACAACTGATACCACAGAAATACAAAACATTATTCTGGGCTACTATGAACACCTTTACATGCATAATCTAGCAAACTTAGAGAAGATGGATAAATTCTTTGAAATATAAAACCCTGCTAAATTAAACCAGGAAGATATAGAAGTTCTGAACAGACCAATAACAAGCAGTGATATTGAAATGGTAATTTTTAAAATTGCCAATACAAATAGTCCAGGACCAGACAGATATACAGCTGAATTCTATTAGACATTCAAAGAAGAATTAGTACCCATCCTACTGACACTATTCCAAAAGATAAAGAGGGAATCCTCCCTTAATCATTCTACGAAGTCAATATCACCCTAATACCAAAACCAGGGACGGACATAACAAAAAAATAAAACTACAGGCCAATGTCCCTGATGAACACAGATGCAAAAATCCTCAACATAATACCAGCAAACTGACTCCAACAGCATAACAAAAAGATAGTCCACCATGTCAAGTGGGTTTCACTCCAGGGATGCAGGGATAGTTTAACATATCCAAGTCAATAAATATGATACATGACATAAAAGGAATTAAAAACAAAAATCACATGATCATCTCAATAGATGCAGGAGAAACATCTGACAAAATCCAGCATCTCTTTATGATTAAAACCCTCAGCAAAATCAGCATAGAAGGAACATACCTTAAGGTAATAGTCATCTACTACAAACCCACAACCAAAAGCATCCCCCCTGAGAACTGGAACAAGACAAGGATGCCCACTTTCACCACTTCTGTTCAACAGAGTACTGGAAGCCCTAGCCAGAGCAATCAGACAGGAAAAACAAAGGGCATCCACATCAGGAAAGAGGAAGTCAAAATGTCAGTGTTCATTGATGAGATCGTATACCTAGCAAACTCTAAAGACTCATCCAAAAAGCTCCTAGAACTGGTAAACGGATTTGGGAATGTTTCAGGATACAAAATTTATGTACACAAATCAGTATTTCTCCGATATACCAACAGTGACCAAGCTGAGAATCAAATCAATAACTCAACCCCTTTATAACAGCTGCAAAGAAAACAAAATACTTAGAAATATACCTAACCAAGAACGTGAAAGACCTCTACAAGGAAAACTACAAAACACTGGTGAAAGAAATCATGTATGACACAAACAAATGGAAACACATCCCATATGCATGAATGGGTAGAATCAATATTGTGAAAATGACCATACTGCCAAAAGCAATGTACAAACTCAATGTAATTCTCATCAAAATACCATCAACATTCTTCACAGAGCTAGAAAAAGCAATCCTAAACTTCATATGGAACCTAAAAGCAGCCTGTATAACCAAAGCAAGACTAAGCAAAAAGAACAAAACTGTAGGCATCACATTACCCGACTTCAAAAGGTACTACAAGGTCATAGTCACCAAAACAGCATGGTACTGGTTTAAAAATAGGCACATAGACCAATGGAACAGAATAGAGAACCCAGAAATAAAGCCAAATACTTACAACCAACTGTTCTTCAGCAAAGCAAACAAAAATATAAAGTGAAGAAATGACATCCTATTCAACAAACGGTGCTGCGATAATTGGCAAGCCACATGTAGAAGAATGAAACTGGATCCTCATCTCTCACATTATAAAAAAAATTTACTCAAAATGGACCAAGGACTTAAATCTAAGATCTGAAACCATAAAAATTCTAGACATTGGAAAAACCCTTCTAGACATTGGCTTAGTCAAAGACTTCATGACCAAGAACCCAAAAGCAAATGCAACAAAAAGATAAATAAATGGTACTTAATTAACTAAAAAGCCTCTGCACAGCAAAAGAAATAATTAGCAGAGTGGAAAGACAACCCACAGAGTGGGAGAAAATCTTTACAATCTATACATTAGACAAAGGACTAATATCCAAAATCTACAAAGAACTCTAACAAATCAGTGAGATAAAAGAAAAAACATTCCCATCAGAAAGTGGGATAAGGACATGAATAGATAATTCTCAAAACAAGATATACAAATGGCCAACAAGCATATGGAAAATTGCTCAACATCACTAATTCTCAGGGAAATGCAAATCAAAACCACAATGCAATGTCGCATTACTCCTGCAAGAATGGCCATAATCAAAAAATCAAAAAATAATAGATGCTGGCATGGATGTGGTGAAAAGGGAACACTTAACTGTTGACAGGAATGTAAACCAGCACAATCTCTATGAGAAACAGTGTGGAGATTCCTTAAAGAACTAAAAGTATATCTATGATTTGATCCAGCAATCCCATTGCTAGGTATTTAGCCAGATGAAAAGAAGCCATTATATGAAAAAGATACTGGCACGTGCATGTTTATAGCAGCACAATTTGCAATTGTGAAAATATGGAACCAAGCCCAAATGCCCATCAATCAACGAATGGATAAAGAAAATATAGTATATATATAAAATGGAATATTACTCAACCATAAAAATGAATGAAATAATGCCACTCACAGCAAAGGTACTGGAGATTGTTCTAAGTGAAGTACCTCAGGAATAGAATACCAAACATCATATGTTCTCACTCATAAGTGGGAGTTAATCTATGAGGACACAAAGGCATAATAATTATATATTGGACTTTGGGAACTCCGGGAAAAGGGTGGGAGGGGGTGAGGGATAAAAGACTACCCATTGGGTACAGTGTACACTGCTCGGGTGATGGGTGCACCAAAATCTCAGAAATAAAAAAAAATTAAATCCATCTCATTATCTTCCCACAAAGAAATATTACAGTCACAATGTACCAAACACCAAAAACATAAATCTCAGGGATTTTCCTCAACTATATGAACTTTTTCAGCTGTCAGCATCAAATCTTCTGCAATCTATCTCAGCAATCTCCTTTAAATCATCCCTACTCTTCTCCATGACCACTGCCCTGCCTCAGTTAAGTAAGTCATACTTTATTGTGTAAAAAGTTACAGCAGCTTTCCAGCAAGAGCTGCCACCAGTAACTGCTCTCTCAAATCAACAACCCACTGCCTACACACTTGTCTTCCTAAAGCATGTGCTCTTATTGATACTCCAAAGTTCCCACTATAGCTCTCAGAATTAAGTCCAAATTCTTTAGCACAGATATGAGGTACTTTTCAACCTGACTGCACACAATTTATGAGCCCAATATTCCAGTAACTTTCAAACCAGCACTTCATACTCAAAGTAATCTTTTAAGTAACTTAATTTGTAGCTTTTTCGAACACTGTATGCTCTTTACGCCTTAGTAACTTCAAATGATACATCCCTTCATCTTGCGCCTTTCTTGCATGATTAATGTTTACCTCTCAAAACCCACTTTTATATGCTACCTCTTCTATGCAGTCTTCCAGAAGGTCTTTCATGTGTATGTATTTAGTGGCTCCTTTCTTCTGCTCAGGAAGAATTTTACTTATATCTTTAGTATGGTACTGAACACTATTGTATTGCTATTTGTTTATACATCTGTCTCCCCAGAGCCTATGAACTTAGTGATGATGATTTTATTCATCTTTGAATTTCCAAACCATCTATTACAATGCTTGTTATATTAGGAAATGTTTACTTGATAGTTATAAAATTATGTAATGTATGCAAAAGTAATAAATGTGTGTACATACGTATCTGTTACAGGGTGAATAAGGATATTTAGCACTGAAAGGCAAATTCTCCCAGTGCCTGCCTCACTCCCGAATTCACTACTGCATCCAAATTTGGCATAACATGTCAGAGACAGGAGGACTTTTTCCTAGATTAAGTTGATAAACTACACTGAAACGATGTTATCTAAGAGCTCTTAAAATTCCAAATTATTCCTAAATGCATTCTAACTCACCGGAAGAACAATTTTGCCAATATTGTGTATTAACAATTCCTTTGTTAGCAAAAATGAAAAAGTGCTTTCTGTTACTCATAAAAACATGAGTATCTTCTTCTTTTAAAATTTAGTGTACCGCTATGATCTAAAATAAAGAAACTATGCTAAATTAAACACTGTTCATCGAGAAATGTGAAAACTAAATTTATAGATTCATTGGTTTATTATACAGAATCTATGATTTTCCAACAATATGCTCATATGAATTTGTGATAATGCCATAAATTTTTTGGCAAACATTAGATGTTTAGCAGATTCATCCTGTCTAATTAGTAGAGATTTCATTATTATGTACATATGTAGGTATAGCACCTACAACAAGGCTCTATTTAAATGTTTCTAGACCATCTCATCAGCCACATTCTTTATCGATCCTGTTCAATGCATTTTAATACATGTTTTATTTAATTGGAATCACAAAACTAAATCTCCAACTCAGTCTATTTCCTGTAATACTTTACTGTAATTTGTCTTCAAAGTTCTAGAAAAATTCAATTGAAACATCAACAATAAATATATGGCTTAGATACCAAGATATGATATGCTTTTAATAAAAATAATGAAATAAATAGCTAAAAATATGTAAGACTTTTAGTAAAATTCTAGTTTAAAATTAAAATATTAAGTACTATGAAAATATTTAAAATTCTAAATAGTAATTATCAGATGCATTAATTAGTATTTGACTATAAGTGCACAATGTGTCTTATCTCTAAAATTAAAATAGATATCATATGGTAATGGAAATTAATAATTACAATGCTAACTTCTTCTAAAGATTTTGGAGTGACTAGTGGAAAAAATATTTTTTAAGTATCTAAGTGAAAAAATAAAATTTATCCTGTCTTACATAAGAACCACACAAATATAACAAAACATAAATATAAAAATACTTGTATATTTTGTGCATGACAATACAAATTCGGCATATTAAATTAGAATAATTCAGAACACTTGTCTTAGAAATATGTTAGGAATTTTTCACTTTTTCTCCTGTTGTGATCACCAAGTAAATAATCAGATGGAATCAAAAGTTTTGCAAACTGTATAATTTGAAATTATAAGAAAAACTACACAGTCACACATTTGGAGTGACAAAACTCTTGATGTCTTTACATGTCATGTGTCAATAATTCAACTTTATTTAAAATAATACAAAGAATAAAAACCTTCTTACCATGATCTTAAATGTCATTCAAATGGAAATATACATACCTGCCCACACCAACCATATTCCAGCATTGTGGAGTAGGAGAATATAAGGTTTGTTCAAGATTCTAAATATAAGTGTAAAAGCTGTTGATTCATTCAGAAGAAATCTGCTAATCTCCTTCTTCAAAGAGTGGTTACCAACTACAACTTCTTACTTGGCCATCAATACTGCCACAATCCAAGCTTTGTTGTAATGTTGTACTCTTACAGCTAAAACCTGTTGATAATGAACCTGAACCCATTATTTTGAGTCAATGAATTGAAAGAAATAGGGCAAAGAATGAAAGCCACAGGGCCAATTACGAGCATTCTTTGATGTATTACTTGCTAGCACCCACCATATCACTCTGTGTCTTTGTCTTGATCCCCTCTGTTACTCATTAATTATTCTGGAAGGGTTAAAGTTCAGAGAGCTAATTGCACAAACCGTCTTTCTTGGTAGGGATTCTCCCTACTCTGACACTTTCCCCAACTGTGCCCAGCCACCTTGTATTATGCCAATTAACCCAATTCTTGGCATTTTTGCTTGGCCTTCCAGCATCTTTTCAAGCTTTGCCTAAAATATTTTCACTAGTTTGCCTACAGAATAAACCAATACAACTTTAAGGTTTTATTAGAATTTATTTCATGATATAATCTTTCCTAAACTCCTAATGATACAACTAACTTTATTCCACACTAATTATGTTATAAACACATTTTTATAACAAATGAAAATATTTTAACTAGCTAGTTACTGGAGAGTTACAATACTAAGTTATTCATTCTACCTTTCTACATTGAGTGCAAGCTCATTCTAATAAAAATGACATTTTCCACATTTGTCAGCCAAGATCTGAACAGAAAAGATTCAATTTTTATATGGCATATTGCACAGATTTTCATAATATATAGACTAGCTTCAATATTATCAGGATATTTAAAAGAATCAAGTGGTGATGCTACACAGTTTCTGAAAAGTTTCTAATATTTGATTACTACAATTCTGAAATAAAATTTGAAAAATAAATAATCATGTCTTGTAATGCTTCCCGGGATATGTCACATCATCTCCTCTTTTTCTATATTTTTCAAAATCTTTTAAAAATCCTTTGTTTTTCTATGTATTCCAGTTTCAGTGGTATCCAGTAATTGTTTGAAGGCATATTTTTCAGAGGTAGGCACTATGGGTATGTTTCTTTTCTGTTATTGTAGTTATAATTGTATCAATTAGTAATTTTTGAGCAACTACTGTATTTCACACATTTGCTGGCTGCTGTGACTAATGTGTGCATTAATCAACTTCAGGCTCATGGAGATGTCAGAAGACCAGCAAATAAATAAACACTAATATAAATACTTATGAACAGGGGCTAGCTTGAAGAAAGAGAAAACGTATAGGACCATCAACTTAAAGAATAAAAAGGAGCCAATCATGCAAAGAGCAGGGCAGAAGGAACAGCATATGCAAAGTCTTATTAGAAGTAAGCTTGCTGGGCTTGAGGAGCTGAATTAAGGCCAGTTTGCAATTTAGTGAAAGGGAGACAAATGGCTTGGGACTAGATTAGAAAGATAGATAGAAACCAGATCATGCAGAATGTTTTAGACTATTAAAAGGAGTTACATTTTATTTAAGGAACAATGCATATGATGTGATTGATTTTTGTACTACTGAGAAGAATGTGTCAAAGAGTTTTTAAACCAAGAGAGAAGTGAAGCGGGGATCAGTTTTTAAATAGAAATCCCATAAATCTTATAATTTTTTTTCTATGGTACAGAGAGTTCTTTGCACATACCCATAAGACTTTGCTTAAAAATCTAATTTATAGAACGGGTTTGACCAAATGGATTGTATTTGTTAATTTCCATTAAACAGATAGTAAAATCCCATACTCCACAAAGCAACTGTGTCAAAAGAACATGCCAATAAATTCATGGCTTGGATGAAAATATGTTTAAAAGTCCAAAGTATAAAATTGTTGAATAAGATTTTTAAGTTTGTTTATAGATTTCATTAAATGTCACAAGAATAAAATGAGTCCAAAATGAAGCTAAAATGAAATTATTACCTCCACTGAGGTCAGAGCAATCAGTCAGCTAAAGTTACATAGATTTCACCTTTAGCTGGAACTGTGTGTAAAATGTATTTGGTTAATTCACTCACAGTGTTATCAATGACAGAACTTTTCAGATTGACCTTTCGATAAAGCTAACACAAAAATAACCAACCATGATTCCAAAGTTATTAAATGTATCCTTTTAACCTCTCTTTCATAAGATTCTCTAACATTAACATTAGGGTGGCAAAAAATAGTTCCATGAATTAATTGACTCTTACATAACCACTGTAAAATATATCTCTCAGAGCCTGTGGCTTGTCTATTCCTCATTTTTAGAATGCCATTTATTCCTTTTTTAATTTAACTTCTTTCACACATGATTTATTGAGATATTAAGCTACTTTTCCTAATGAAAATTAAAGGTAAATGATAGTTTTAAAAAAGTATTTTCCATTCTAATGATTTTCCTCCCTTAACTCAAATTTACATATTAGAAATCAAAAAGGGCACTTTAGATTGGTGCTTAGCCTCCATGAATTCACTCCAATCCCCTTCCTCTTCCCACACCCAGTTTGTCAAACTAAATATTCATCCCTCTCTGTTTCTAGTTAGTCAATAATGAACACTTTCTTAAAATAATACCGTATTTAGGACCAAAGAATATGAGAAAGGCCAACTCCAAATAACCATTCAATTGTTCTTATCCTCATTATCAATTGTACAATTGAGTTTCAATTTAATGTTTGATACATACATGTGTGCCATAAAGATCCCATCAGGATATTTAGGTGTGTGAGATGTGATCACGTGTGATGAGGTGATGGATGTGCTAAATTTATTATTTTAGGATATTGAAGGCTTCTTTATGAGTACCCTCCCCACTGTTTTCCAAGTTGTAATGCTAGAAGACACCACATTTCCCCCCACTGAATTGTCAGCACATGCAAAGTGACAATATGAATATTTGGAGTTGGATCTTACCTCCAGGAATCAGATTCTAAAAGAATAGTAACTCAGCACTTGACAGGAAAGAGAGCAAACAGAATATTCTGCCAAGTCATGATTTAAAACTCTTTTCTACTATTTGTAAACTACTAGTAAACAGCTTGTACTGAAATAGAATGGAAATTGTATAATTATGCAATTTCTAGTCCCACATATGTTTTTACATTTTCTACAAGATTATTCTGTCAACATATTCTCCATTGGAGCTACGGGTGTGATAGTTCTAAATTCAGCAAATGTTGTAAAATAAGTGAAGTGACATCATTAGCACAGCAGCACAATAATGGAGTTATTTTCCACGGGTAGAATTCATTAACTCTGTGACTTAATCTCCCACAATTTGAACCATTACAAGGAATTTCATGGCAAATCTGTTTGGTGCATTATCTACAATTGATTAGATATCGGGGAGGGACAACATCTCAGCCAATGTTAGAAACTTCCAACTAAGCCTAAATACCACATCCTGGGATGCAGAATTTTACCCCAATGAAACTGGGCTTAAAATACATTTATTTGGAATAAACTATATAAAAAACGCTGTTAAATATTTTACTAGACCATTTCATATATCAAATGAAATGTTTTGTCTTCTAAGAGACTTCTACAGGTGAAAATTAGGAAATAAAAATTATCACATTTAATATTGAGCCCTCCAAAATATATATTTTATTAAAATAGAATGTCTAGGATACTGAGAATATTGTCCAATGTTGCCTGTATTATGTCTATTCTACTCTCCATATCTAAACAGAAAATGTGTATAATAAAAGGCTACTGTTTCATAATCCTTTACTACTTCTCCAAAATGCACAGGCTTTCACCCATAAGCTGTAAGATTACTCACAAACTGAACTTCAAATATTATAAATCCTTTTCTACAAATTCTGTACTCAGCTAATTAAAGTGCTACATTCCATTGTTCATTTTTTTAACATCACCTTTGCCAATGTAGTAATGGTTTCAGGGATAAGGGAGATGGAAGGTATCTTTGAGAACAATTTAAATTATTTCCCAATGGGAGAAAGAAAAAAAAAACCTACTATGAATGAAAAAGGAAAATTTTCCAACTCATAATTAAATAGCTCCAGTAACAAGGATCTTAAACTCATTCTGTTGTTGGATGAATGTAAGAGCCAAAGGGCTTACTTTTAATCTCAAACTGTAGACTACTACATTCTAACTCCTACATGTTAACTTCTGTTAGTAATTCTTCCTTCTGGAATAATGTGAAATAATTTTATTCTTGCCATATAACAATCTTTCAGAAATTACTTGTTATCACAATTCCCTTTAAGTCCATCTCTGAGATAAATATACAGCACACTCCTTCAACATTCTTCATAGGACTTTGCTGTCATGTTTCTCATGATCTCTCCTGTTACACCTACTATTTCCTTTGCCTAGAGTATTTTTCCTCGCCCCCTACTACTCCAGTCTGTTTCTCATTCATCAGCCTAGGGGATAACTTGCTTGGAGAAGCATTCTCTAACCTTCTCGAAGAGTGGATTGGACAACCACCCATCCCTACTCCTCCATGTTACTATAGAACTCTGTGCTGACCCCTACTGCAGAACTTTTCACTATTTATTGTAATTCTCTTTTCACTGTCTTTCCAATTAGACTGTCAACTCTCTGGTAAGAGGAACTGTCTTAATCACTGACACATCTCTAAAACTGAGTACATGGTAGTGGTCGGCTAAATATTTGTGGAATAATTAGAAAATCGAAGAATGAGACAGGATGGTGTCCATCTGTGTTCCTCAGTTTCTTTATATATAAACTGGGAATGAAAACAGTATTCATCTCTCAGGTAGTTCTACTGGTCAATTGAGTCAATATATTTTTAAAAACCTATTTAAAAAGCATCTAGTAGGCAAGAAGATTTTTTAAATCATGGTTATTATTTTTGGTGATTAAGTAAAACACATTTCTTTTTTACATAAGTTAATGTTAAATTATGTCTACCCAGTTTTGTACTTATGATTTGGGTTTTTTTAACATAAATGAGAAGCTTAACATTCACATTTGTTCCTTTTCATCTTAATTATTCCTGATAACTGAAATATATATGTACTTAATATGATAATCTAAGTTATATATAATATACCCACAGAGCACATGCATACACATAAACACGCACACATATATACACAGATGTAGGCAGAGAGGTAAGGAAAAATGAGACAGACAGGGAAATTTACTGGCTGAGTACAAAGACTTTGGACACAATTGACCTTGGGTTCAAGACTCAGTTCATGAACTTTATGCAAACTTGGACAAGTTGCTTACTCTCTTCTATTATTAATCTCCTTGTGTATGGAGGTTCACCCAACTACCAATTCATTACAGTCCATTATCACCATGACAAGGTTTCACTATTACTTGGCATATACTTGCTTAAATCTACAGCAACTAGAAGCAATCTCTATCCTCTGAACCTGTACCTACTCTATACCGTTTATCACAGAAAAGCATAGAATATATCTGATTATATAGAATAGTGAGTATCATATGTCAACTTGAAAATATAGTCCATAAAAGGTAGCAAAGAACTAACCTTGGAAAAATAGGAGGGGTACAGATTATTTAAGGAACACAAGGATGAATAAAGTACACTTACTTGGAAGAGTAGCCAATGAAAGCTTTTTAGTGGAAGAATGACAAAATTGGAGCTCTACCCCAGGAGTGTAATGTGTCAGACTGTAAAAGACGATTGGAAGAGGCTGACTCTTGAGCGGGAGACCACTGAAACGTTTTTGTATTGGCCGGAACAAGAGGTTGACCAAGAGTGCTTGCAAAATGACTAAGTATAAATCACTGCCATTGGCATAGATGGGAATTCAATGATGAAATATGCACTGGTCCTACAGGCTAGAAACACATAAGCAAGTGAACTTGAGAATATAAGGATATATCTATTTTTAAAAAACTCTGATATGAGGCAGCTTGTTTCCATCCAAAATAGAAATTCACGTGATGATTTAGGAGATGAGATATTAATTCCCACTGAGGGTGCAAGAGACAAAGGAAAATATCTCTGAAGAAGGACTATTGAAACTGGGCTTTGAGGCCAGGGAGACGTTAACCACTAGCTGGTTAGGGGAAGGATGCACACTAATAAAAATGTATGGAAATTCTGGTTTTGAAACAAAGAAGTCAACTTTTATTCTCTTTTCATCTAGCCAGTATCCCTGGAACTTCCCTTCTGTCCAAAGGTCCAGGGTGTCAAGGTTTGGATCACATAAATTCAGCCCTCTGGGAAGAGATGTCTAACCTCAGAGTGAGGCAGGAGAAAGGGTCTGAAGGCAGGGAAACTAAGGCCATTTCACACTGACTTCCTAGAATGAAATTGAAAAGAAAACCCTAACTTTCCACGCCTAAGTAACAGAAGGACCAGAGACTATCTTCGCAAATCCCCGAGTTTTCTGCCCAGCCAATGAGAAATTGAAAGTACCTCGGATTGGTTGATTTTTGCAACCAATCAGACGTTTGCATAGGAGGGTGACCTTTGTAACTTCACTTCAGCCTCTGGTTGGTTTCTTTCTGCAACCAATTAGACTGATTGTGGGCCATCACTTCATTTACATGAGGTGAGCACCAAGCAGCCCATGGGAAATCTCTAGGGGGCATTTGGACCTGGGAAGATTCTGCATCCGGGCCCTTGAGCTCCTATGCTCGGCCTGCTCCCACACTGTGGAGTGTACTTTCATTTTCAGTAAATCTCTGCTTTTGTTACTTCATTCTTTCCTTGCTTTGTTTGTGCATTTTGTCCAATTCTTCGTTTCAGGCGCCAAGAACCTGGACACCCTCCACTGGTAGCAAGAGGACCTACAGTATGGCTTCTCCCAGATGTGTCAAACTGTCACACAGACTGGCAACTGCTCTCCAAAATGAAGTCCCATCACTGAGGTAAAAGTAGAAAACACTAGAATGGTTACCATTTCTTTTTTTCCTAAAAATAAAATATAAGACTATATTTTATCTGAAAATATATTAGTTCAA
Organism: Mandrillus leucophaeus; assembly: GCF_000951045.1. Lineage (NCBI taxonomy): Eukaryota > Metazoa > Chordata > Mammalia > Primates > Cercopithecidae > Mandrillus > Mandrillus leucophaeus. The sequence goes on along the minus strand of NW_012106509.1, from coordinate 790,772 downwards.
AGTTGAAGTAAAAATTTTACAATCTAGTAAGACATAGAAAATTTGCATGTGCTCAGAAATGCTTACCGATAGAGTTATGCGATGGTAAAAAATGAGTTCATGTCCTTTGCAGGGACATGAATGAAGCTGGAAACCATTATTCTCAGCAAACTAACACAGAAACAGAAAACCAAACACCGCATGTTCTCACTCATAAGTGGGAGTTGAACAATGAGAACACATGGACACAGGGAGGGGAACATCATATACCGCATGTTCTCACTCATAAGTGGGAGTTGAACAATGAGAACACATGGACACAGGGAGGGGAACATCATATACCGGGACCTGTGGGGGGGTGGAGGGCTAGGGGAGGGATAGCATCAGGAGAAATACCTAATGTAGATGACAAGTTGATGGATGCAGCAAACCACCATGGCACATGTGTACCTATGTAATAAACCTGCACGTTCTGCACATATATCCCAGAACTTAAGTATAATAAAAAAAGGGGGGAAAAAAATGCTAGAGATCTGAACTGTAGACTTAAAAGAGAATACACAAGAAATACTTTTTCTTCTAATTCCTTATGCATAAAACTTCTTCAGGGAAATTTGTAATGTAATTCAGAATTGTATGAAGAAATTGAATAATTGAGCATTAGCATCTAGTGTTCTCTTATCTCATTTAGCTTTTTTTAAAAGTGTCATTTAGCTTTCGATTGTTGCAAGTACCATTAAACAGTGTAAGATCCTAAATAAAAGCAAATGTGTAGTGAAACAAGTTGTTGATCTTGCCTTTCCCTTAAAAGTTTAGAATTGTATTTTCCTTCAGTGTGCTTCTCCCTCAGCTAGGTCATCACTAACAGACAAGCAATCTTAATACAGGCAGTTCACAAACATCTGTAATGTCCCCGCCATTAGAAAATCAACATTATTTACAAGATGTTTCCATAAGAGAATAAAACTAGAGATTCGAGACCCTGTATAAACAAAGATATTTGGCTTCCAAATAGATGTCAAAATTGAGTCAATTATACTCTAGATGGAGAAACATCTCTAATAAAATTTTTAAATAAAAATAAACAAGAACTCAAATTTCTTAACCCAATTTACAGAATCATTCAAGGCTGAAAATGTGCATTGTTCCAAATTCTTCTTTTGATAAACATGTGTTTAGTTGTATAGAAAAAAAGAATATCCAGTTGCAAATGCCATGCCAAAAACAATTTGATAATTGCACTTAAAAAAAGGAAAAATAAGTAATAAGATACATATACTATTCATTCCCTTTAACCATTAAACTAAAATGGCCAAACTGAATCTGTGAAAAAAAATAGCTTCTGGGCTAGAATCTTGATGCCAACTTTAGCCCAGAGCAAATTCTTACAGTGACGATGTTTGCTCTGCAAAGTGCTGTTTTAATGGAAACAGTGTCCGACCTTTGTCTCCAGGACAGCTACTGGATCTCCCATAAAGACATAATTTAAACTTCCAAACATAGGGCCCTTTTTTACCTATTAATTGTCCTTTCAGAGATCAGATCTTATCCCGGTGTCTCCAGTGAATTCCCCTGTGAACTCGAAAGCACTCTCACATTGCCCTAAGGTTCACGTGGAAAGAATAAATGGCAGGAGTTAGATGTTCCTGTCTGGTTCTTATGCAGCTATTCCTTTAATACTAGTTACAACTTGAAGTTCAACTAACTGACAAAGCCTGAAGACTCCATTCGATTAGCTGTAATAGGATTGCAACACTGCTTTGGAATAGCAGACTTAAATAGACAAAAATCTTGGCAAATACATCTTTCGTGTATTCCATTAATTCTAAAACAAATATGTTACCTGAGGCAAAATAAGTATAATCAGATATTTTAGCATTTTACATTTCAATGGAAGTATTTTTATTCCATTATGATGACATTTTAACACCCAATGTTTAAGAAGGAAGTTTAATATGTATGTGTACATGAATTAAACTTTTACTGAACATATCCTTTTTTTGATGGTGTTCTAACAGACTTAAAATCAGGCTATGGTTAATGCTCACCACATTAATACATTTAATTAATTTGTTTGATTGGGCATTCTCCACCAATTACACAAGGCATATTTCCGAGATGTTTATTACTGCTCTCTTTACCCATACTAGGGGGGAAAAAGTAGAAAATGTGGGTCACCTCAAGAGTCACTGAGTAGTTAAGCACTTGCCAGATTAGATCTCCAATCCTATGTCTAAAAAATATACTATGGAAGCGAGTCTGACCATTACTTTAGGACTAGCCACTTCCATAGGCTCTACAGCAAAACGCAAGTTAAATTAACAAAAGGCCCCGATAAGTGCCCTTACAACAATTTAAACCAGTTTAAAGGAAGAATAGATTAATCATTCTTTACAAAGGTGAAAGGACTTGCATCTCTTTCATTGTTTCATTTATCCAAACAATTAACATGAGTACCTATTGAGTTAATACATCAGCAGGCTGAGTACTTTGAAGTTTCAAAGAAAGCAGTAGACTTGGGCCTTGTCCTCAAGGGAAAATTTCTAGTAAGAAGACGTGACATCCATGAAACCATGGTAAGACACATGAACTTTGCAGTGTGGTCCATAGAATATATATGCTTGAAAAATGGAAAGCAAAAGAAAAATCTACAAGTACAATTCTTAGATAAGCCCTTTATTTTTACTTTTTTAAAAAGGAAAGCAAATATTTCAAGGGCACACATATGAGAAAGGATCATAAAGGCACAGGACAATAAAATGAGCAAGAAAAGACCATTTCTTTTCAGAAAGAAAAGAAAAGCATTTCAGAAAGAAAAACTGAAAATGCAAAATTTGAGGCTTTGACTTCTGAATATTAGACTTATATGCTCCACAATTTAATACGTGACTAACCTGTTAAATGGCTTTAGTGTGGGTCTGCTTTTGTTTCTTCTTCTTTTTTTTTTTGTTTAATTTTATCACTTTTTCACTGTGCTCTTACCAAATGTATATTCTCTGTGTCACTTCATATTCCATATTTTACATCTGCTATGCCAAAAATAATCTCTAACTTTTTTATAGAAAAATCCCTGTCTTCTTTGCAAATATTATGACATCATTGATTTTCAAAGCTCCGATAGGGAAAGCAAGATCTAAATGTACGTTAGGAAAATATATTCATAGGTAGATAGACCTTGCGGGAAATGCAAGCGCTAGAAGTTTGTATAGACATAACCTGACCCACCAAAAAAATAAATAACAGAAATGTGGTAATGTTCACTTGTCTTGCCTTCCTAAGATATAAACTTTTTAAAGGTGGTTTGCAAATCTTTTGTGCATAAGGTTTTGTTGTTTTTTCTTCATTTCCCATTTTCCCCAGGCTGTACAAATTTGACAGAACTTATAAAAGTGAGTCGAATTTACAAAAACAAAAATCACAAGAATAAATTGAAAGTAGGCAGGACAAGTATAGAAACCACTGAAACAGATTGGACACCAACAAAATAACATATGAGGTAGTTTTAAATACATTAAGGAGGTAGAAAAGGACATAAATGATCTTGATTCCTGAGTGTGAGATTATAAACACTATAGAGAATTTGCCTCCAGCATCTGGTAACCTGAACAATGTTATAAAAGTCAGAACTGGTTTGAAGTCAGATGCATAAGACCAACTGCTGTTAATGTGATTACTTTTTTCTTGTTATGCCTAGGTCTAGACTAGACTTCAGGTTTTAGTTTTTCATAAGTACTACCATGTAATAACAAATGTATTTAAAATTTTTAAATATGAGTACATTTTCAGCCTGGTACAGTGGCTCATGCCTGTATACCAGCACTTTGGGAGGCTGAGACGGGCGGATCACAAGGTCAGGAGATCGATACCATCCCGGCTAATACTGTGAAACCCCATCTCCACCAAAAATGCAAAAAATTAGCCAGGCATGGTGGTATGTGCCTGTTGTCCCAGCTACTTGGGAGGCTGAGGCAGGAGAACTGCTTGAACCTGGGAGGCTGAGGTTGCAGTGACCTGAGATTGCGCCACTGCACTCCAGCCTGGGAGACAGAGCAAGACTCCGTCTGGAAAAAAAAAAAGAGTACATGGGGATATAGTAGTCTTACAGATTGTCCAACTTACGAATGGTTTTTCTTTGTTCTTATTTTTTATTCAGTGGTCAATTTACTGTTCAATGTTATAATAGCACCAGTATTGTGGAATGAGCTCAGCACATCTAACCTTTATGCTGTAAATTGAAGTTAAATTGCTAAGTCTCATTCGATGTTAATTAAACTTACAATCACTGATTTTATGTAACACATTGTGCTTTAAATATATATGCCTGGGATATTCAGCAGATGAATTGCTACTTATAGATACTAATAATGAGGATGTTGGTTATTTTTTCAACTTTAATTAACAGGTGTAATACCCACTTGCAAAGGCATCATTAAAATGGTATCCAAGATTTACAAAATTTATAATACAGGGCTGGTTACTTAATATCGCTTTCAGAGTTTGACCTTTTCAGAATGCAGTCTAATATTTGGCCATAAAACCACTGAATTTTCAAAACTTTTTTGCCTTAACTCACCTTAAACCCTATTTTTCACATAGTTTTTCTGTTTTATTGAAAACATAAAGCACTTCTAGTTATGCAACTACACTAACTGCAAAAACAAAAGTGTGTGTGTTCAGGGGTACAGGCATGCATGAGTGAAAAGGTGACATTGTAGCAAATGTGCTAGCATGCATGTATGGACACATGCACACATACACACATACACACACACATCCAAACCCCAAAGCTTCATATGCAATATCCGATATATGTGACTAATACAAATGCTGTAGACTATGGTCTTATCACTAAGACTTTTACTGTGATGTACCCCAAAACTATCCTCAGTTCCCCTTTCCTCCTTTTACTACCAAAGTAGCCTTTTATATTTTGAACTCACTCATTAATATGTTGTAATCTGGCTTCTGTTCCTAAATCTTTTTGAAACTATGACACTTTCAAAGGTCAATCACGATCACCTCAGTTCAATGACCTTTAGGGATTCTATATTTCCTTTTATTTTTTTTTCTACTGCATCTGGAGGAGCTCCTCTTTCCTGAATATCTCTTGCTTTGCCCTTTATCATATTACACTACTTTTTTTCTCATCCACTACTCTCAACCCTTCCTCTCTTCCCTCCTAATCATGAGTGTATTCCAAGATTCTATCCTTTGCTTATTATCTTTCTTTGTCTTGGCTTCATCTATTGCCTCTGCAACTAACTGCCAACTCTATGCATTAGAATTGGTTCCTCTTCTAAAGTCTAATCCAAATCCAGTACTAACTACTTACTATCACTTTTCCATTATAATCTTGAACTTAATATGTCTTAAATATAACTTTATATTTCCCTTTATTGACTAAGTCCTTCTTCTTCAACAACTCTTACAGGACTTTTTTCCAGATACTTTAACTAAGATTTCTACTGTCTTATGGGCTCAGCCAACATCAACACTCCCCGCTCCTCACACATACACATACACACACACACACCTATAACAACTTGTCTTGCCTTCTTGAGATATAAACTTTTAAAAGGTGGTTTCTTTATAAAATCTCTGACTGTTGCTTCACTTTTGTATTGCTATTACCTTCATACTTGTCAAATAGTCTCATATTTTAAATGAGTATAATCTGTCTTAAATGTCTTTTTCATTTGGTGACCAAATTAAACTGTATTTCTCTCTCCAAAAATAAGATAAAAGATAAAAGGAAGTTTGGAGCAGGTGGATCCTTGCCAATATGTGGTATTTTCATTGTTTTGGATTTTAGCCATTCTAATATGTATATAGTAGAATCTCACTGTCATATTAATTTGCAACTTCTTCATGACATATGATGCTGAGAGTCTTTTTACTGTACCTTTTTTTTCCACTTGTATATCTTCTTTCATAAAGTATCTGTTCCGATATTTTGTCTCTTTTAAACTGGGTTGTTTGCTTTCTTATTGTTGAGTTTTGAGAGTTCTTTTTTCATGAGTTTGTGAAGTCATGTTTGATGGTTGAAGCAAATATTATAATGCCTTCTGATGTGTGCTCAAACTATTTAGACAAACCAATATTATAAATAGAAAGTGGGCGAAAAGGCTGGGCGAGGTGGCTCACGCCTGTAATCCCAGCACTTTGGGAGGCCGAGGTGGGCAGATCATGAGGTCAGGAATCGAGACCATCCTGGCCATCATAGTGAAATGCCATCTCTACTAAAAATACAAAAATTAGCTGACTGTGGTGCCGCGTTCCTGTAATCCCAGCTACTCGGGAGGCTGAGACAGGATAATCGTTCGAACCAGGGAGTTGGAGGTTGCAGTGAGCCAAAATCACACCACTGCACTCCAGCCTGGTGACAGAGTGAGACTCTGTCAAAGAAAGGAAAGAAGGAAAGAAGGAAGGAAGGAGGGAGGGAGGGAG